>NW_018164869.1:991772-1018578 GCF_001263595.1 Phalaenopsis equestris | reverse complement strand
TAAGGGGCTGGATATTCGCCAAGGTGGAGATTTGTTATGGTATGGCTCATATACCATATTGGGACAGACGCTGGATCGAAGCGGAGCGGAGCGGAGCGTAGAATCTGTCCAAATTGGGAAGTTACGTGGGTTGGGGTGCGGGGGCAAAGCCCCGCGGTTTGGTACAGGGGTAATGTTGTAATTACATATTGTGCCTAGGTTTACTCCTGGGGTTATAAATAGGCCTGTTAGTAACCCCAGGAGGTATCCCTGATTTCTGTAAACTCTTTTCTGAATATTGAAAGGAACTCGCCGCTCTGCTCCCGAGGACGTAGGCATCTTTGCCGAACCTCGTTAAATCTCTGTGTTCTTCTGGATTTGTGTCGATTACTGTTTTCTTCGCCCTAATTTTCTCAACAATAATGAATTTCAATGTGTTGGGATATAGCATGAAACGTTGGATTGTTAGCCAAAACCATAGTTGAGTTCTTGTCACATGTAGAACTATAGGAATGGAAACTGAAATTTGTAGGTCTTGTAGAACGCGACAAAGCCAGATAATTTCAGTTTCTACCACAACTAGAGAATGGTATTCAACTTCTGTTAAAGATTTCATAACTACTAGTTGCTTCTTTACACTCTAGGATACGAGATTTGGGCCAAGAAAGTTGCAATGACCTGTAGTGGATTTGCGACCGGTTGGATCAACAGCCTAGTCAAAATCTAAATAAGAGGGTAATTGGAGAGGCCTTCTACAAATTGGTAGGACAAAGTGTGTTGTGCCTTTGAGGCATGAGAGTTATCTTTTGAGAAAATTAAATTGTTTGAGAAGAGTATTATGCATAAATTGGCAGAGAAAGTTGATTGTAGAGGCAATATCAGACCTAATTATTGTCCAGTACTGGAGAGAACTCACAATTTGAGGAAACATATTAGGGTCTCCAAAATAAAATTTTGCAGTGGGATCAACAAGATACTTTGAAGAGAAAGGAGAGGAAGTTCATTTGCAGGAGCTCATACCTAGCCGTTGGAGAATTTCATGAACATATTATTGTTGATTAAGGAAGAAAACAGTAGCTGTGTGATGGACCTATATTCCCAGAAAATGTGAAATTGGTCCCAGATTTTTGAGATTAAATGTTTGCTGAATTTCAGTAATGAGAGTTGTGATTTAATGGATATCATTGCATGTTACTAATATGTCATCTACATGTATAGCAAGATGAATTTGAATGCTATCATGAAATTGAGATAGAAGCGAAGGATAGAATGTGCTGGTTTTGAAGCCTTTGGTTTGAAAATAAGATGTGAAGCTAAGAAACCATTTTCTGGGTGCTTTCTTCAAACCATAAATAGAATTATTTAAGACACACATGTGACGGGTGCTGAGCATCTTGAAAACCAATGGGTTGTTGTATATATATATATATATATATATATATACACACACACACATACACCAACACACACTATTAGTGGATGACCATGAAGGAAGACATTGCTGATATCTAACTGAAGGACTTACCAGTTGAAGTGTGCTGCCACTGAGAACAATGCAGATAGCAGGAATTTTGGCAACTTGGTTTAATATTTCTAAATAGTTAATGTCATACTCCTGATTGTAACCTTGGGCAGCAAGACGAGATTTGTAATGATCAACCGAACCAGCAAGTTTGTATTTGATTTTGTAGGTCTAACAACTGTTTAGGATAGGATGATTAGTAGGATGGGGAACCATGTTCCAATTTCCTTACAATTGTAGTGCTAAGAATTTGTGAGACATGGTTAGATGCCAATGAGGGTGTTTGGAGGCCTGCTTGTATGCATATAGAGTGTTGTTGAGAGTTGTAGTTGTGTGGAGAATAAAGAAATTTTGATTTGATGTTCCCAATCTTAAATTTGGTTTGCATGGGATGCCTTGAGATGAAAGGAGATGTGGATAGGTTATTCGGTTGGGTGGGTTGTGTAAAATATGAGATTGAAAGAGTAGTAGTAGTGGGCTTTTCAATCATTAGAATAATTCTGGGAGTGGCAGGTGAGGTAGAGATTGAAGAATTGGTGTGTAGAGTAGAAACAATAATGAGAGTTAGAGGAGAGGGATTAGATTCTGAGGATGGTGAGGAGAATGTGGAGTTGGGAAAGATGTGTTCATCAAAAATTACATGATGAGAGCTTATGACTTTGTCAGTGGTGGTGTTGGATCAATGATAAGCTTTGTGAGAGGGAGAATAGCATATGAAGAGACTAGAAGTGGATCTAAAGGAAAGTTTATTGGAGTTGTAGGGTCAAATCTATTGGAAGCATAGACATCCAAAAGTATCATGCTGATAATAGATGGGTGGCTTTCTATGTAGTTCAAATGGAGATTTTTTATGAGTAGCTGGAGAAGGTAAGCAATTAATAAGGTAAGTGAAGGTAAGAAGAGTAGCTAGATAAAACTTAGAAGGTAAGTTGGCTTCATATAGAAGAGTCCTAGTAGTCTCGATGAGATGATGATGTTTATGTTTAGAAAACTTTTTTTTGTTGTAGTGTGTAAGGCGAGCTAAATTGATTAATGATACTTTTATTGAGGAGGAAGTTTTGTAGTGTGATCAGTATTAATCTTTTCCATTATCAGATCAAAGAGTTTTTTGTCACCATGAAATTGTATTTCCAGCAAAAATATTAAATGAGTAAGTTTTGTGGCTAACTAGTCATTTGTATACATTAGATAAACCCAAACAAACCAAGACAAATCAACAGTGAAAGAAACATAGTAGCAGTATCCATTAATAAAAGGAGTGGGGGAAGGTCCTTATACATCCTTGTGAAGTAATTCAAATGGCTTGTAATTTTGATTAGTTGAATAAAGAAAAACAAATTTATGGCTCTCGACCATGCTGCAATAGTGGCATCGAGAAAAACTAAAGGAAGAATTAATGTAGTTGTTTGTAATTTATAATGTTTAGATGATTGTTGCCTGAGAGTGACCGAGTCTGGAGTGACAATGATGCTTGGGGGCTGAACAGACCTGAATAACTATTGGTGGAGGATGATGATGAAGAGTCGGGTAGAGTCCATTAATGCTTTGACCCTTGAGAAGAACTTGGTTGGTCGAATTGTTCTCAATGTGATAACCATTAGTGTTAGATATAAAATTATGAATGGAGAGTATAATATGAGAGAGAGTTGAAACATGAAGGAGAATAGTGAGGAGAAGCTTACGGTTCATGTGTGGTGTGGGTAAAATCCCTTGACTGTTGTTGGCTATTGGAAGTGAGGAACCTTTGTTGATTAAAACTTCATCATGTCCTTGATAAGGTTTGGGATGTTGAATTTTGTTAACATCTGTTGTCATAAGAGTTGTAGTTTCACTATCGAGAAGAAAGTTTTTGATGGAAGGAGAAGGTAGCTATTGGGTGAGGAATGCAACTGAGTTTGTATTTGTATTAGGTGCTAGAGAGTACTGATTGTTGTAAAGATTCCAACATCTTGGTGTAGAGTGACCATTCTTTCCACAGATTTGACAAAATAAAATAGTGTTATTGTTCTTACCACTTTGTAATGGTGTTCTTGAAGCTTTGCAATGGTGTAGCCTCCCCATCCCCAGTTGGATGAAAAATTGTGAGTTTTGGTTGTGAGAAAAGCTAGAGAAGGATCTATAAAAGGAGTATCTTTGATTTGTTCTTTGTTAATGTGAATTTCCTAGCTAAATAGTTAAAAATAAAGGTAATATAAACTTATTGGAGTAAGTTTAGTGCGCATATTTTTCTTAAAGGATTGATAAGTAGGAGATAAATGACTTAAGATGTGAAGCCTGATGTCACCCGAATCTATGTATGATTCAGTAACCACAATGTAATTTATTTTGGCTTATTTGGAGGATAAATATTGTGAAATTGTCTAATTTTTCATAGAGATGGTGTGAAGTTTGTTTTTAGGTTGAGTCACCCTTGATCTGTTTGTTCGTTGAAAGCATTTGTCAAGACTTCTCCAGATTTCAGAACATGAATGGAGGTTTAGAATGTAGGGAAGAATAGAGGCTAATATGGTGGAGCAAACAACAGAATATAAGTTCTAATCCAACAATTTTCATGTTTGATATTTATGGTTAGGGGATTTACTGCCGTGCGAATGGAAAGTTAAAAGGGAAGAACATATACATATTCCATCTAAAAAACCTTCAAAGCCATTTGTAATGAAATCTTTTAGGATCTGAAGCCTCTATATGTAGTAGTTTTCATTTGTTAGTTGGATACTTATTAAGTGTTTTAGGTTGGATATTATAAACTTCAGTGATGGAGGAATTGCTATATCACCCGTCTGTATAAGAATTTGGTTGGTGTTGATGGCAGATTGGCTGAATCCTCCATGATAATGAGAAATTAATGAAAAGAGTAAGTTTGTGAAGCAAGAAACCCTGTTACCATGAAGAGCCTACAAATACAATAGACAACAAGAAGGAAGAAGAGAAGATAACAGAAGGAATAAACAGAGTAATAGCTTAACATTCAGCTTTAATGTTTTTAGAAATACATTCGTATATATAGATGTATGAAAACTGCAGAAGTCTTCTCCGTCACCACAACATTGTGGGTTAGAGTCAATGGTAGTTGATTGCTATTTATGTTGTAAGCAAAGATGCTTATCTTGACATAGTATAATTGTATAGTGATCTTATCATTCAGGTTAAATCCTAGCCTAAATTCATTGCCATGAAGCTTACTTATCACATGCAAAACAAAAGCCCTGCCTCACACTGTTCCTATTCCTTTGTGAATCAAGCCCCCATCCTTAGAGCTTGTTGCTTTGCTAGCAATAGTGTCCTTATCATTGATCCCGTGGCCTAATCATTATGTAAGCATGCGTCACTAAATCACCCCATCATTTTTCAGTGATATCCTTGCAGCATAAATTTAACCCTTCACTCAAGTTGGGTCTCGCTCGTTCAACTTTGAGTAGGTCAATTCTAGCTCTTCCTCAAAGCAAGTCACTTTTTCCTCTTCCTCGAGCATCTCCCTGTATTTTTTACTTCCTCTATTGTGTGAGTGCTTCTCACTAAACTCTATAGAAGTTTATCTCTTCACAATCCCATTTTCCCTGCAAAAGCTGTCATAGTTTATGTATTTATAAATCAAAGTGAATGTGTCAGAGCACTTATTTTGCAATTAGACTTAATTTTTCTTATTCTGATTTAAGCCTTTGGTTGGCTATAAAAATCAATATCATCAAAATGCCAAATTTTTTATTTTGTGCTTATGATCTTCATGTTGAATCAATACACGATTCATGGGATTTTGTGGATGATAGAAAGTCAGCATTCTACATGTAGAACCCAGTATGAGATGATGATTTTAATTGGCATGTTGATTTCGTGGATGATAAAAAATCAATACCAAATGAAGGCTCATTTGGTTGCTTTAAGTTAGAAAACATACTTAGAAAAAAGGTGACTCAGCTTGATTTTTCCATATGGTTGAATGTTTGTAGAAATCAACATTGATTTTAAACTTCAAAACTCTTTTGAAATCTCTAAAAAATGATGAGTTCATTTTTATGCTTAAGAAGTGAATGAAGTGATCATTTCTATAAAGCAATTGATTGAGTCTTTACTATAGTCATACCTTTAGCTGATTCTTAGTGCTAAGCATGAGCTCAACTATTTTGAAAAATAACTTGTATTCTTATATCTAAACACACCCATTTTATCACTTTTCATCTTTGCCTTTTAATAAAAGTGAGATTAAATGTTGTTATTTTAATTTTCCCGTGATTAAAAAGTATTATTCTTTATGCATCAACGACATAAAACATATGTAGATTTGTGCATATTGAACTTCCCATTATTCTATCTATAAGAATATTGGCACTCAACTATAGTTGTTACTCTTATTTCATAATGATTTTGTTCGTTATCAAAATTTCTTCCCAATACCAAGTCAACACCTATCATTACAAACATCAAGTTCTCTTTCTATTTGTGAAACTCCCTTGATTTTTATGCATGTAATATATTATAAATATATTTAAAAGACTTATTATTGTTCAAAGTATGGTCTAATATGCATGTCATAAATGATATACCTATTTACATGTTCTCGTAGTTAGAAAAAGATTGAAATGACTTTGGGATTTTTAGCCATGAAACACATCAAAATAATTTTTGTAAACTAATATATGTAAATTGAGCCTTGATAGCTCATTTTCATCCTTGCTAAATAGAGTCTCATTTTCCTCATCCATTTTTTTTCACAACGAAATCATCATTTGCATAATGAGTTTGATTCGCTCAGTTGGATCAAAAAGCTCCCAAGACCATCATATTTACTTTTTTTGCAACTTTTTCACTTCTTAAAATGATGAGAACCTTGAGAGAAAATTCTACAGACATCGAGAAATAGAACTAAAAACGATTGCAATTTCTTTGAAAGGGTTGACGAAGTGAGCAAGAATCAGTTAATAATCATGATAGAGAAATAGATTTTCTGGAAAAGGCCACAAAAACATATTTTGTGAAAAAAGATAATTAGGAGCAATAATTATATTAAATATGAGCTTTATTAAATTAATATATATTCGTGCTTGTAATTATTTGTATCTGCGGTTCTAGTTTTGCATCAGAGCTTGTTCTATTGAAGCCAGATTTTGTGTATTTTATTTTATGCTTCTTGCAAAATATAATTTTGCTTGAAAGGTTATTGTACTGAAGATTGACATACATGCCACTGAATTCCTGTGTAGTTATATATCGAACATCTATAGTTCAATTATTATTGATATTCTATCTTACCTGTGTATGAAAAGATGTATTTCACTTGTTAGGTGTTAGATATGTGTTGAGAAATTAGGGCGAAGAGAAATAGAATCAACACAAATCTAGAAGAACACACAAAGAATTAACGAGGTTCGGCAAAAATGCCTACGCCCTCGGGAACAGAGCGACGGCTTCCTTTCAATTTCAGAAAAAAGTACAAGCTACAGAATAGAATAACTTATGGTTACAAACAAACCTATATATAACCCTAGAGAAAACCCTGAAGTACAATATGTAATTACAAAATTACCCCTATAACGTACCCACAAAACGAAACTTCCCCGATCAAACAGATTCTTCCGCTCTGCTCCGCTTCATTCCAACATCTGTCCCTTATATGGTATATGAGCCATACCTGACAAATCTCCACCTTCGCGAATATCCAGCCCCTTGAGAGAAATACATCATGGAGTTTCTTACACATTGAAGTGGGATGGGCCACAATGTTATCTAGCAACTACAAACATTCAACAAGTCCAAGCAATGCAAGAACTTGTTGATAGTAACTGGCTTGGTCAACATATCAGTTGCATTTTCTTCAATATGAACCTTCTGCAATAGTATATCACCAGAAGCAATCAATTCTCTGATCATGTGATACCCAACATCAATATGCTTGGTTTTCACATGGTACACCTGGTTCTTAGCCAGATAAATAACACTCTGACTGTCACAATGCAATTGAACTCCACCTTGCTCAACGTCCAGTTTCTTTACTAGCCTAGCAAGTCATAAGACTTCTTTTGCAGCTTCAACTACAGTCATGTACTCAGCTTCAGTTGTAGATAATGTCACAATAGACTGAATTGTTGATTTCCAACATATAGACCCTTCACCAAGAGTAAACACATACCCAGTTGTAAACCTTCTATCATCTAAATCACCTGCATAGTCTGAATCAACGTACCCCACAACTGAAAAGATCATCGTTGTTGATGAGAACTGAACAAGAGACCAAGTCTTCATAACTCAATCTACTAGGAGGCCTTATATTGATGCGGTTCTGTCTGTGTCTGACTAGATTATAATTCTACAGATCATCTAGAACAGAATCACCAGGTGTTGGATTTGAACATTCAACTCTCATAGTTGTTTATGGATGTTGTTCTAAATCTATTTGCACTGCATCTGAACTGGAACTGTTCCCTTGCACATTGTCTTGATTCTGCTGCAACATGGACCGTTCATCAAAAACTTGCATCTTTGTTGATCACCATCTTCTTTGGAATCCGATCCCAAAACTTGTATACTTTCACATCTTTCTTGTAGCCCAGAAAGACGCACTTATTGGATTTTGCATCAAGTTTTGATCTTTTATCTCCATGTTGCACATAAGCAAGACAATAAAAAATTCGTAAATGATTGAAATTAACTGGATTATATGTTCATACCTCTTCTGTAACCTTACCACCTAACGATGCCCGAGGTGAACTATTGATGTGAATAACATATCATATTCACAGCTTCTGCTCAAAAACTCTTAGGAAGCACTGCATTCAGTCTCAAACATCTTGCCCTTTCAGTTAAGAACATGTTCATCCTTTCTGTCACACTATTCTGCTGCGGTGTCTTACTTACTGAAAAATGCCTCTGAATCCCATGCTCCTCACAAAACTTCTAAAACTGTGAATCTGTGTACTTTGTGTAATTATCAAATCTCAAATACTTGATATTTCTGCTAGTTTGATTCTCCACCTCAACTTTCCACAGCTTGAATTTAGAGAATACTTCAGATTTCTGCTTCAAGAAATATATCCAAACTTTCTCGGATAAATCAACAATAAATGTAACAAAATACTGAGATCCTCCTAATGACAATTCCTTGGCCCATACATTAGAATGCACGTAATAAAAAATTCCTTTAATTTTGTGCTTCCCAGTCATAAAACTGACTCTAATTTGTTTTTCAAGAACACAGAACTTACAAAGATCGAGCTTGCAGCTTTTAACACCATGCAACAGGCTTCTTCTATGCAATTCTGTCATCTCACGCTCACTAAGATGACCCAGACGCATATGTCATAGCTTTGTATTATCATCATCTGACTCCACAGAATGAACTTCACATACAACTGTCCTACAACTGTACTCCCATACAACTGTACTCCTCAATAGTTTGTAGATATTACCTGCAGTTAACTTTCTTTTCATCACAGTTAGTGCACCCTTAACAATTCTGATGGTTTTCTTATCCCCATCTGCCTTAGAAATAAAACTATTCATATGTAGAGTGCCTAAGGAAATCAAATTTTTCTTCAGATCTGGAATATGTCTGGCATCACATAATGTTCTAACAATGTCATCATACATGTTAATTCTGACTTCACCAATAACAACAATATTGCAACATCTATCATCACCTAAATATATTGAGTCATAATTAGTTAACTTGTATGAAGTAAACCACTCACTGTTAGGAATTATGTTAAATGTTATGTGATAAGAGTATCCTGAATCAAGAATTCATGCTGAGTTGATGAAACTAAAAACATATCGCCATCACTGCAATCTGAATTGTCACTCTGCACCTCATTTACAGACTTCGATGATGCATCACATTTCTCCTCAGTCTGCTTCTTCAGCTTTGGACAATCTCTCTTCATATGACCCGACTCCTTGCACTTGTAGCAATGAATTGTCTTTTTACCTTTGGAATTTGATCTGGAATTTTGCCTTCCAGAACCCTCCTCTCTCTTCCTTCAACGATCTTGATTACCCTTCAAATATAAACTATCGTCATAAGAGTTTTCCACTACATTCTGCTTCCGCTGGTTATGGGCCAACAATGCTGCAGTGATCTCATCAACTTTGATAGTTTCCTTCTCATATATAAGAGTAGCCACCAGGCGTTCATAGGAAGAAGACAATGAACACAACAAAATCATTGCTCGATCTTCATCCTCAATACTCACATCAAGCCTTGAAAAATATGTGATTATTTGATTGAAGTCATTCACGAGTTGTGCCAGATAAAAAATTTCTTGCATCTTCATCCCATACAGCTTTTGTTTTGCTTCAGATATAATTTATTTTATTTGTCAGAGATTTGGACATAAACTGAGTTTCTAATTTCTTCCATACATCCCTTGGAGATTTTAGATTCATCACGTGATACAAAATCTCATCTGTCAGACACAAGCGTATGGTTGCTGTCGCTCGTTGTTGCAATTCTTTCCAATCTTCATCCCCCATGACATTTGGTTTCGTTGCCCGCAAAGCTTTCAAGATTCCCTGTAGCGCCAACATATTTTTTACCCTTGTTAGCCACAATCTGAAGTTATCAGTTCCATCGAACTTTACCACCTCGAATTTTGCACCAGAAATTGTCATTTGAAATTAATCATGCAGCAAACTTTTCTGCAAATTCTTCTATAATTTCTTGCCCAGAATCTTTCCAAAAAAAAGTATTGAAATGTTCCCTTAATTAAGTTTTCTTAATTAAGTTTCCCTTAATTAAGTATTTCCCTTAATTAAATTTTCCAAAAAAGCAACAGAATCTTTCCGAAAAAACATTGAAATATTCATTTAATTAAGTTTCCTTAATTAACTTTCTCTTAATTAAGTATTTCTCTAATTAAATTTCTCTTAATTAAGTATTTCTCTTAATTAAGTTTCTCAGAAAAATAATTTTAAGAAAATTTTCTTTTCTGATATTTCCTTTTTCGGGTCACAGGAATTTCCTTTTTCGCTCTTGTCCGCGTGCATCAACAGAAGTTTCTTTTTCCGCGACAATTTCCTGAAAGAGAATATTCCCTTCCAATTCTGCTACCGTGCTCCGCCGCCTGACTGTCTCCCGCGCCGAACAGAGCACTGCTTGAACCGCTTCTGCCTGCGCCTGATCTCGCGATCTACTGCGTCGCGAACTCCTGTGTCATGAACGAAAGATCCTCTGAGGAATTCCTCGACTCCTCGAAGCCGAACTTCTCGCAACCTCCGAATTTGTCTATTCGCAACCTTCTCTGCGAACTTTGCCTTCTCGATTGGCCTTTCTGTGTCGTGAAAGCCAGCTGAGCTTCCTCTACGTCGCCGCTGAACTGCTCGCAACCAAAGCCCCTTTGTGAACGCCTCCCGTCTGCCGCAAATCCTATGCGTCGTGAATCCGAGATGTCGCAATTCGCCTCTCTGTCGCGATCCAAACCGCCAAACTCCTTGCCTCGGTCGAATTCACCGAGCCACAAAAAAACTTTAAAGCTTTCGTCACCGAACCCTAGCCGTCAAAGTCTTCTGCCAAATATTCCTCTTCGTTGCACTGATATTTTTCTTTCCTAGGACTATCCTAGAACATAGCTCTGATACCACTTCTTCAGAAATCAGAGCGAAGAAAAATAGAGTTGACACAAATCCAGAAGAACACACAAAGATTTAACGAGGTTCGGCAAAGATGCCTACATCTTCGAGAGCAGAGTTGCGACTTCATTTCAATTCCAGAAAAGAGTACAAGCTACAAAATAAAATAACCTAGTGTTACAAACAGACCTATATATAACCCTAGAGAAAAACCTGAAGTACAATATGTAATTACCAAATTACCCCTGTACCGTATCACAGAGCGTTGCCCCCGCACCCCCAACCCAGGTAACGAAACTCCCCCGATTGGACAAATTCTTCCGCTCCGCTCCGTTCCTCTTCGTTCCAACATCTGTCCCTTATGTGGTATTTGAGTCATACCTAACAATATGTAAATACAAAGGAATTTGGTGGTATTTTAAAGGAAAAAAATAGGGAAGAAAAAGGCGAATATAGATGGAAAGAAAATTTGCTAAGAATAAAGGAAGATACATACATTTGCCGTTATAATGAGCTGAGAAGATTAGGGAATTAATTCTCGCAAGTAATTCAACAGTGCAGGTTACAGTACAACTATATATAAGGCAAGTAGAATATTCTAGATAAATTCTGTTAGATGGCAAAGTAGGAAAATCAAATTAAGTGTTAGAGGAGACTTCGTTACTGCTGAGTCCAGTAAGGTTGTTATTAGTCCCCCTCACGCTAATGTTGATTGATTGAAGTGTCAGCTTGCCTTGAAGAAGGGTGAACCGAGATGTTTATAGTGACTTGGTGAAGATGTCTGCTCTCTGATCATTGGTAGGTATATGTGTTAGATAAACCTCCTGGGATTGTAATCTTTTACTAATGAAAAGATAATCAATCTCTATATGTTTCAGGCAGGAGTGAAAAACAGGATTGCGAGTGACGGCTAGCGTGGACGTTTTATCATAGTGGATGATGTTTGGAGACATAATGGGAACATGTAGATCTCGTAGCAATCGTCGTAGCCATATAACATCCGTGGCAGCTATGGAGAGTGCTTGTTACTCGACTTCGATGGAGGATCTAGCGGTCGTGTGTTATTTCTTCACGTGCCATGAGATAAGATTGGCTTCGAGGAATGAGCGATAGCCTATAAATGATCGGTGATCCTTGGGGTCACTTGCCCATAGGGGTGTAAACGAGCCGAACACGAGCGAGTCATGCTCAGCTCGTGTTCGGCTCATTTATATTTCGAGCTCAAAAAGTGTGTTCGTGTTCAGCTCGCTTGCTTAACGAGTCGAACACGAGCTGTTCACGAACAAAGAATCCTACAAAGAGTCTTTTTAACAACCCTAATCATGTAGCCATAAGACAATAAGAATTTGAGCAAAATTTAAAAATTATTATTTATATTAAAACATCATTTGAATCTAATTTAATAATTTTTATTCTATTTTATTAATCAATATTTTAATTAGTTATAAATCGTTCTTAATCAATATTTTAATTGATTATAAATCTTTGTAGTCTTGTAGTCAATTAAATACTACTTAATATATATATATAAACTTGATGAGTATTATTTCGAGCCAAAACGAGCCGAACACGAACGAACACATCTTTGTTCATGTTCGGCTCGTTAACTTATCGAACGAAATTAACGAGCCGAACACGAGCTTGTTAACGAGCCAAGCACAAGTTGTTCGCGAACAACGAGCCATTTTGACAACCCTACTTGCCCAGCTGGAGTCAAAATAGCTACTAAGAGGCCCTGATTGTATCGGAAGACCATAGCGAGTGATCCTTTGATATAGTGAAGTAATCGCTTGAGTTGTTGAAAGTGTAAGTAAAGTGGTTGTTGGAGGTGTTGTGCTAAGGAGTTGACTGCAAATGTTATATGTGGTCTTGTGATGGTCAAGTATTGAAGGGAGCCAATGATGTTGCAATAGTGAAAAGGATTGGTGAAGTGTTACTACAGTTCTGGATTAACCGATGGTGTTGAAACTATAAGATTGGGGGCAGGTTTGTAGTCTTCCTTTCCAGCCTTCTTGAGAACTTCATATGCATAGTGTGCTTGTGTGAGAAAAAGACCAGTACCAGAATATTGAATGTGGATGCCCAAAAAAGTTGAAACCGGTTCAAGGATTTTCATGAAAAATGTTGTTTTGAGGCTGGACAGCATGCAGTTAATTGTGTTGCTATCGTTTCTTGTTACCAAAATGTCGTCTACATGCAACAGTAGATAAATGGATGTTGATTTATGTGTGTATATTAAAAGAGATGGGTCAGCTTGGCTTTTGTGAAAACCGAGCTTGTAGAGATGTTTGGTGAATGTAATGAACCATTGAAGGCAGACTGCTTGAGATCGTTGATGGTTTTCCATAATAAGCATACATGATTGGGTTTGGTTGCGTCAACGTATCCTTGAGGTTGGTGCATGTATATGGTTTCTTGAAGATCACGGTGAAAATTGCGTTTGACATGTCTAACTGTAAGATTGACCATTGACAAGTGATGGAAACAGTTAGAAGAGTGTGAATGGTGGGGTGTCGAGCCACTGGACTAAATGTTTGAATGTAGTGTAGGTTGTATCCCTTCGCCAGGAGGCGAGCTTTATATTTGTTAATTGTCCCGCGGGGTGGCGTTTGATCTTATATGTCCATCTATTGCCGAGGATAGATTGATTTGATTGGCATGGAACTAGTTCCAAGTGTTCTGTTATTTAAGAGCTTCCATTTCTACTTGCATATCTTGCCTCCAATGAACATTGGAATGCGCTTCGGTAAAGGTAAGGGGTACAGGCTCTGGTTGAATGGACTCTTGGAGTGTGAAGATGTTTTTGGATTTAAAGGTGCCAGTTTTTTATCCTATTATCATTGGATGATTTGATATGACTGGAGGAACTGGCTAAGAAATGTTTATGGCTGATTGAGATGCGAGTAATAACTGGGTAGGGATTTGTGTGGGTTCTTCAATGGTAGTGTGTGGAGATTGTGGAGAGGAGTGTAGTATTGGAGGACTGGATGAGTGTGATGAAGGGAGTTCTGTTGATGTTTTGGGAGACTGAGAAAGCTGGTTTGCAGTTGAGAGTCTGATTGGGGTGAAGTATTTGGGTGTTGTATGGGAGAGGTCGTTGGGATGAATGTTAGAGGAGGTGTAGAGTCAAACGTTGGAGTAGAAGTGGCTGATGTCTGGGTGTGTTTATAGGGACAGTTTAGTTCGTTAAAGATGACGTGACGAAATAAAATAATCTTGCCACTTGATGGATGGAAATATTTAAAGCATTTGAAGTTGGTTGGAAAGCCTATGAACACACATGAGTCTGATTTTTTGTTAAGTTTGTTTTGGTTGTGTGGGGGAATCCAGGGAAAGCACTCACATCTGAATGCTTTCAAGTCTTCATAAGCAGGTGATTGTTTGCAAAGGAGTTGATATGGGGAGGAGTTTTGAGTGTTGCGGGGCAACATTCTGTTGATGAGATATACAGCTGTTAGGATCGTATCCGGCCAAAATGTAAACGGTAAGTTAGACGCAGCAAAGAGGGATTGAGTCGTATCTAGGAAGTGGTGATGTTTTCTTTCTGCAAGACTATTTTGTTTAGGTATGTATGGGCATGAGAACTGATGTATAATGTCGTGTTTGGTTAGGAGTTCATCAAATTGTTGGTTCATGTATTCCCCACCATCGGTTCTTAAGACTTTAATGTGAGTGTTAAATTGTTTTTCAATTTCGTTCTTAAAGGTAATAAAATGAGTTATAGTTTCAGATTTGTAGATCATAAGAAACACCCAGGTATGTCTAGTGGCATCATCAATAAAGATTACATAGAAACGAAATTCTTGATAGAAATATGTGGGGATGGATCCCATACATTAGAGTGAATAAGTTCTAATGGAAGATAATTGTGGTTACTAGATAAGGAAAACTGGGATCTATGTTGTTTAGTTGTGGTACATGAATTACAAAAGGAAGTATAATTTGGAATGCGTAGATGTGAATGCTGATATGCTATTAGACGAAGAGCAACAGTATTGGCATGACAGAGCCTGTGATGCCAGACGTCGACGGAAGCGGTTCGTGAGAGCATGGCTTGCTTGCAGATGGATATAAGATAGAGTCCTTCATGGCAAGGGCCTTGAAGCAGGACTTGCTGAGTATTGTAATCCTTAATTTGATATTCAGATGCATCAAAGGCAATAATGCAATTGTTATCAGTGGAAAGTTGGGATATAGAAATCAGATTATGAGTGATTTCTGGAGTATGAAGAAGTTTAGATAGAAAAAGCTTACGTGTCGGGGTAGGAAGAATCCTTGGCTGCTGATTTGGATGGGAACCATGTTTCCATTGCCTACAAACACTTGTTTTTGCCCTGAATAAGGTTCGAAATGTTGTAGAGCCTGGAGGTCAACAGTAAGGTGATTTGAAGCTCCTGTATCTAGATACCATTCTTGTTTTGTTGCCGAGGTGAGGGCGATGTGCTCGGTGAGTTGTTTGGGCTGACAATTAAAATTACCACGATGCCAGCATTGAGGAGCAAGGTAATCCGGAGTAAGACAAATTTGGCATGTTTCTGTGTTGCTGGATTTCGGCTGATTGTAGTTTGTTCCAATCGAATTTCTGGTGGAGTTGTTGGTACGACCTTTCACTCTGTAATTGGAACTACCTCGTCCTCTTTGAGAGTACAAAGCTGAGTAGTTATCAATCTGCTAGAGTTCTCCATTATTATCATTTGAGAGGTTTATTTCCTGACTTTAGAGTAAGGAATATAGATCTTCCAGGCTTATTGGAGATAGAGAGGTTCCGATTGCTGTATTACCTTCAAGGATGTATAGAATTACATATTCCGTGTCAATTGATGATCCAGAGGCAGAGATCTTATCAACTATCACCATGATTTGCATCAGGTCTGATTCATGGTTTCGCCTTTCATACACACATTGTGGCTCGTTTTTGAGCTGGATGGCCTTTGTACTGTCTGTGCCTTGGAGGCGTTTTTCTAGGGCTGTCCCTGTCATGGCAGCGGTCGAGATTGACGACATGGGATACCACCGTTGCGCATATGGCAGATAGCACAACTGCAGCCAAAAATTCCGATTGAACAGAAGCCATGTTCGATAGGTAAGATTGGAACGTGCAACACCATTTGTTGTAGTGACGGTCGCCAAAAGTTTTGGGATTGATTCGTCGATAGACCCACCGAATCCATCGGCATTGATGACGATCGCGAGCTGTGATTTCCACAGAGAGTAGTTGTCGATGGACAGTGAGGTGTTAACCACTGTTCTGACATTGGATACAAGAAACTTCAGGGAATGGGGCATTGGTTGCTCTTCGATTCGTAGGGACGTTAGGTTGTCCATAGAGGAGCTTGAGTTATCCGAGCGATTATTGCGTGCGCCCTGTCCTACAGCCGCGATGTGCGGCTGTCCTTCGCACCTAATAATTAGACTGAGTTATCCATGGTTGTAGTAGTGCCGCTGCTCTGATACCATGAAAGGAGGAAAACAGGGAAGAAAATGGAGAATATAGAAGAAAATCGGATTTGCTAAGAATAAAGGAAGACGTATACATTTGCCATTGTAATGAGCGAGAAAATATTACATTAGTAATACACACATAGATACACACATAGAAGTAATAATGTGGGTACCCAATGAAATCACGCCACGACACCCCGTGCGACAGGAAAAAAAAAACGGCGCGGTAACACGGGGAATATTTCTCCTGTGTTATTCATGTGTTATTGTGTGTTATTCATGTGTTATTAATGTATTATTGTGTTATTATAACACTAATAATATTCTCGGGACACAATAACACATGAATAACACACAATAACACCTGAATAACACGGAGAATATTCCCGACAGAGAAAAAACAGCGCAGTAACACGAGGGAATATTCTCTCCCGTGTTATTCATGTGTTATTGTGTGTTATTCATATGTTATTCATGTGTTATTCATATGTTATTGATGTGTTATTGTGTTATTATAACACAAGGAATATTCTCAGGACACAATAACACATGAATAATACACAATAACACATGAATAATATGGGGAGAATATTCTCCGTGTTACTGCGCCGTTTTTTTTTCTCTTTCGCGTGGGATGTCGTGGCGTGATTTCATGACTACGCACGTTACTTTACGTGCGCAGTACTGATGTAATATTTTTTTGGTAATGAGCATAGAAGATGAAAGAATTAATTCCAGTAAGTAATTCAAAATTATGTGTTAATCTTGAGATTCAGTGAAAGTGATAAATGCTAGAGGAATATAAGCTAGAAACCAACCAAAAATAAGTACAGTGCGTTAAATTCTACAAGCAATGTTGCTCAAATATAATATTTTTAGTTTTTGTTTTTTGTTCATTATTGTGATGATTTAAAAGATTAGAATTATTTATTGCAGTTTAAAACGCCGACCATCTGATGATCCTGTTAGGAGAGTTGATGTTTAGACTTGACTTGTGTTAAGAAAGACAGAGGTAGACCTAAAAAGTATTGAGAAATTTGTATAAAAAATGATCTCAATATTAGAATTAAATGAAAATGTGACACGCTATAGGACACAATGGAGAAAAAGATGAATAAAGATTAATGCAGGCCGTCCTACTTAGTGGGATAAACGCTTGTTGTTGTTGTTGTTGTTGGTGTTGTTGTTATCTCTCCCACAACTTAATACTCCTAAGAAGCTATTTCAAGCTCATATTAATTGGTTGGGCATCTGCTTGTCAGTTGTAAGTCTCCTCTGGTGTGGATTCGATTTCTCCTGAGTGTAGGGTGTGATACTAAAATTTTCTGGCGCATGAGGGATGGTCGGGGCTCATATAATAATATAAAGCTAACTTTCTAGTTTGATGTTTATACACAACTAAAGTTCTAGATGCTAAATTATTGAGTTAATATTTAGCTTAGCAGTTACATTTCCACAGTAATAAGAAAACATATTACACTATAAAATCAGTGTCAATGTAAGAGAATATGGAAGTTAAAAACAAAAAAAGGAAGATTTATATAAATCGGAAACAATTCTCATGTATTTACATGTCCAACTCCTAAACTCTTAATTGCCATGGTATTGACATCAAGACATGGGAAACAAAGGAAGCAATTCAAATTCTCCTAGTATTGCACAAGTTCAAAATGTGAGGCATTCATTGTATTTGTAACTCAACTTCATGCATAGGTAATGCGACATTATATAAAAATTAAAGTTTAGGTGATTGATATGTAAATACAATGAAATTGAGATGTATGCATGCAAATCTTCTTTCTTTTTAACATAAGAGCTGCACGCATGCTGGAAAATGGATGTTAGAGGCAAGGAGCAATCAAACAACAAGCATTTGCCTCCACCTTAATCATACAATAAGCAGTTATTTTCACAATGATGGAAGCAATATTTATAGGAAACAAAGAGGAAGAACAAGAACTTCATTCTCTAAAAAATCCATGAATCCAATAAATAATAAAATAAGTAGTGTATCCACTAATGATTAAAAGAAAGAAGTTCAAGTTAGTTTTGAGTGATAGTGAATCCAGCTAAGCGTAAAGGATAAAACATAACCAGAACAACCAAACACATTTCATAACACATCGTTTAAAACTAAAAAGACAAATTTTTGTTGTGCTTTCCTCGACAATGCTGCTTAAGAAGAATATTTCAAAGGCTTCTGATCAACTGTAAAATCCCAAATGAATTTCTTCAAAGATTTGAAGTAATATCAGCTTGTGAGCTCCTCTATTTGAGAACATTAAAAAGCACAAAAATTGGCTACTAATCCAATTATCAGCAGGTAAGGCAGATTGAATTTCAATATCAAAAGAAATTAGCATTCCTTTCATAAAATGATGTGCCAAATTACAAGCACATCAAAAAAATAGTCTCTTAGTAAATGTTTTATATGTTAGTATGCAGTCAAATAAGAATTATAATTATATCCAAAAACTAAGTTTAGGCTACATATGGTAGTACTAAACTACAAAAAACCTATGATTACATATAAGACAATACCAATTATTAACATAAAAAAAGACAATTCTTATAAACTAGTGCATAAGTCCAATTGAGATCGCAGCCTGAATCAATGATTCAAACCACACTCTCTAAATCACCCTTATGACATACCTTATTTAAATCCTATAAATTTGTGCAAACTCATATCTTGCTATTTTTCTTATGAACTGGAATGAAGTTCGCCAACAAAATAGCAAATGACACCTCTCTAAGGAACTCTGCCCAAATGAGCTTCTTGATCTCATTAATGAATATTTGCTCAACATTCGGCCGCGTCATGTCATGGGACTAACTTATCAGGTCAACAGTCGATTCAATGGCTACCTCAGGGTCTAATTTGGGCATTTTGACATAGATCCATGTGAGGCAATCATAAAACTCATAAAGAACTTTCATGATTTGAAAAGCCATTGATTCTAATAAAAGGCTACTGATATAGGTAAGATGAGAATCTTCGTCCGTACTCAAATTGACCTCCACTAACTAATCAACCATCAAAGACACACTTTCTTTGAGTTCAAGAGGACAACATGGATATCTAATCGAAGGCCAATAGAGTTGTTGCAAGGAACTCCACATACCATCCTTCAAAAAGCATCAAAGAGTATAGTCTTCGTCAATCTCGACAATCCAACAACCAAAACAACATCTATCCCAAAGTGATCCATTCTGCCACCTCTGCATACACATACGGGGATGGCGAAGTTACCATTTCATAGGTAAACTACTTCTGCTCAATATATTATCAATCAATGAAGACTGATACTAAGAAAAATGAATATATTCTATTTTTTATCAAAATCATCAAAATATAAAACATCATGATATTGTGACAACAAACTTATGCTATGAAATAAAATAGTATTTTCACTATGACCTCTGTAGGAGGTACATAAAATATGTGTAGCTCATTAAATAATGATTCACTCATCAGAGTCAAATCCTTCCAGTGATGCTGAGGTAAAGGCTCAATCGCCAACACCACATCTGATAGTGTCAAGATAGATATAGTCAAGAAATTAGTGATTTAGACAAAAAACATGTGCAATACAGGATATCCTCCTCTAAATCCTTTGAGGCTAGAACTCTCTCTATGTTGGAAGGCTGAACAACATGAGCATAAGCATTTAGCTCGAATCATCATCATAATCAATCTCTATCAATATTTTACCCAATGGGAGGATGAGTAGACTCATCTTGAATTACGATTGGATGACTCTTGTGGTCATCTTTCATCACAGTGCTCACCTCTCAGCAAAGGTAGATGGGCCAGTGGAGAAAAGGCGTTGTCTAGGCGTCATAACATTATTGGCACGTGAAAAAGGTGCCTATTATGTGACATTCTAAAATATCACTAGCTCGTATATAAAAACTTTTGAAATTGTTGGGGATACAAAACTACACACCTCAAAGTGGAGCCAATATATCTAGGAGAAATGAAATGCCTCTGAATTTTATTTATGAATGAGAGATTATCAATATTTAGGAAATTCGTTTTATAGGATCATTTATGCCTTATTTAGAAAATCTCAACAGCTTGATAACACTATATTATGCCTCTGCACAGATTGAAGTTGTGGCCTAACTTAAATTTGATTCTCAAAGCATTCAAAATTTCTGAAGAAATATATTATTAACAGATTGTGAATACCTTAGGTTGTAATAAGATGATAGAGACATTGGTTGAAAAATATGAGATTAAACAAAAGATTTCTATTGCTTATCACCCCGAGACCAATGGATTAGCATATGTGTGAGATAAGGAAATCAAAAGATTATTGGAGAAAATTGTTAATACTAGTAGGAGGGATTAGTGTGTTAGTGGGAGGGATTAATGTCTGATTCTTGATGATGCTCAATAGATTTTTAGGACAGCTTATAAGACACTCATAAGATAGTATACTAATAGATTAATTTTTGGAAAGACTTGTCATTTACTTGTTGAATTAAAACAGAAAGCCTATCACACAAGTTATTGAGTTAATTATAATTTAAAAGAATCGACAGAGAAAAGATTAGTACAATTGAACAAAGAGGATAAACAAAAATTTTATTCTCTAGAAAATCCATGAATTCAATAAATAACAAAAAGACTAATGTATCCACAAATTATAAAAAGAAAAAGGTTCATGTTAGCTAGACGTGGACTAGTATATTATTGAGTGAGGGTGAATCAAGCTAAGCATAAAAGATAAAACATAACCAAAATAGCCTAACATCCCATAACACAACATTTGAACCTTTTTATGGTGCTTTCCTCAACAATGATGCTTACGAAGAATATTTTAAAGGCTTTTGATCAATTATAAAGTCCCAAATGTCTTTCGTCGAGGATTTAAAGTAATATCAGCTTGTGAGACCCTTTATTTGAGAACATTAAAAAGCACAAAAGTTTTATACTAATCCCATTATTTGTAGATAAGGCAGAATGAATTTCAATATCAAAAGAAATTATCATTTCTTTCATAAAATGATGTGCAAAATTACAATCACATTCAAAAAATAGTCTCTTAGAAAATGTTTTACATATTAGTATGCAGTCAAATTAGAATTACACTTACATCCAAAAAATAAGTTTATGCTGCATATGGTAGTACTAAACTACAAAAAACATATGTCGACAAGTAAGACAATATCAATTATCAACATTAAAAAAAAGATAAATCTCATAAACTAGAGCATACGTCTGATTGAGATCAAAGCCTGAATCAATTATTAAGGCCACACTCTCTAAATCATCTTTATGACACACCTTATTTAAATCCTAAAAAATTTTGGAAACTCATACCTAGCTATTTCTTATGAACTAGAATGTTTTTCGTCAACCAAATAACAAATGGCGCCTCGCTATGGAACCCTGCCCAAATGAGTTTCTTGATCTTATTAATGAACATTTGCTCAACATTTGATCGCATCATATCATGGGACTAATTTATCAGGTCAACAATCGGGTCAACAGCTACCTCAGGGTCTAAGTCAGGCATCTCGACATAGCTCCATGTTAGGCAGTCATAAAACTCATAAAGAACTTTCATGATTTGAACAGCCACCGACTCTGATAAAAGGCTACTGATATAGGTAGGATGAGAATCTTCGTCCACTAACTCATCAACCATCAAAGACAACATCTTTGAGTTCAAGAGGGACAACATGGATATCTGATCTAAGGCCAGTCGGGTTGTTGCAAGGAGCTCTAGACACCATCCTTCAAGAGGTATTGAAGAGTCTAGTCTTCGTAGATCCCGACAATCCAACAACCTAAACTACATCTATCCCAAAGTGATCCATTTTGTCACTTCACTAACTCATCAACCATCAAAGACACCATCTTTGAGTTCAAGAGGGACAACATTGATATCTAATCTAAGACCAGTAGGGTTGTTGCAAGGAGCTACAAATACCATCTCTCAAGAAGCATTGAAGAGTTTATTCTTCGTAGATCCCGACAATCCAACAACCCAAACTACATCTCCCAAAGTGATTCATTCTGTCACCTTTGCATACACATACGGGGTTGGCGAAGTTACCATGTCATAGGTAAACTATTTCTGCTTGACATATTATCAATCAATGGAGACTGGTACTAAGAAAAATGAATACATTTCATTTTTTTTATTAAAATCATCAAAATATAAAACATCATCTTATTTTGACAGCAAACTTATGGTATGAAATAAAATAGTATATTCACTACGACCCTTTGTAGGAGGTACATAAAATATGTGTAGCTCATTAAATAATGATACACTCATCGGATTCATATCCTTCCAGTATTGTTGAGGTAAAGGCTCAATCGCTAACACCACATCTAATAGTGTCAAGATAGAGATAGTCAAGAAAATAGTGATCTCGATAAAAAACAAGTGCAATACAGGATATCCTCCTCTGAATCCTTTGAGGCTAAAGCTTTCTCTTTGTGGGAAGGCTAAACAGCATGAGCATAATCAATCTCTATCAATATTTTACCCAATGGGAGGATGAGTAAACTCATCTTGAACTATGATTGGATGACACTTGCGGTCATCTTTCATCACAGTATTCACCTCTCAGCAAAGGTAGATGAGCTAGTGAGAAAAGATGTTGTCTAGGCATCACAACATTATTGGCACTTAAAAAAGGTGCATAGTATGTGAAATTCTCAAATATCATGAGCTCGTATAAAAAATACTTTTGAAATTGTCGGGGATACAAAACTACACGCCTCAAAGTGGAGCCAATATATCTAGGAGAAATGAAATGCCTCTGAATTTTATTTATCAATGCGAGATTATCAATGTTTTGGAAATTCATTTTATAGGATCATTTGTGCCTTCTTTAGAAAATCTCAACAACTTGATAACACTATACTAAGTCTCTACACAAATAGAAGTTGTTTAAACATAAGACACTTCTTTATCTAAGTATTTAAGTCTTATGTTTAAATGCGATTCTAAGTATTTAATAAAATGATTCCAATATTTCTTTATAAAATATGAATACTTTGAGAATCACATTTAAGTATTTAAGTATTATGTTTAAATGTGATTCTCAAAGTATTCAAAAGGTATAAATAAATATTGGGAATACCTTAGGTTGTAACAAGATGATAGAGACATTGGTTGAAAAATATGGGATTAAACATAAGATTTCTACTGCTTATCACCCCCAGACCAATGGATTATCATAAGTGTTAAATAAAGAAATCAAAAGACTATTGGAGAAAATTATTAATAATAGTAGGAGGGATTAGTGTCTTAGTAGGAGGGATTGGTGTCTGATTCTTGATGAGGCTTTATAGATTTTTAGGATGGCTTATAAGACACCAATATGAGAGTCTCCTTATAGATTTATTTTTGGAAAAACTTGTCATTTACTTTTTGAATTAAAATAGAAAGGATATTGGGAAATTTAAGGAGTTAATTATAATTTAAAAGAATCAGCAGAGAAAAGATTAGTATAATTAAACAAATTAGAATATCTTAGAATGAAAGCCAATGAATATACCAAAATTTACAAGGATAAATAAGTGGTATGATCAAAAGCTCACTAGAAAAGAATTTAAGTCTGGACAGAATGTTCTATTATACAATTCAAGATTAAAATTATTTTTTAAGAAAATAAATTTCATGTGATATGGTTTGTTCAATGAAATCAAAACTTATTCTTTTGAAGCTTTCAATATCAAGAATAGTAAAACAACCCAAATTTTTAAGTTAAATGATCAGAGATTGAAACCTTATTCTAATAGTGATAAGATTGGGATTAGAGAAACCATGACTTTGCATCACCATACTAGTATATTTGGAATTATCTAGCTAAAGATAGTAAATCAAGAGCTACTTGGGAGGCAACATAACTGTTATCTTTTGTGCTAATTATTTATTGGCGTTACCTTTTATGTTAATTATTTATTTGCTTTGTAGTTTGCTATATATTATATTTGTTTGATGTTTAGAAAGTTTGTGTGCTTCATTTGTTTTAATTTTTATTAAAGAGATTTATATGTCATTGGTATGTATCACATGTATGATAATCATTTAAATATTACGAGACTATATTTCATTCATATATAGCTTCTCATAGTCTAAGACATCCATAAAAATGTGTGCAATTTAGGCACAAAAAAGGACCTTAAAATGGCATGACCATCTCCTAGAATGGCTAGAGATTGAATACTTATTCTAATTGTGATAAGATTGGTATTAGAGAAGCCATGACTTTGTATCACCCTATTATTAGACCCAAAATTGTTTGGTCGAAGATAGTAAATTAAGAGCTACTTGGGAGCCAACTTGAGTGTTACCTTTTGTGTTAATTATTTATTGGTGTTATCTTTTGTGATAATTATTTATCTGCTTTATAGTTTGTTATATATTATATCTTTTTTGTGTTTTAAATTTTTGTGTGCTCTATTTGTTTTATTTGTTATTAGGGAGTTTTAGGTGTGATTGGTATATATTGGCATAAATTTTTTTATGTATCACATGTATGATAATCCTTTGAATATTACAAGACTATATTTCATTCATATATTGCTTCTCATAATCCAAGACATACATAAAAGCTCCTTAAGGTGCAATTTTGGCACAAAAATGGACCTTAAAATGGTGTGAACATGCCAAAGACTGACATAACCAGGCCAGGACTGGCATGACCACGCTATATATTGGTGTGACCCTGCCAAACCAACTGAGGGACTAACGTAATCATACCAGTTTTGGTATGTTCACATCGGCCTCTATCCAAGTTCAACTTATTTCATTAAATTTTGGACCAACCCAACCCACTTGCTTCTGGGATTAGTCATGGAAAAGTCATGGATGGTCAATGGAAGGAGAATTTAACCCATTGCCTCTAAATGGACCAATGATATCAATCTTAGGCAGATTAAACAATATTTTCTATGAAATTTTGGAGGGAATACATGGTCGCTAAGGATGAACTAAAGGCTTCATTCTTATTAGTTCTCAGTTGTTGTTGAAGTGTTTTGGACGCTGAGGAGAAAAATATTTGGAGAGGAAAACCCTTAGAAATAATTGAGCTAAACTTCTTGCTTCTTCCTTTCACTTCCTTTCTTCTTGAGTTGAAGGCAAATTTGCTTTCACCCATCTCAAACCTTGTGAGACTGGTTGTTTGAAGAGATTTCTTCATCTTTATCTATTCAAAGAACCTGAGTAAGAGTTCAAATTGGAGACACTTTAGAGGAGAAGATGCAATCTACTTTCTTACACAAAGAGTGGCCTAAGAAGAAAGAGGCTAGAAACATCGAATTTCACGGTAGTGATATTTTCTTTTCTATTTGATATAGAGTTTTAGGATAAGCTGGTGTTAGAGAAATATTCATAGGTTATGAAGCCTTTCTTTTTCAGCTCCAATGCTTCTTAAGTTTCTCCAAATCTATATCCTTCACTTATTTTGTTAACAAGGTTTTAGATTTGTAGTCCTAGAGCTATGAAGCTAATAATCTTGCATTTGTGTTTATAGCTCCATCATTATGATGGAATGTATGGATCTTTCGTGCTTAGAGAATAAAAGCTCCTTTGACTTTTATTCTCTAAGTTATGAGAGATATACTTGTGAAATTTTCTCATTGTTAATCAAGCAAATGTAAGTGGGCATGTTGCTATCATGTATAATAACGTGTAGTTACACCTCATCATCTTAAGCCCAACCTTATGTGAGATAGATCAAGGTGAATTTTGCCATCAATTGGATTCAGGGTTGACTGCATCTTTAAATAGTTATGTAAAAATTTTCATGAGTATGTATGAATTTTGAACTATTGCACATAATATATTTGTATAATGTTTGCGATTGTGCATCATCTTGTTCATTTGCATTTATCTCTTTCGTATAGTTTTATGAAGCAGGTGTCCCCACATCTTCATGCTATATATTTATATACTACATTGTCGGCACTATTTTTGGTGTGGAGTTTGCCCGTAAGAAGCTGTCGGTCATCGGAATTAAAATCCCGTTGCCCGCTTCGGAAGGACGTTTTTTTAAAAAAATTTTAATTTTGAAAAAGATGAAGTCAAACTGACCCTATAATTTTCATAGTTTAAATGAAAGAGCGCTTTACCTCAAATCTTGTATCTATCCCGAAGGATGAACACAAGAATTGAGGGTGAGACTCGATCAAATAAACTAAAGAAAGTTATGACATCCGTTTGGTCTGCAAAACCAATATATTGGCCGACAAATTCCCCTATTTAATATAAGGAATTAAATAGGGTTTATATTATGCTGGGTTGGGGAAAAGCTTCCTATAAGGGCAAGCCC
>NW_018164869.1:988730-989384 GCF_001263595.1 Phalaenopsis equestris | reverse complement strand
TTTTATTAAACTCCCCTGATATCAGAGAACTCAAAAAACTAAGTTTCATAATTTTTGGAGTTATGTTTTAATTTTTAAAAATCATTTGAGTTTCAAATTTAATGGTCACATTTAAAAATCAATTAAAAATATTAAATAATCTCCAAATCCTTTGAAATTTTTATGGTGAGTTCTCTGACTCATGAACCACATTGGAGGACAAAAATCAAGTGATTTTAATCTCTGTGTACTTCAAATTAAATGTTTTAAGAAAATTGAAGTTTGCCCAAAACAGTGATGTTTTGATTCTTAAAAATCATGAAATTATTTCCTAAGACTATACTAGTCATACGAAACTTACATGAATTTTTGGAAAATTTACATGAATTTTTGGTAGTCATACGAAACTTACATGAATTTTTGGAAAATTTTCTAAGCCACATAAAATTTTCTATAATTATTTGAATAGAAAATGCATAAAAACTTAGAAAATTAAGATCTCTGTTTCGAAAACTCCTATGTCTTTGAAAAAATATTCAAATTGTGCACCTAGATAGAGGCTACAACATATAAAAATTTGGGGTCAAGATGATAATCCAATATGGATGGAGAATTGAAAAACCTCTAACACTAATTTATTTTTTAAAAATTAATCTGAAAATTTTCAAATTATTA
>NW_018164869.1:955750-985412 GCF_001263595.1 Phalaenopsis equestris | reverse complement strand
AGGGCAGTTAGGTAATTTGGAGGTGCCTAGGGGTAAAAGGCCAAGTTGGGCATTTCAAGTGCAATTGGGTAGAGAACCATTTTGAATGAGTCATGGATCAATGAAATCTCCATTTTGGGTCCCCATGTATTGGTCTTAGCCAGAGTATAGTGAGGGTATGGTGAGGGTATGGTGTACCTTAGCTCCAAATCAACACCCAGGGTCAATCCTAAGGTCAAGTAGCCCTATAGGAACTCTCCTTGAGTTCCCTCATAATGATCTTACCTACTAAGTGCTAGAGGTTAGGACCAATATGTGGAACTTCAAATTGAGTAAAGAGAAGAATTTTTGAGTTTCTAATGGTGAGGGTACCTTTTCTAGTTTTCTAAGACTAGTCAGTAGGAAAGTCCTATGGCTAGACCTAGGCTACTAAAGAAATTTCTAGACCTCAACCAAAAGTGAGGTCAACATACATATGAAAATTAGCTTTCAAACCCACCTAGGAGTTATACTCACTCCATCTTTTGCATTTGGCATGTGTTGTATGACTTCATGTGGTAAAGTTAACTTTACCCTACATAACAAATAATCATGTACACCTAGTTAAACCATGTTATACAACATGGTTAATTCATACATTGTCATAAGTATACCATGCTTCACCTAGCATATATGACTTCATCTAGCATTGTCATAATCAGATCACATATCACCTAGTCCTGTCATAAGCATATCATTCTAATATCAACACATTCATCTCACCTAACATGATTGTGTATTTCATAGTTTTCTTTTGCTTTTAGGTTTGATTGGTTTACCTTACACGATCATATTCTTTGATGTGAGTATTCGCACCTAGCACAACACTAACACTTAGCATTGCTTTAGGTACCTGCACCTAGTATAGTACTAATACTTAGTGCATCATTTGTTCTTGTTATGATTGCTCACACCAAGCTTATGCATTCATATCTTTTAAACCACCTTGCATTTAGTTCCATTTCCAGCTTGCATTTTATTTTATTCTCATCTTGCATTTTGTTACATTCTCACCTGGCCAACTACTTACGTGTAGCTTTAGGTATAGAGAATCCTACTACGTGTGAAAAATACAAAAGATATAGAGAATCCCATGACTTTTATAAATAACTTCATAATTTTTTTTCTAGCTTATTTTTTCCGTACAGTATGTATAAAGTATCTAGGGCTTTTCTTTTTTTTTCAAAAGATGTATAACATTTCGCAAGTGATATTTGGGCATCCACAACATTGAGTTTTTTAATAAATCAGCTTGACACAATGGTAGAGAACTCAAGGCTGCAAGACTCATTTGGTTACATGAATGGATTTGTCATATTTTTTATGGTTAGAAAATATATGATAATTGACACTTTATATATATGATATATTTTTTATAATCTTTCTTTCTTGGTACTTAAGATTTAGTTTTTGGAGCATGTGAATGTTGTGTATCCCACCATGTCCTACTCAAGATTTGGCATCATGCGTCGATCAACGTCCATTGTGTAAAAGTGCTATATTTTTCATCTAGAGCTTAAAAATCTCCTCATTTTCTGGCTTAAAGAGGGAGACAAACTGAGAATAAGGGAGAAAAAAACCTTCAAAGTTATTGATGGTATGTGAGCTTATGTAGCATTAATCTATTTTATAAACAAAAATTACCTAATATATAATGAAATGATATTTAAATATATTTTTTATGAATGTAATAGAATTACAAAATTCAAAAATACTTAACAAAATTGTGGGGTAATTGTTGAATCCAAAACTATCCTTTGGACCGTGGGATCCACGGGCTCGACAACCCTTCTATTGAAATTTAGAATAATTTGAAATAATGTGGAATTCATAATTAATGCAAAATATATAATTCTTTCATTAATATGAACGTGAGTATAAATAACTCTTACAAGAATCTTATAATAGGAAAAATAATAAAAAAGTAAATGATATGAAAGGAAATATATATCACTTAATATCTCCAAGAATCAATTCATATTAATTATTAGGAGATATAAAAAAATAACACAAAATAGGAAAATAAATAATTCCTAATCCAAGGAAATAAATATAAAAAAAGAAAAAGAAATATCTCCTTAATCTAAAGAAATAATTTATTCCTCGTAACTTCTTACAAGAATAAATTATTTCCTATTATAATTCTTAACTCCTTTTATTCCACACAAATTTGGGTTACAAGTTAAGGAGAAGAGGAGCAAACTCCTTACATAAGGCGGAGAGAGAGAGAGAGAGAGAGTCTGAATTGACCTATTTTATATTTCAAGGGTAGTCTATTTTTAGAGAAAAAAAAGGGTAGAGAGGAAATTACATATATGCCCCTATTTAAAGAGGGGCAACTAGGGGTACTCAAGCTCTTTTTCTTGCTCGACTCGGTTCCCCTGGAGTTATTTGTTGGCGTCAAATGGCTTTGTAGCAAATAAGATATCAAAGTTTAGGTGTCACTTATGTAAAGATAAAGATTAGGTTGTATGCAAATAGATATCTTCCCTTTAATATGCAAGAATTGAGTGGTGTGTGTGTGTGTGTGTGTGTGTGTGTGCACGGTACAGTCTGTTAGTAGAGCAGATTTTTTGAAAGTCATAAGTCCCCTTAGGTCACGAATTCGAATCCCCCATGTGTAGGGTGTGATACTCAAATATTTAGCACACCAAGGAATGGTCGAGTCTCATATATATATATACTTTATTGTCAAATAAATAAACTTGAATAATTTGGTATTTGATTCGTTTATGAACATTAATAATATCATTCAAAGTACATAAATAATCTCACTATGATACCTTAAAATCAACAAAACAGTATAATAAAAAAAAGTTCTAAAATATTTGATTCAAATTAATATCAAAATCAATAGCAAACATATAATAAAATAAAAAAGAAATTTAAAAAAACCATTTAAAAGACCAAAAATAAAAAATTTCTTTGCCTTTTTTTATTTTTTATCTTTCCTTAAATGTTTGTTTCCTTAATTCACTAATCTATTCTCATTATGTACATATATATAGTCAAACATCCCTTTGTCTAATTAGAACCTCTCCCGTTACATCACATAAACGCAACCTCCGTTCACCATAATTGACCAAATCAATAGCCCACACATCCAATAAATACCCTCTCACCCTCTCCTTCCTCCCCTCATCCAAGCCTCCTCCTCCGGCCATGACATTCACCAGTGCTCTATGCATCATACCGTTCTCCTGCAGCCGCCCCCGCCGCCACCGTCGCCGTCGCCAACCGGCCCATGATCCCTCCTCCCCAAAAGTCAGTTGCTTGGGCCAAGTTCCCCAGTCTAGAGCTCCCGAAAAGCCCGTAGCGCCCCCCGTACCGCCGCCTCCGGCTCATTCCGGCAACCGTCGCTTTTTCTTCATCATGGCATCATCTGCCTTCTTAGTTCCTTCGAAGAAAGGTGAGACGAAGACGAGGAAGACGAGGAAGACGAAGTCGTTACTGAGGGGAAGGAGGGTAATGTCAGTGGAGGAGAATGAGCTGCCGTCGCCGGTGGTGGTGGATGAGATGGATCCACCGTTGCCGGTGGTGGCGGCGGAGAAAAATAAGAAAGAGATGGAGAAACCGGCGCTTAGTTTGTGGAAGAGAAGGTGTAGGTCTAGAAAGCTTGAGGAGCTCTTCTGCTGCAGTGAAGAGAAGCTGTTGGTTGCCGGCATAGATGTTTAGGTGTTTATCAATTGAAGGCTTGGGGAGTTCTCCTTCCATTATTTTTAATGGATGTCAATGTTTTTGCTGATATTACTTAAATTTGAGTAATTTTTTTCCCCTTCTTATTAATTAATTATGGAAGGAAAAGCAATGATGAAAAACATTTTTCATGTTATTGTAACATGTGGAAGTGAACATATTTTGAAAATTAGAGTTGCAATTAGTATGTGTTCAAATATTTTGAGTGTAATATAATATAGACTTTTTCTTTTTGAAGTTGAGCTCTAAACTATATTTTAAATATATTTCATGACTATGCTATGATTAAGTTTAAATAATTAAATATAGAATGCTAATAGTTTGATAGTGTAATGCTATTATTAAAGTACTCTAATTTTTCTTCGGTAAAAATATATAACAATATCAAATGCATTTAACTCAAAATAGGTTTTAAGATTGATACGTGCTAGAAAATTTGTGGTGATAGAATAATGAATTATCGTCTTAGCGTTGCAAGAGAATTCAACACACACACTCAGATAAAAGAAAATAACGAAAATAACAAATAGTGATACCATAAGTTCTTAAGTGGAAAGACCGTAAACGGAAAAAACCACGGGACCCAACTGAAGAAATTCAATATAAAATGGATATTACACATGCAGTCGCTCGTCCTACAACGGGAAAGGGTTACAAACACTCCTCGGAGTTACAACGTTTGTGCACGGATAAACTTGTTGCAAGAAGTGGGTGGCGGTTGATGGCTATCGGTGGAGGCCGATAGGTGGTGGATCAACAACAGTCCGTAGTGGTCAATGGCGGCCGGCAGTGGTCGACTGTGATCGATGGTGGTCGGCGGTGGTCGATGGTGCTAGAGTGATGCTGGACTTTAGCTCCTCAAAACTTCAAGCTCTTCTTCAGGCTTCAAGCTCCCCCCACCCCTCGTGAGAGGGGTGGGGCTATATTTATAGTGTTATGGGTGTAATTAATGTAGGAATTTGAACCACTTTGATTGCACAGTCTGGAGAGCTTCCTTAGACCAGATGCTATTTGATGGACATTTCAGTGTCTTAACAATGTCAAAATTGAGCAATCATGGGCTTGTTGGATTTTTCTTGTCAAGATGCTCAATTCAGCTACTAGATTCAAATTCATTCAACCTTCAAAATATGTTCAAAAACCTTTTAAGGGTGGTTTAATGACTTGATTTGAGCTTGATTTGACTAGGATTTGACTATTTTTTATATCATTTGATCTGTCTTATCAAGCCGGTCAGTTTGACTATAAGTTCGATGAATCAAAGCTTTGGATATCTTTTTATCAAGATTTGAATATTTCTTGCTCAAAAGATTGTCTTGAGATCCATGTCATTCCTTGAGATTCATGTTGGATGATGGGAATTTGTTGATGTCGTATCAAAGCTTAAGATATTTGTGAACCAAAAAAATTAACTAATATAGTTGGAAATATAGTCAAAAGTGTATTGTTGTACTAGATGCTAAAGAAAGCCAAAGAGGAATGACTAAGTTACAATAGAGCCTAGTAAAGTGCACATAACTAGACCATAATAAAGTAGTTTTGTTAGGATGTAGATCCAAATGTATAATGTTGCATGTAATATCATAAGTGGAAGAGAAATGATTTCCATAAGTATCTCAAGACATGTGACATACTTGAGCCCATAAGGTGTCTTAGTCCTTTACTAACATACCATGAATGACACATTAACCAATGTATTCAAAAAATGTAATGTATTGATCCATATCAATTAAACCTCACCACACATATATAGATTAAAATAAAATTAAACAAGTGGAGAGGCAAATTTGAAGTGTAATGATTTTATGATTTTATAGAAGTGTCCAAATAAAAATGTGAAGTATAAAATATGCATGCATGCCTAACATTGCATTATAATTAAAAGCTAGTCAACTCAAGTTAACCTAGGGTTAATCAAGTTTAATTAAGAGGCCATATCAAATTGTGCATAACATTATTCATTAAGACTTTTTTCATAAACAAGCTAAGCTAAGTGAAATAAAATTTGATTTTAAATATTTAAATTTTCTCTAAAAAAATTAGAAAAGTTATTAGGAAATTTTAAATTTACAAAATTTTGAATTTATAACTTTCAAAATAATAGAATTAGAATTTGAATTGAACTTGATATTTAAAATTTAAGCTTTGAGTTTTGAAAATTTAAACTTTAAAAGATCAATATCAAAAACATATAAAAGTCAAATTCTAAGGACCAATAAAATGTTAATTAATTAATTAAATAATTAAGAAAAAATGATTAAATTAAGGAAAAGATATATTTTTCATTCTCTTTAAAAGAGAGCATATAAATATTTAAAAATATAAAAATTCAAGCACATAATTTTTTAAAATTAAGGAAAAGATATATTGATTACTTCCAAATAATTTTAATTTTTTAAAAATTACTTAATTTTTAATAACTAATATTACTGTTTCATTATTTGTGAACATTACCAAATAAAGTTTAGAATAAAAATAATTTGGAAAGCGTTCAAAATAATTGAAAAGGTCTTTAAGAAGTCACCATCAAGCATAACAAGTAATAGCTAACCTTGAAATTAATTTTTATAATAATTTATTTTTTAGTGAGTTTAAATATAGAATTTTCTTGCATAGAAAATATTTATTTATTTATTTTGCTTGTACAAATTTATACAGATTCATGTGAAAACATAAACTACATCCTTAAACATTTTAAAATTTTTAAGTTTAGTTAAGGTGTTTTTTATATTTAATAATTATTATGATATATATTTAAATTTTTGAAGTAAAAAAATGACCTTTAATAATTTTTTTAAAAAAAATTAAAGGTATGTTTAAAATCATACACATGACTTAGGTGATGCATGGCATGGCCATATGAAAGTAGAGAGAAAGTTTGTGATTTTAAACTCATGATTTCTTATGTAAAATACATTAAACAAGCATAAATTGTGGAATTAAGATTTTAATAAACAACTTTAAATTTTATCTAACTAGACGACTACACAAAACTTTTTTTCAAAAAATATATATATATAAAAAGTGATGGAAAGTATATGAAATGGTCACCAGATTTTGACCCAAGCCAGGAGCATCCAATCATATCAATTTGGTTCAATATCCCTAGTCTGAAACTACATCTCTTCAACCATCAAATATCGTTCTATTTTAGGGCAATTCTTTGCAGACCAGTGAAGTTGGACGTCTCAACTTTCAAATTGACTAGACCCTCAAAAGCAAGAGTTTTAATATATATATATATATATATATACCTTCAATTGCTTATAACCTTCTAAGATTTTATATGTACTTATATCTCATTTGATATTTAACTTTATAAATTTTTTATCTATCTATACCTTATATGGCTCTTAGTCTTCTAAGATTTTTATATATATATATATTCTAATTTAATAGAAGGAAGTGTAATAACATATATGAAACAAGTTGTAGTTTTATTAAATGTGTGTGTGTGTGTGTGTCTATATATAACCAGAATTTGGTTGTCAGTAAGAGTGTTGTGTCTGATGGAGTAGTCATTAAGTTTTGAGAAGGATTTGATAGCACCAACGTCAACCTGGGGAATCCCACTATTATTGTCGTCAAGCCAGGGATCGTTAAGTCTGTTGAGCCTGCTTTAGAGTTCAATCTGAGGCCTAATAAGGAGTTCCTCTCTTTGAAGAGTGTTAATATAAAAGAAGCCATTGTGGCTATCAAATCCATTGTCAGGACTATGACTGCTTCTGTTGCTACTACTAGAGTTGTTTCTGTTCCTGTTGACAGAGTAATTTTTGCTACTACTGGAGCTATCCTTATTGAGCCTGATGTTGTTACTGTGCTGGTAAAAGAAAATGAGATTTAGGTTCCGTTTAGGGCAGCTTATTTGGTGCGGTGGCGTTTTGAAAATGCATATGTCCTTCTTGGGTAAACTGCATTTTAGCAGCTTATGTGTTTTCAAAATGCAGAAAATAACATTTTTACACAATACATATCTAGGTGCAGTGGCAGCTTGCTGGCTCCGGTCCGGCTTTTTCAAAAAATAAAATTTTTAATAGCCACCACACCTAGCTTATCAGCAAATTATTTTTAATCAGCTTATCATCAGATTATTCAATAAGTTGCAGCTGCCCAAACCAACCATATGTCTTTTGATTAATTGCTGAGAAGGATTTGGCTTTTTCCCGGCACCCTCTATGTTCGAAATCGGGTCTAGCTTGAGGTAAGTGCCTTTGGCAAGTACAGAAGAGAGGAATAGGAATATGAAGACCCCTGAGGTCAAGAAAGTGCAAGTTGATGAAGTGGTTGCTTCTATCAAAATCTATGTTGTAAAGGAGGGATCTGGACTCTCTGAGACCTCACCTTTGCTTGGATGATGTTTTTAAGATTGTTTTTATGCCGACTCAACCATTTTGCTACAATAATCGTAAAAAGTATAGGTGAAGTACACACCAGTGGCCATAGTCTACTCTGTCTTCTGGTGGTTGGCTAAGAAGGAAAGTTGTTTTGTTGCTGAGATTCTGAAGAGGTTGGGGCGTGTTAGTTCACACCAAATGAAGGCCCAAATTCTAAGGAAAGAAAAGCTACAATAAGACATTCTGAACTTGCTAAGAGGATTACTATGCATGAAATGATCTCCCTATTTATTAGGGATGAAGCACTATATAATGATATTGCAATTTTAACCCTGCTTTAATGAGGGTTGTACATGATATTCTCGGTATTATAAGTATGAGCTTATTGCATGAATACTTTCTAGCTTGATCGCCTGAGCTTGCTTTGGGTTAGCAAACCCTCTTTAGTCAGCTCAGCTTTGCGTTGCTAGTAAACCAAAGTTGATTGTCTTATGGTCGGCATGACTAGCTCACTTGGCTCAGATATCACTTTGTTTTGTTTTTGACCGAGTGGTTTGGCCTTTCATCATTATGTCACCTTGCATGACTTGGTCATCTTTGACTTCACTCTCTTTGGCTAAGAGAACTACACTCGGTAGGCTTTTGGCCTTGCTGGCCTTTGGCTCAAATGACTGCACTCGGTTGCCCTTAGCCTTTTATTTTGTCGTTGGGCTCTCTTTCATCATACTCTTGTCGTCAATATCTTCAGATCTCCTTGGGACCAGCATAGACACATTTTTACATACAATTTGAAAAGTTATTTAGTGCCCATAAAAATAAAATTTTACTACATTATTATTTTACGTTTAGTTTAAATTTAGATAAATTAAAAAAAGAATAAAAAAATCCAACTATATGTCTATATCATTTAATTAAATATTAATTTTAATATTAAAAAAACATTACTTTTAATTAGATTATCATTTGAATTTTATAAAAATTTTACGCATAACATAATTAAATAATTTAATAATGTTAAATAATCAAAATATTAAGCTCAGTATACTTATCTTGTTTTATAAATTAGTAAATATTATTTCAATTTAATTTAATGTAAGTTATCTCTCAATCGAGCTTTGCTCTAGCATTTTCACGAGAAATTATTCCATACGGATAAGAAATTATCTTTGGCAGAGATGCATGCGGTGTCCGATCTCCACTGTTGATCACCGCAATCAAAATTTTTTTTAAAAAAAAAAGTTGAAAGTGGGGCCAACTGCATTAAATGAACTTTACTAATGAACAATAAAACAAGCTAATGCACGAACATTATCTGAGCTTTAATCGAGCGTGCTCGCGAGCGTTCAATGATACTCTTAATGAACATAAGTTAGCCAGTGGAACCTGTTTAAGCTTATTTTTATTTAACTATCGAGTACTTATAAAAACGTTCAAATTTGTTCGATAACTTAATCAAATAAACATGAAAGAACTCTTATCCAACCATGCTATGAGTAACTAATCAAATGCTCGGTTCGTCTGCAGCCCTATTCTTCCAGCTCATTATATCCCTTTCGATGATCTATAAAAGAACCTTAAAATTATTTCTTACTGGTATCACTTAATCATTTACCTTTTGTCAATCTTCGTTCATTACATTTCCTTGGCCATTATATTATAACTTATGTTGATAGCTTATTAACATATTCATATGATGATATCCTCTTGGAGATAATTATATACAGACCACTTGAAACATTGATATTTACAAATCAAACATCTAAATTTTCATGTGCCGCGATCAAATTATTGATAATCTGATAAAAATGAGAAATATGAGTCGGTGTTTTACCATATATTTTGATATTTGAGCTAGAATTTGAAAGATGGACGAAGAAAATAGTCTATTTGTAAATAGCAAGCATCAGCTGGTCTGTATGTAATTGCCCCTTCTAACTGATAAAATTTTGCGGTTATTGAAATGAATTTTTCCTAAGAAGACATAAAATTATTTTAACAGTATTCTTATTTCGTAATTGTTGAGAAAATTAGGGCGAAGAAAAACAGTAATCGACACAAATCCAGAAGAACACAGAGATTTAACGAGGTTCTGCAAAGATCCCTACGTCCTCGGGAGCAGAGCGGCGACTTCTTTTCAATATTCAGAAAAGAGATTACAGAATAGAGGGATGCCTCATGGTGTTACTAACAGACCTATTTATAACCCCTGGAGTTGGCCCTATGTACAATATGTAATTATTGTATTACCCCTGTATCATACCGCGGGGCTTTGCCCCTGCACCCCAACCCACGTAACTTCCCAATTTGGACTGATTTTTCTGCTCCGCTTCGATCCAACGTCTGTCCCTTTATGGTATATGAGTCATACCATAACAAATCTCCACCTTGGCGAATATCCAGCCCCTTAGAAGAAAAATACCTGGGAGTTACACCTGCACCACTGTGGGTTGGGCCACCATGCTTCTTTAGCAACTGCAAGCATTCAACAAGTCCAAGCAATGCAAGAACTTGTTGATAATAATTGGCTTGGTCAACATATTAGCTACATTCTCATCAGTATGAACCTTCTGCAGCAGTATTTCACCAGAAGCATACAACTCTCTGAACTTGTGATACCTGACAACAATGTGCTTCGTTCTCGCATGATACACCTGGTTCTTAGCCAGATAAATAACACTCTAACTGTCACAATGCAACTGAACTCCACCTTACTCAACGCCCAGTTCCTTTAGTAGCCCAGCAAGCCATACTACTTCTTTAGTAGCTTCAGCTACTGCCATGTACTCTGCTTCAGTTGTAGATAATGCCACAATAGACTAAATTGTTGATTTCCAACATATAGGTCCTCCACCAAGAGTAAACACATACCCAGTTGTAGACCTTCAGCAACCCAAATCACCTGCATAGTCTGAATCAACATACCCCAGAACTGAAGGATCATTCTGCTGACTGCCAAAAATAATTCCATGTCCTATAATGTCCTTCAGATACCTGAAAATCCACTTGACTGCTTCCCAATGTTGCCTTCCAGGTTTAGCCATGTATTTGCAGACTTGACAAACAACAGAGCCAAATCAGGATGAGTACATACCATTGCATACATTAAGCAGCCAACAGCACTGGCATATGAAACCTTTGCCATGTCTTCAATTTCTGTATCAGTCTTAGGACACTGTTCTGAAGAAAGCTTAAAATGATTTGCCAAAGGAGTGCTTACAGGCTTTGTTTTGCTCATCTCAAACCTTTCCAGCACTTTCTCAACATAGTCTCGTTGAGATAAACATAATCGTCTTGAGCCTCTGTCTCGATAAATCTCCATTCCAAGAATCTTCTTCGTAGGGCCCAAGTCTTTCATGTCAAATTTCTGGCTCAATAAAGCTTTCAAACCACGGACATCATTCATATTCTTTACAACAATCAGTATATCATCAACATACAGTAACAGAAAAATAATAGAACCATCATCAAGACTCTTCACATAAACACAACAATCATACTCACATCGTCTGTAGCCAATCTGCATCGTGTAGGAGTCAAACCGCTTGTACCATTGTCTTGGAGACTGTTTCAACCATACAACGATCTCTTTAACCTACAAATCAGATGCTCTTATCCAGGTTGAGTGAACCTATCTGGCTTCTCCATGCAAATAGCTCCATGTAAATCTGCTCCTCCAAATCACCATGCAATAAAGTAGTTTTAACATTCATCTGCTCCAAATGCAAATCCCAAATAGCTACTAATGCAAGCACTGCACTGATTGAATTATGTCTGACCCTAATGCAAGCACTGCCCTGATTGAAGTATGTCTGACCATAGGAGAAAAGATTTCATCATAATCTATCCCCTTCTGCTGTGAAAATCCCTTTGCAACCAGTCGATCCTCGAACTTTTCCCCTTCTTTTTCTGATACTGCTGGTTTCCTTTTGTAGACCCATTTGCACCCAATCATTTGCACCCAATACAATAGCATTCTTTCCCTCTGGAAGCTGAACTAGCTCCCATGTGCGATTTTTCCTGTAAAGACTCCATCTCCTCAACCATTGCACCCATCCATTTCTCTTTCTCTCGGCTAGTGATAGTTCCTTGAAAAGTGGCTGGATCATCGCTACTGATGAGAAGTGCACATAAGACTAAGTCTTCATAACCCAATTTATTAGGAGGTCTTACATTGGTGTGTCTCTGTCTTTCTCTGGCTATATTATAATTTTACAGATCATCTGGAATAAAATCACTAGGTGTTGGATTTGAACTTTCACCTCTCTCAGAAGTTACTGCTGTTGTTCTAAATCCATCTACACTGCATCTGTACTGGAACTCTTCTCTGACACCTTGTCTTGATTCTGCTATAACATAAACTGCTCATCAAAAACTACATCTCTGCTTATCACAATCTTCTTTACAATCGGATCCCAAAACTTGTATCCTTTCACACCTTTCTTATAGCCTAGAAAGATGCACTTCTTGGATTTTGCATCAAGTTTGGATCTTTCATCTCCAGGTACATGCACATAAGCAGAACATCCAAAAATACGTAAATGTTCAAATTTAACTGGGTTACCTGTCCATACCTCTTATGCGACCTTGCCACCCAATGATGCTCGAGGTGATCTATTGATGAGATAGCATGCCATATTTACATCCTCTACCCAGAAACTCTTAGGAAGCCCTGCATTCAGTCTCAAGCACCTTGCTCTTTCAGTTAAGGACCTGTTCATCCTTTCTATCACAACATTCTGTTGTGGTGTCTTCCGCACTGAAAAATGCCTCTGAATCCCATGCTCCTCAAATCCATGCCTCTGAATCCCATGCTCCTCACAGAACTTCTGAAATTGTGAATCTATGTACTCTGTGCCATTATCAGATCTCAAATACTTGATCATTTTCTGCCAATTTGGTTCTCCACATCAGCTTTCCATAGCTTGAATTTAGAGAAGACTTCAAATTACTGCTTCAAAAAATACACCCAAACTTCCTGGAGAAATTATCAATAAAGGTAACGAAATACTGAGATCCTCCTAATGACAATTCCCTAGTAGGGCCCCATACATCAGAATGCACATAATTAAGAATCCCTTCAGTTTTATATTTTCCGGTCATAAAACTGACTAGTCTATTTTCCAAGAATACAGAACTTACAAAGATCGAGCTTGCAGCTTTTAACCCCATGCAACAGATTTCTTCTATGCAATTCTGTCATCCCACGTTCACTGAGATGACCCAGACTCATATGTCATAGCTTTGTACTATCGTCATCTGACTCCACAGAATGAACTTCACCTACAACTGTACTCCCCAACAGTTTGTAGATATTGCCTGCAGTTAACTTTCCTTTCATCACCGTCAGCACACCCTTAACAATTCTGATGGTTTCCCTATCCTCATCTGCCTTAGGAAAAAAACCATTTTTGTGTAGAGTGCCCAAAGAAATTAGATTCTTCTTCAAATCTGGAATATGTCTGACATCACATAACGTTCTAATTGTGTCATCATACATTTGAATTTTAACTTCTCCAATATTAACTATATTGCAACATCTATCATCACCCAATAGACTGAGCCAGAATTAGTTGACCTGTATGAAGTAAACCACTCTCTGTTAGGTGTTATGTGATAAGAGCACCCTGAATCAAGAATCCATGCATCCTTGAACTGAGTTGATGAAACTGAGAGCATATCGCCATCATTGCAATCTAAATTTTTACTCTGCACCACATTTACAGACTTTGATGAAGTATCACATTCCTCCCTAGTATGTTTCTTCAGCTTTGGACAATCTCGTTTCATATGACCTGGCCCCTTGCACTTATAACAATGAATTTTCTTTTTGCCTCTAGACTTTGATCTGGAATTTCACCTTCCATATCCCTCCTTCTCTTTTTTCCTTCCACGATCCTGTTACTCTTCACATATAAACTGTCACCGTGAGAACTTTCCCCTGCATTCTGCTTCCGCTGGTTGTGAGCCAACAACGCTGCAGTAATCTCATCAACTTTGATAGTCTCTTTCCCATATGAGAGTAGTCACCAGGTGTTATAGAAAGAGGGCAATGAACACAACAAAATCATCACTCGATCTTCATCCTCAATGCTCACATCAAGCCGTGACGAACTGTGATTATTTGATTGAAGCTATTAACATGTTGCGCCAGATCAGACCCTTCTTGCATTTTTAGCCCATATAACTTTTGCTTCAGATACAACTTGTTCGTCAGAGATTTAGCCATAAACTGAGTTTCCAATTTCTTCCAAACTTCTCCTGGAGATTTCAGATTCATCACGTGATACATAATTTCATCTGCCAGACATAGGCGTATCGTCGTTGCCGCTCCCTATTGCAATTCTTCCCAATCTTCATCCTCCATGGCATTTGGTTTTATTGCTCGCAAAGCTTTCAAGATTCCCTGTTGAGTCAACAGATCTTTCACCCTGGTCTGCCACAATCCAAAGTTACCAGTTCCGTCAAACTTCACCACCTCGAATTTCGCACCAGAAAATGTCATCTAAAAATTAATTCTTCTTTCTCCGCAGCCTTAAGCAATTTCTCCGCAACAAAGAATAACTCTGTGGAATATTCTTCTAGTAGAAATGAAAGATTCTTTGTCTTTGATTCCCCGGAGGCAGAGACAAAGAATATATCTTTCCTTCCCTCTTTCTCTAAACAGAGGCAAAGAATATTTCCTATCTTTAGGGAATATTCTTCTAGTAGAAATCTTCCCGGAAGGAAAACACCGCAGGACCGCTCCTTCCCTTTTCTGGCCTTCTCTCGAGACCTCCGCAGCTTCCTTTCCGAGTCTTCTCCTGAAACCTCCACTGTTTCATTTCTCTACTTTGCGCCCGATCGCCTTTGACGAAGCCCTCACCGAAGTCGTCTGTCACGCCTTCCAAATTCCGCAATCTCGCCGATTCCTTCAAATCTGCGTCTACAAATGGTTGAATCATCTTTCTCTTGGCCGAAATCTGAACTACCTTCTGAATACTTTGATTCCGAACCGAAGCTAGGCAGATCCCGAAACTTCTCCTTCCAAAATCCCATATCGTTCTTCTTACTTCCTGCGCCGCCGCAGTTTTCTTCCCCGCCCTTGAACTTGCGTCGAAGAAAATTTTCTTCCCCTCGAACCAGGCTCTGATACCACTTATTGAGAAAATTAGGGCGAAGAAAAATAGTAATCGACATAAATCCAGAAGAACACAGGGATTTAACGAGGTTCGGCAAAGATGCCTACGTCCTCGGGAGCAGAGCAGCGACTTCCTTTCAATATTCAGAAAAGAGATTACAGAATAGAGGGATGCCTCCTGAGATTACTAACATACTTATTTATAACCCCATGAGTAAACCCTAGGTACAATATGTAATTACAGTATTATCCCTGTATCATACCGCGGGGCTTTGCCCCCGCGGCTTTGCCCCCGCACCCCAACTACTCACGTAACTTCCTAATTTGGACAGATTCTTCCGCTCCGTTTCGATCCATCGTCTGTCCCTATATGGTATATGAGCGTAATTATTTAATTATGTATTGGACAGATCTGTGATGATGCTTGTGGAACAGAAAGTATTTCCTAATTTAGGATGTTCTTGGGGTGTTTTAAGTAAAAACTCTAATAATTTTATGATTGCATGTATTTGACTTTGTTGTAGAAGTATTTACAGCAGTTTCAGCAGCTTAAACCTTCGTACTTCTCTTATTTTAAATGAGTTGGATTTTGAGTTACGCCAACGATGGCGGGAGAAAAGAAAAAAAGAAAGCTTAGACTGAGAAGTGAAATATATTCGTACGAAATCATTTGTTTCCCATCAAGAAACTGCTGTTCTTTTGGACTGATCAGACTTTACAACTTATGTATTAGACAGAGCAGTAGGAGACAAAAAGGACAGCAATGTGGAGGTAGATATAATATTGAGAAGGGGCATTTATATATATGTATCATACAAATCCTATGTATTTATTTATTTGACATCCAAATTTTACCTTTTTATATAATAACACTCAAAGTTTTCATATCATATCAAAAATATCACCATTTTAATTTAAAAAAAATGAAATATACCTCAGTTAAGGTTCAGAGTCTGACGAGCATGTTCATCACGTATTATAACACAAACACAAAAACATACATATTAAATATCATAAAAAGGTATCAAGGAAATCAAAGTAAGAGAAGATAGAAAATCATGATATCATGAGTGAATGGTAGATAGCTCTGGAGAGATAAATTAAAAAGTATAAAAATACACACTCAAAAAAATAGGAAATTAAGATACATCGAGTTACCTCATAATAAGCGCTTAGTTTAATGTTCCCAGTTTGATCAAAACTCAAAGATAACACACAAACAAATATACATTCTAATCACAAGATAACACTTAAGTTGTCTCCCAAGTAGCGCTTGATTTTATAGCCTCGACCTAACATGATCAAATCATTCTTAAGTTTTTTTCCTCCAAAATCTAATTTTATTTAAGTAGCCCTTAATCAATCTCCCGAATTTTTTATTATCCTAAAGAATTTCCTAAGTCATCAAATTTTTATGTGAATTCTTCTCTAAGCCCTTATTCAGAATTTCCTAAAACTTTTAAATCTCAGTTCTACAACACTCTGTTGGTGGATATGTGGGAAATTGAGTCAGACTACAAATCCTGAAAATATTTTCTTGATCTAAATCTCTCATAGTTAGCTTCCCTTTTTGTAAATTAATATTTGTCATTTCATTGATAAGAAAATGTCTAAATAGTATGATTGGGATGTCAATATCTTTCTTCATGTCTAGTATAATAAAATCTATTTGGAAGATAAACTTATTAATGTTAACTAAAACATCATCTATTACCCTATAGGATAGGAAAGAGAATGGTCAACTAATTGCTTGGTCATTGTGGTAGGTTGGGCTTTTCTTAATCAAGTATTTCTAAAGATAGACAATGACATAAGGTTGATACTGACCCTTAAATACCATAAAGCCTTCCAAAAAATACTTCTCTCATAGCACAAAGAATGATGGAACTACCTAGATCCTTAAGTTTTTGTGAAAGTTTTCTCTAAATAATGACATTGCATTATTTTGTTAGGGCCACAATCCCAAAACCACATTTTTTTGCTTCATGAATTTTGTATAACTAAGTATTGTTTTCTAAAGCATTAGCAAAAGGGATGTAAATTGAAAGCTATTTGAACATTTCTAGGAACTGCTGGTCTATTTTGTGCTTTTGGAGTCTCTGAGGCAAAGAGGGTGTTTGTCTATCTTGTCCTTTTTTAATAGGTGAGTCCAATTTTTCTATGTATGGGAAAATTTTTTTACTACTTTTCAGGCTCTCCTTCAAACACTTCTGAACTAAACTACAACTTCCTAATTATTTCTTCAAACTTTTTCTGACTTCTTAATTTTATGGCCTTGACCTGCTCCATATTTTGATCATATGAATTCACCACTGTATTACTTGGCAACATCCATTTTGGTTATTGAATCAATAAGTTAGCTATCTATCCTAATTATATTTCAATGTTCTTTATAATTGTAGCATAACTCTATATTTTATCCCCTATATTCATTATTAATTCTTCTAAAAATAATTTCTTTTCCTAATTGAGGATTAAAAGTGTTCAGGTGAGTAAGTTAGTCTTGGGTTGTAATTACCCTGATTATTCTAATTTCCTACTGAATTAGGTTAGTTGCTACCTCAGTAGTATTTTCTACCTTGGATACCATTATTATAATTATAATTTGGGTGATTTCTCAATCCTGGGTTAAAGGTATTGGAATATAGGTTAATATGTTTGTTTTTTTTATAACATTCATAAACTCCAAAAAAGCACTAATATGATCTAGTAGTTGTCTATATGCATTATCTTCTAATGCTAATTATTATAATGTTGGATTTAAGCCTAGATTTTCTAACATTCTAAATATATCTATTACTTGTTAAGTCAAAATTGCTAGCCTAATTTTGTTGTTCAAAGTTTGATCAAAGCTTTAGAGTAACAATGAAAGGGACTCAGGAGAAGCACTTGAAGGGTCTCAAAGAGGGCTGAAGTTGGGCACTCTATCGACTATAGGGGTCTCCCAATGCCTGGTACTAAGCATCTCAATGTCAGGGACGCCGCCCCAGTTCTAGGGATGGTGCACAAGCTTTAGTGGGGCACCTAGACCCCCAGACAAATGCTTGATGACTCGAGCACGTGGAAAGGTAGCACTGAGAATCACTTTTTCAACATTCAGGAAACAAAGCATCGGGAAAATCAGTGCTCAAGACTAGCAATCCAAAAAATAGTTTGAATATTTTAGGCATTTAAGTGCTTGATGCAAAATTGGGAGGAATCTCTTGGTAACGTGTGAGCGAAGTAGCTTGTAGCAGTATATGTTAGTTGTGAATAGATTTCTACATTTCTCTCACGTGATCGAGAGAGGAATGTATTCGTGAGTTACAGGCTTGTAGAGAGGAATTGAATGTAGTGTAATATGTATATTTCTTCTCATTTTATTGTGAATTTCTTGGTGTGGTGTGACTCCATGGTTTCTTCTCTTTCTCAAGTTTTTCCACTTAAAGTCTTTGAGTTCTATTTTTTGGGTTTCTTGTTTGTTCGCTTTTCCTCAAATATTTGCTTCAGACCTTTAAAATAGGTGTTTTTTTTTTCCACAAGCTCTAAGGAAGTAGTAAATATCCTCCCAAATTCATGTTGATATTGTTTGAATCAAATGTGTCCCTCAATTTTCCTTTCTTATTGTTTATTAATTCTATATTGTTGAACTTGAGATAAAATTTGGTAAAATGGAATGTGGTATCAACTACTTCATTCCTTACACCTTCACTTGTAAAACTATTTTCCATCCAAATTGATTCCTCACAACACATCCAACAAAAAGGCTCTTTGAAACCATGTTATCATTCATTTTTATCATTGAATAAAAGTATTTATTAATGCATGAGCTACATGGACATCAAAAATAGGAGAAAATTTTACATACGTCCTACGTACGTGAGCTACGTAAGGACGACGGACGCGATACACCAACAAGGTGTTTTTCTTTTTTTTCGCCGGTGTATCGCATACATCGTCCATACGTAGCTCACGTACGAACGACATACACAAAATCGTTTCCATAAATTGAGACTTGTAAATTAATTACGTAGTTAATCTAAGCAAATAAATTATGTTTAAGATTAGCCGAAAATTATGAACAACATAAACTATTTCAGAATGTTGAAGGACAGATTTTCTTAACTATGAGATAAATAAGTGTGTTATAACTGGCTAACTTTCATTAACATAGAATTAAATATAGTAAGCTAAAATATATGGTTGCTTTATTGCATGTGCTTATCCTACACGTTTAGCTTAGCAACATTTTTTTATTTATATTTACATAAAAAGCCCCTAATTGTTATGATTTTACCAATTTGACACCCAAATTCTAATTTATTTTACAAATCAAGCACCCAACCTATGAACAAAAATATCAATTTTAGCATTGGGGAGTGGGGAAGTCCATAAATTGGGTGCTTGTTTTGTAAAAATAAGAGCTCGAGTGTGAGATAGGTAAAATCATAAGAATTGGGTGATGTGTATGTAAATTCCTCTTAATTTAATCGAATTTGAATTACAATGTTCATGTAAAATGCTATCGGCAAGCTACGACAGGCCTTGATTTTGTTAGTAATGGGATTCTCCATTTTAAATCATTACTAAATTAGTATCATTATAACAATGTTTTAAATATCTGCTTAGTCAAAACGGCTCGTAGTTTGCGAACAGCTCGTGTTTGGCTCGTTAATTTTGTTCGATAAGTTAATTTTGTTCGATAAGTTAATTTTGTTCGATAAGTTAACGAGCCGAAAACGAACTAAGATGTGTTCGTTCGTGTTCGGCTCGTTTTGGCTCGAAACATTTAAAAAAAATCTAATTGACTACAAGGCTACAAAGATTTATAATCAATTAAAATATTGATTAAGAAAATAGAATAAAAATTATTAAATGAGATTCAAATGGTGTTTTAATATAAATAAAAATTTTTAAATCTTGCTCAAACCCTTATTGTCTTATGTCTTATGGCTACATGATTATGGTTGTTAAAAGGACTCTTTGTCCGTGAACAGCTCGTGTTCGGCTCGTTAGGCAAAAAAGCCGAACACGAACACACTTTTTGAGCTCAAAACAGCTCGTATTCGGCTCATTTACACCCCTAATTTTAACAATACATTAAACCAATGTGAATCGTAAAAAAACAGCATCGATATTTAAACGGGTGTCAACAACAACTAGCTAAATTATGAAGTGTTGGTGGTGTTCTTTTCTTCAATATCATAGACTTCAATTGTTTTATGGTTATGATGCGACAGTCTGATCTCTCATCTATTAACGTATTATCTATTTTGGCCATGGCCGCACAATTTTGCCCATTTATTATAACTTCGTGGGAGATCACCCATCCTCCCATACAGGCACGCATAATTTTAATGTTTCTATCGAAATTCTACCATTACATTAATAGACGCATCAATGTTTAAAAGTTCAACATCATAGAAGTTGAAATCACACATATTTGAGGAAGGACAGAACACATTTTGGTGATTTAGAAGTAGATTTTTTTCTTATCTCATTTAAAAGACTTGTATTTGCAGTATTATATTTGAGAATTTTTCTAGCTTGACCACAATGAAGGATTTTTGTAGCTGTCTTCTAGCCGCTAGTTTTTTCTTATTTATTTATCTAGCCGCTAGTCTTTTTATAACTTTATTTTGCTTTAATAATCCGTTTGGAGGCGGCGGTGCAATGTCAGTGGTTAGTATTGTGGTTTTATTTGTTTGGGTGAGCTACGTTTCGCCAACTTTTTAATTGAAATCTGTGTTTTCTCACCGTTTCCAGCTAGGTCTGCGGTCTCACATTTTAATTGCCACAACTGTTTTTTGAAATTCAGATTATTTTTCAGCATATTCACAGCTGTTTTTTAATAAGCTTCAGCTACCCCAAACAGACTTAAAGTATGACGGCAGCTTTGGCTCATTACACAAGATTCAAATCAGAAAAAAAAAAGGTGCAATTATTTTTATGCCCAAGTCAAAGTTCTGAGGTAACAAGCAATTAAGTATAGTTAATTTTGACATTAAGATAATTAAGTTTAATCATTATTTAACAACATGTTTTACATCAGCCAACAACCAAATGCCATTAGCTCCAAAAAAGGTAAAAAAAATAAATAAAAAAATAAAAAAAAATAATATATTTTTAGTTCGAAGGATCGAAGAAATCAGAGTTTATTCAGCCCAATTAAAATAAAATTATAGTCAATTTATGCTGCATTAAATTATAGAACATTTAAGAATGAATTATTCAAATTATGTTTTTTTTAAATTAATTAATAACTTTATTTATGTATTTATTGTTATGAGATGATGTTTGGAATCAACAAACTTTGCCTGCAAAACATTAAAGGAAAGTAGATGGAAAATTTAGATTAGAGCTGAGATTGTCAGCAGGAGACCTTCAAAGTTTACTTGAAACTCTTTCATCTCCACTTTACACTCTTTGTTTTTTGCATTAAGGATTTCATGGGATTATTAAGTTGAAGTCTATTTTATTAGAATGGTGCAATTTTTTCCATTTTGAAAAATGCCCTGCTGCCTCTCTCTCTCTCTCTACCCTCATGTGCCTCAGTGGCCCTCACTACCGGTATGTTGTGGTATATATGTATATAATAGAATGATTTTTTATGAAGTGAAAAATAGAACGAGAAAATTTACACCAGAAAACGGTAACACAATGGAACACACAGATTTACATGGTTCAACAAATTAATTACGTCTACGGAGTTGCAGAGAATTTTATTACTTGAGGAATTTACACAATTCAATAGTCTCGACTTACAAGAGGGATCTCTCACTTCGTTGCTCTCACACCGAGATACCCCGAAGAAACTCTACACCGAGATATACCGAAGAAGATAAACTTACAAGGGAAATAAACTCAATTTTTCTTCTGTCACAAGCCACCAAGAAGAAGTCAAGGGAGAACAATCTTTGTCTTCTTATTTATTCTTCGTTCTGCTGCAAGAAAACATTGCTTGCACTTCCCCTCCTCTATCCCGAGGAAGCCCGAAGAAGAACACAAAAAGGTCGTGCAGTAAATTGAAGGAGAGTCGTGCAATATCTTTCTTCTTCTTTTTTCCGCCGCTAGCCAACGCCAACAACCAGCGATGAAGAAGCCTTGGAGAGCGATACTCCTCTCGCTCGAACTACACACGCCGCAGACGAACAAATGGCGGGGGTTTTAATCGCCATTTGTTAGAAGAGTAGATATTTTAGGTTTAACTTATGTTAAGAAAGGTAGAAGTTTACCTAAAAAAACTTGGGCATATTGTATTAAAAAATTAACTTAATTTATTAGATATAAATCAAAATATCGCACTCAATAAAACACAATGGAGAAAAAGAATTATTATAGCCAACCCCACTTAGCAGGATAAAAACTTGTTGTTGTACTTAAAAGTCTAGTTTTAATGTTCTAAAACATAAGCTACCGACTCTTAAACTATTCTCTCTTCCTTTGTTATTAGAGCTTTGTTTTGTGCTTTACAAGATTAAGATCTTAATTTACTATGCTCTACCTATTGGATCTTAGTATTTCATCCCCTATGTCTAAAATCTCTTATGCCTGAACATACATAATATATGATAGAAATGATAATTTCTTCCTTCATTTTCTTTGTTTCTATCCTATTATTTCAAGGATTTGGTGCTTGATGTTGAGGATATTTTTGCTATAACGAACTCAATAGTTTGCATTAATCACATGACTATTTTTGTCTTGTGTAACCGTTTGATAGTAAATGTGGTGTCTCTTTTAGTATTTATAGATGTTCATGAAGCATTCACTTGATGAGATACTTATTAAACTTCTTTGAATGCTCAAAATTAGATTGGACAATTTTTCATAAGTTGGGAAATTTTATATTAGGGAGCCAGTTCTTCTACATTGTTAGTTTTTCATTGTTAGTTTTTCATTGAACGTATATGCCGCTGCATGCCTTCTCATGGTTAAACTACTCTTATAATAAAAAACTTTTCACATTATTTAGACGAGCTACAGAAGAAGTAAGATGTGCTAAATCAATTTGACTAGCAAATTTGGATGTTCGTGAATAAGTTGAAACTATTCCGATTGTCATAATTGTACGGAGGCACCCTCAAGTGTGTAGAGGAATTGTCGATCGAGTCCACACACCTGATTCCCTGATCGAATTGATCTAGCCTATTCTCTGGTAGGAGAAATCAGTTGTTACTTTTGAACGAAGAAGAAGACGTCGTGTTACCCCTTTTGACTTTACGCTTTCCCTACCCCTCTAAGCCAGCTCTCTACCGGGCTAGTCTTATAGAAGGCTACTAAATGGAATAATCATATTTTTTTTTGTCATCATTAATGTATATTAGATTTAATGGAAAATTTGATCGCTCATCAAGATTTAAAGACAATGAGATGCGATGTTGATGCGCTCATTGAAAGCAAGAATATTACTTACAAAGGGAAGCTTCTCATTTCCTTCTACTCATCGAGAAAATTCACATTGCCTTCATGTTGAAAAAACATTGACATAAACAGTTGAAAATTAATTATCTGATCATGGTAAAGATACATTCTAAGTTCTTCAGCAGCTATTATTGTTGTTTCATGGCTTAAATAAGTTGTGGTAGAAATACAGTTTGAAGTAAAAGAGAAAGGATTTCTTAACTTTAGGGCAGTAAGAAATCTTACAATATATCTAAGTTCATGGAAATTATAAAAATAAAATTTTTTACATTGATAGAAGATTTTATTAAGCTATATCAGATGAGTTGGTCAGCTCATGGGCTTGCCTTGAGATTTTTCATGAAATGAGGGTGATCAAACCCTCTTGGGATTTGATTAATTTCTATGTAAGTATATATAATTTGGAAGTTTTATTCCTAAGCTCTCTTGAAATCATATGTATATTATAAATGATTGGCCCTTTGAAATTTTACATGAATAACTAATGATTATAAATGTCTCGTCATGTCCAAGTGGATAGATTTAGAACTCAATCAAGTTAGAAAGATAAATAAAGAATTCAAAATAATTCTCATAAACTGGCTTTTCAACAGAGTTTTGGTGGAGCTCGCTACGTAACGAGCAATTCATTTCTATGGCGAACTAGTTAAAACAAGGCGAACAGGTCCCTGACCTAAATGGTGAACTCGTCAAACCAATGGTGAACTCACCTGAACTCCCCAAATTCAAGTTTTTGTTAGAGTCATGATGATCTCACATGTGATACTGTCAAGTTCATGATCAAGTTAACACCATGATGAACTTCATTGTTATCTCGTTATACTCACGATAAACTTGTCGAACGCAAGATGAATTCATCAACCCTATCTTGATGATCGTTAACAATTTCTCATCAATTGTTATAAATTCTAGTTTTGTTCACAAGTACGAGTATTCTAAGATAAAGCAGTGGCTTCTTCTCAACAAGTCTACTCTTGCAAAAGAGAAATTAGTTTTATGAGAAATTTTTTGTAGTATTTATGCCCATTTGTTTTCTTTTATTTATAGAGCCTTCATTTCTCATGCTAAGTTATAACAAATAGCACTTAGCTTGAAAGAAATCCACTATTTTAATTCCTTTATTACAAAATGAAGGTTTTAGAATTCTTAGGGCATTTCAAACCTGAAAAATTGAGAATTTTAACCACATGAAAAATGGAGATTTATAATTGCATAAAGTATCCCATTTGGGTGATTTACAAAATTAAAAAATAGAGATTTTTCTGATCATTTAACCCCACAAAATTTTACTTCATATATATTTTGATTTGAATCAACTACAACAAAATCAAAATACAAAAAAATAAAATGATATACATTACTAATAAAATTGAATAAAAATTTTATTTTCTTTACAAAAGAATATCAAAAACAAAATTAGAATTTACAATTTCAACCTTAAGAAATTTGAGAGCATATTATTCAAGTTATAGTTCTTTGATTAATGTACACTCTTACTTGTTTCAGTCTAGGCACATTTATTAAATTTTTTAAATAAATGCCAAAATCATGGGTTTTAGACAAAGAAAACTGGTTCAGAATTTGATGTTAAGGCTCTATTTCAAAGTTGGACAATTGCAATTTAAATGCTGAATGAATAAATTATGGTTGCTTTTATCCAATTTTAACAAATACTCAACGGACCAAATAAACAGAGAAATTAGATAGAAAGTAGGAAAAGCAGCGTAATGGAACCATACTAACAATACATTATGAAATCAATAAATGGTTTGGTATAGTTAAATCTTTTTTAAGATGCCTTTATAAAGCTAAATCATTTCTCAAAACATAAAATTTCTAATTTTCTTTGTTTCCAAAATGTTGGTTGTTAAGTGGGTAAAGCCAATATAATTTGGGTTTAGGGAAAGTATTACTCCATGCAAATTAATCTATGAAAAAGATCAATTTAAAATAATTATGATTAAGAAAGCTATTATTGCTTGAAAAATCAAATTCCACATGTTTATATATTAGAGAGTGAACATGATTTGATGTGGCCAAATGCCTTGAAAGTTTTTATTTTCTAGAGTTCATGTGAGATCATTTAAACACCATTTATAGCAAATTTATAGTCCAGTTGTTTGGTTTGATGAGATGAACTCAAAAGTATTACAAATAACTAGATCCAAATGCATATGGCTTATATCAAGTAAATATTTGATTGATGAAAGATTCTAAATAAAATGCATGCATATAGTTGAGCATCCTAATGCGATGAATCTCATGACCCTAATATCATTCCATTTTAAGATACAAAAGGCGAAATGATGGTAAAAAATGTATTATATTTAAGAAATCAATTCAAGTCATCAAAAAAAGTGTCCTAATTCTTAGTTGAGATGATCAAGGTGTTCACACTTCAAAAAATTATAAATAAGCTTTGCTTCAAGATGTTTAAGTCAAATTTTCTAACGAAGAGAAATTTAGAAGTATAAAATTTTGTAACTATGTTTTTCATTGCTTAATGATGAAATTGCACCCGTTTAATATTATTCAACTGTCCACATTTAAAGTCTGTCAACCACTGATTTTAAGCAAAATTTTTCCTTGTCATTTAGGCTACTCTCCTAAAAGGCAAACAACTAAGTTAAATTACCTAAACTTGGAAGTTCATCATTAATCATTGATTATTTCAAGCCAAGGATTTACCTCTGATGTCGACCACCATAATCTGATGTAAGCATTCCTAAATCCATGCTCTGCCCCTTTTTTCCTCTAAGGAGAATGGTCATGTTAGAAAATCTAATCCTGCTTGACCTTTAGTGTTTTTTGCTAGCACCAAATGCATTAGAAAGAGTGATTATTTTCTACTCCCTCAATATATATATATATAAATCTTATTATTTTCTTATTATTCTAATACAGAGAGAATCATTAAGTCAAACCTCTTAATATTGATTGACCTTTGACATCACTTGTGTATGCCACTGAACACATGCAAAATAGTGTTGTGGTGCTCATTAAGAACTCATGTGAGATGTATGCTTCTTTAGTTATTATGTCCATTATTATAAGAAGTAATAATAAGTTAGACATTTGGATGTCAGCTAGCCTCTGCCTTCTTTCAAATATGTCCCATAATATTCCAAAGAGTAATTCTAACATTTATTAGCCACGAACTTTTGATATAAGTCTTGTCAATCATCCATTCTACCATAACATAGAGAGAATAACCAAGTAGGCTACCTCAATTCACCACACATCAAGTGTCCATTAATTTTCCTTTAATGCTCACTAAAAAGTGACATTTTCTAGATCCCTAAAATTTCTTGCCAATTAGCTTGATGGCTACTAAAGATTCGTGTTCTATATTTTCTAATCATTGGTATTTGATATTCATTCTCTTAATCGCTCAATCCCCCTCTTTTAAGAAGAATAAAAAAACAATTATAATGAGAAATATCAAGCTAGATGGTCTGGCCACTGCTTAGTCTATAATGTTTCTCTTTAACTGTCACTTGAAAAAAAAACTAACATTTTATATTCTTGAACTAGCAACATTTAATAATCATTTCTTGTATTGTCCGGTTATCAACCTCGCCAACTATGTATTATTATTATTGAACAATATGCATGACATATAAAAATCCTTACTTTATCATTAAGGATATCTAATCGCTGGTCATCGCCGCTCACGCACCACCACCGCTCTACTGTCAGTTGTCATCGTGTTGTCGTGTGTTGTCTGTCGTTGCTCGTTGTTGTTGTGTCATTTTCTTCGAGTCGCCAATTTGTTTTCCGTTGTACACCCTCTCTTTCCGAATAACTCTCTCTCTGATTGTGTGAATGATCTACTGAGAGAAGAGATCAGATAACTAAGACATATAATGATGGGGACAAACAAAAGAAACATATGGGGAAAAAGCCTTTGTAAAGTGGACTTCGTGTACAGAGCTCCATTACATTTTGTCTGAGGTAAGACCGGCTCAAAATACTCTGGAGACACACCCATGAGGAAAACCTTACAAAAACAAGCCCCACAACCAGAGATTCAAGTTGAAAAGTCCATCGACTTCAAAAATTTCAAATTTCATTGTTAAGGAAAGGAATTTCAAAGTCCTATCTTAAGGGTAGTGGATTCCTCAAAATTTCGAGCTATCTTAGAGTTTTATGTTGTTGTCAAAAGTTTAGTTGGGGTTCATCCTTTTACTCCTATGTTGAATGTCCATCCCTACAAAATAGAGTTAACACACACTAATAACATGTAAAGTAAATTTAGGGTGACTTCCATCGTTTGTCTTCATTAGCTATGCAAAACAGAGTTAGCATAAAATATGTTTTCAACAGCCCTGCAAGTCTTGATTCCACATCGAGCTTTGCTACAACAAGTAGAGGGTAGTTGATGGTGGTTGACTATCATCTGCAAGTGGTGGTTGATGGTGGTCGACAGCTGCAGTAGTGGGAGGTATTCAATGAATCTTCAAGGCATAAGCGATGTTGGGCTTCAACTCCTCCAAGCTTTGGTCTTCTTTTGGCTCAATGCTTGAGTCCCATCTCAAGGAGGGTGTAGGACTCTATTTACAGAGTCTGTGAGAGGCCTCTATGCAAATAAGAAAAGAGTTCAAACCACTTCATCAGATGACCCATATAGATTATCTTGATTAGTCGATACTTGATGAACATTTGAGTACCTTGATGATGTCAGAATTAAGCAATCTTCTTCTCGTTGGATTTGACTCATCGAGACGCTTGATTTGATGACAAGCCTTCTCATATTTGAAGTAAATTTAACCTTCGAATTGGGCACTAGAAGCTTCCAAAATTGGTTTACTAGCATGATCTATGCTTAATTTTACTTGGATTGGACTAGTTTGGTCGTTGGTCATTCACCTGGCTCTATCCCTCTCTCTGGTAGGTTTTTATTAGTCCCTCTACAGTCACGAAGCAACTAACTGTCTTTATGTCTAAGGCATGAGCCGCCCTTAGACCTTCACCCATCCTCTAACCGAGGCTATTTTCTATGAGTAGCGATTGGATTGTTCGGCTTTTTGGTATGATGGGCGAACATACTCCTCTATTATAATGTAGTTGTTGGCTAACTTTAAGAGTACAGGAAGGCTCTTAGGTTTTTGCAAACCAAGAGCATACTTGAATAACTCGCTCCTCAACCATTGAGTCAGGGTGGCTTGTGCTACTACATATTACAAATCCTGTACCTCCAGCATTTGTTTCTGGAATCAGAGGATGTAAAAGTGAAGGTTCACATTTGGCCCTTATCTGGCATGCCATAGAGCCAGTGAGTTCTTGTGCGGTTTCTTAGTGCAGACAAACTACACCGTAAAAATTTTCTTGGATTCGATGAAGGATGTGATTACTCTTATTAGGAGGCCAATAAACTACATGAGGGTGGAGTCCCTCGACATGGTGTTAAACAACCGATACATAAGTGCATCAAAGATCTTGAGAAGGTTGACGACTAACTTAAAGGAAGCAATATGGTCGGTTGGATCACTCTGATATTTGCATGATTCTACTGAAGAGAGTTTAAAATTTAATAGTGGCTCAACATCAGATATGTGTCGGGAGAACACATTCTTTGGCTAGCAGTGGACCTCAATATGTCCAAACTGTTATTTTTTCAAGGGTGTAGATCCATCATATCTTAGTACTAGGAGTCCTCAAGCCTTTCTATCCACTTAGCTGCTCCAAAGAGCCAACTCTCTTTCCTCATTCTTGGAGGTTCTATTCCAAAGAGCCTGCTCTCTTTCCTCGAATTATGCATGGGTCAACTCTGTTAACTGACCCTCTATTTGGTCTCTAAGTTTAGGGATTCATTATTTTGCAAAATTTTCCTCATGCACTCCATATTTGTGGTGTTCCCATATGAGTTTTTTCTTCATGGTGTGCTCCTTTTCTTATTGCTGGTTTAATCTATGCTCACCGCACCTTCTAAGATTTTGAATTCAGATTTTTCCTGTGAATCACATCAAAAAAATAGAGATAATGAAAGTGTTTATGTGTGCACATGTGCATAGTGAATAGAAGAGTTTACATAGAGTTATTAAGTAGTTTTTTATTATTGTAATATATATATATATATATATATCCCCCTCTT
>NW_018164869.1:952660-955714 GCF_001263595.1 Phalaenopsis equestris | reverse complement strand
TAATATATATTCACTTTTACTTTAAACATACAATAAATGCGCTTATATATATATATAAGTGAATGTCTTAAATTTCTTCCGCTACCTTACACACCCGACAGTCCTACAGCGCACTCGTACAGAGAACCCTCGCTCAACCCACCATGCGCGGACCCACCGCCAAAAGCTGAAGCGCCATAGAAATCTCTCCCAACCACAACCCCAGCTCCGCATTCCCCCAATGACTAACCTCGCCGGCGATCGGCGACACTATCCCCCACCTCCTCCCTCTCCGCTAGCCACTGACCGCCACTACATGGGCCCCTCATCCTCCTCAACCGCCGCCTCCCTCAAAGGTTGCTGCTGCTCCCTCTTCCTCCTCCTCATCTTCCTCACCCTTCTTGCCATCGCCATCGCCCTCATCATCATATTTGCCGTCCGCCCCAAGAAGCCCGAGTTCGATCTCCAGCGAGTCGGCGTAGAGTACCTTCTGGTCGCCCCCACCGAAGGGATTTCCCCACCTCCGGCGTATCCGGCAGCCTACCTTTCGCTGAACACTACGCTGCTGTTCACCGCAGTGAATCCGAACAAGGTAGGGATAAAGTACGGCGCGGCGGATTTGTACGTTTTGTACCGCGGCGTGCCGCTTGGGATCGCGGTGGTGCCGGGTTTTGAGCAGCCGGAGCACAGTACGCGGCTGGTTGAATCGAGAGTGAGCGTGAGCCGATTCAATGTGCTTCAAGCTGATGCGGTGGATCTAGTACGCGACGCCTCTGTTAATGATCGAGTTGAGCTGCGGGTCACCGGCGATGTTGGAGCCAAGATCAGGCTGCTAGGGTTTACTACACCTAGGGTTCAGGTGGGTGTCGCGGGGTCATCTCTATCATGCGCGCGCAGCGGTTTGCTATCCTACGCCTTTTTTTTATATTTATGGAAAAATTTTATATTTATGGCATTTTTAAGAAAAAAAATATATATTTTTATTTTCGGAAGATTGACACTGATAAAGAAATGTTTAAATCTTCTTGTTTAAAGTACACTTAGGATTCTTTATATTCATAATCATGCCAATTCCTCCTGCACACTTTCACGATGTGAATTTTTTTTATTTTAATATTTAAAATTAGAGGCAATTGCATTCATACTTTCCTGATTTCTATTTATTTACATATCTAATAGTTAGCTAAAGTTTATTTTTTATATTGATAAAACTCTGATCTTTCATATTTGATATGTCATCAATAAATTTTCATCATCCAATATGAATTTCGAGGCATGATTCGAATCTCGAGATAATTTTTTAAACAAGAAATACAAACTTCGATAGAGAGTCTTCCAGAACTCTGATTTTAGTAAAATTACAGTCTGAGTCCAATCAAACCCAATCTGAGTCCAATCAAACCCAGATCAAACAATTAAATCATTTTCATGTTTTTTTTCATGCATATTTGACAAGTCAAACGAATTTCAAATTTAACAAGTCTATAGTCAAATTGAGTGTCTTTAATAATACGAATACAACGAGCTCAATATCGCTCAGTTTTGATATCTTTAAGGTACTCAAATGTTAATCAAACGTCGTTCAATCAATGAGATCTCTTCAGGGCGTCTGATCATAGTGTTCCAGATTCTTTATTTATTAGCAACATGAATTTTATAAATTGAGTCGTACCTTCCTCTTGAAGATAAAACTAGATCTTGAGCAAAATGAAGATTAAAGCTTAATGAAGAGGGTGTTGAAGCCCAGAATCCTGCACCGATGATCTGACGAACACCCCCTATTCATGTAGTCCCAACCACCATCAACTATTGCTCACCGTTCGTTGCTATCTACCATCAGTCACCGCCTGCCCCTTGCAACGATGCACAATATGAAGTAACTATTGGTGCCGCAGAATCACGAAATAACCTATGAAGTAATGCATCATCCCGAACGTCGCGCCGACCCTGAAGATGGTGCACTTAAGCTCCAGCTTTCACTTTCTTTTATAAAACCTCTCAATCGTAGAGCAACGAGTCCTTCCACACAACGTCATAATAACTTGTGAAACTATGTAACGTTTCTTGCTTATGGGACAAGAGATTGTACCCGTAACTTATAGTGTAATATTCCATCCGTGCAAGACCACATGGTTTTTCCTCTTTAATAGGTTTTGACATCAAAATTTTTTATTTCTCAATTGGCTTTTTTCTTTCATCTAAGTGTATGTTGGATCCTATTAGAATGCTAAGACAATAATTCAGTACTCTACAACTGCAGACCTTCAAACACACATCAGTTTAGCACTGTCTATATGAAGCGAAGTCGCGCTTGACACTATCTTTGAGTCTGAGATGTCGAGCTTATACTTCTTGTTCAAGTGATATACATCATTCAACTCGCAAAGTAACATTCTTTGTACCGCTTGAAAAAACATTCTTCAATGTGGGGGGAAACCTTTAAAGCAGTCTCAAAAGGTCATTCACGCGGGTGCGACTATGGTGAGGTAGTCATCTCACATTTCATTCAAATATCAAGTCTTTGAGAACCGCTTCTAGGCCAGGGGCAACATCCAAATAACGTTTCTTAAGCACCCCTACCATACCAGACTTCTTCCTTAACTAGATCAGGGAGATATCTTCAAGGCTAGATATAAGAGTTGATTTATAAGCTCATGTGGAAAACACCCTGACTAGAGGACAATAAAGTCAAAAGTAGTCACTAGCAAGTTGTCAAACATCATTCTTTAGTATGACTACAACTATATTTCTAAGAAAAGCCAAGATTTATTATGACCTACGTCTCAATCTTGAGAGACACAAAACATTTTCTGACACCTCATTCTGGATTTAATCTGTCTTATGTGGACTCAATTGGACCTCTTTCATCACAAACAATCGTCTTCAAATAGAAGCTTTGACTAACAATATCAGATAAGTTAAAAATTCTTGGTGGGTTCTTGTAGACCTCTTCCATCAAAAGCTACTGTATTAAGCAAAAGCTTCGACAAATAGCCTCTGATAGGTCAAAAATTTTTATGGATTCTCATCGACTTCTTCCATTACAGGCTACAGTCGTCAAGCGGACGCCCCTCC
>NW_018164869.1:922929-952633 GCF_001263595.1 Phalaenopsis equestris | reverse complement strand
GCTCTTCCACTGACAGTCTAGGAAAAGTTGAACATTCGTAGTGGCAGATAAGGTTTCAACCCATACTTCTAGAAGTTAAGCTCAAATGACAAGAATTAATGAGAAGAAACCATACCTCAAGAAGTCAAGCTCATGAGGCAAGGCTCAATGGGAAGCTATAGTATCTGAGAAGACAACCCCCCATAAGGCAAGTTTCGATGAGAAGTTACGATGCCCCTATAAGATGAGCCTAGAAGACAAATTTTGATGGGAAGCTAGTAGAGGATATGGTTATCGCTAAAAAGACTCCATAAGAACAAGTAGTTGACAATGTCTCCACTCGACGACCTAAGAAGGCTGTAGCCTCAGAAGGCGGTACATCAAAAACTTCAGAAGGTTACAAGCCTCAGAAGGAATATGTACATTGAGGACCTCAGAATGCTGCAAGTTTTATAAGACACAAGTATATTAAAGACCATAGAAGGCTGCAAGACTCAGAAGACACAGGTAAATCAAATATCTCAGAAAGCTACAAGCCTCAGAAGACATGTAAATCAAAAATCTAATAAGACACAAACCTTACAAGATAAAAGCCTAAGAAGGTATATATGTCAAAAGATATCAGATTCTTTTTTATACAAATTGTACGTGCTAAATTTGATTGCATATTTCCACACATTTGACAAGTCAGGAGAGTCTCAAAAGGCATAAGCCTCGTAAGAATTAAATTCAACTATACGCATTCCCACTTGATGGAAGGCATCAATAACACCTCATAAGTTGGGCATCTATAGCCCATAAGTCAGGTGACATCATACTAAAAGTTGGGCAACAACATCCTGGGAGTGGGGTAAAAACATTCTAGAAAAGAACCACCTCCGAAGGAAAGAAAAATATAATCTCATAAGCAACAATAAAATTTTTAATATATCAAGTAAAAAAAAGACGTACAAACAAACACATACAAATTACATTGAAATACTACAAAGACAAACATATATTGTACAAAGGCAAAAATAAGTCAACACATTTTCATGGCATCATAATTGCCTCCTCAAAATTATAGTATTTCTCTCAATTTTCAAGGAGATGAGCTTCTCCAAGACTCATGGAAGGAGTGTAGGAAACCTTTCTTGGAAAGCGCGACAACAACGAGGAAGAAGATCTCGTTGATTGGGGATGACTTTCTTCTTCATAGCAACGCGAAAAAAGGTTTTGTTGATCATTTGTTATGCAAGTTAGGGATGACTTTATTCTTTTTCAGCAATGTGAAAGAATATCTCATTAATAGCTTGCTAGGCATGTTGGCGACAACTTTCTTCTTTATATTAACATAAAAAATATCTCATTGATTGTTTGTTATATATGTTGGAGATGACATTCTTCTTCACAGCAACACAACATCAATATGAAAGAAGATTCCGTTAATCACCTGCTATGCAGGTCAAAGACGACTTTCTTCTTCACAGCAATGCCAAAGATCATGTTAATCACTTGCTACGCAAGTTGGGGGTGACTTTCTTCTTTATATCAACACAACAACAATGTGAATGATCCCGTTAATTATCTGTTATGCAGTTCAAGAATGTCTTTCTTTGTCCTCCAAAAAATGCAACAGTGACTCGAAAGGAGATTCCCTTAATCACCTGCTACACAGTTCATCGGCAACTTTCTTCTTATGAAAAATCTAGTTGATCACCAGCTAGTAGACTGTGGGACTCCACCTCCTTCCTCCCCTCTTTGGCCTATTTATAGGCTTAAAATACCCGAATCAAATCAAGCTCAGACCAAGCCACTAAACAACTTTCCAGAGCTTTCTAGACATAATTGAGATGTCAAACAGATTATGAATCTAACATGCCTATAGTCAAATCAAGCTTCTCGATATGATGAATCCAACGGCCTGAAGAACGCTTAATTTTGACATCATTAATTTACTTAAACTTCATCAAATGTTGTTTGATCAAAAAGATCTCTTTGGGGCATCCAATCAAAGTGGTCCAGATTCTTTTTTTATTTGCAACATGGACTCTATAAATGGAGCTCCACCCCTTCTTGAGAATCGGACTAGATCTCAAGCAAGAGGAAGGTTAGAGCATCAAGAAGAGGGAGCTGAAGCCCAGAATCCTACACTGACGATCCGTCGAATAGCTCGTTCTCGTGTAATTGCCAACCATTGGCTGTCGCCGCCCGCCAATTTCGATGAAGCACAACCAAAGCAAAAACAGACGCCACAGAATTCCGAAGCAACATACGAAGTTGCGATAATCCCGAACGTCGCACTGACCCCAAAGATGGTGCCCTAAAGCTCCAATAGTCACCGCTCCTAATGCACCTGCTCCCTACCGTGTGGCAACTAGTTCTTGTCGTGCACCGAAATTGTAATTCGAGAAAATATTTAACCATTTCTCGTTTGTGGAACAATGAATTGTATTCATAATCATCAATTCATAATCAAATCATTTAGCTGGCAAAACTCCGTGACTCTTCCTTTATTCCTACTTTCAATATAAAAACTTTTAATGTTTCTGCTAGCTATCTCAGTTCATCTGAATCTGCATTAGTTTTTCAGGCCGCCATTGCGAATTTTCTAACTTGCATCAATCTTACATAGAAAATACCATTATGTGACCTGCATCCTTTCATGCACATATTAGGCGGCATACATGCAAAATTTAAGATTTAGTAGTTACATATGTGGTTATTTGTATTGCAAGTGCAACATTATACTTTAAATTAACCTTATTGAGTTTTATTTTAATAATTTCATTTCTTAACTCTTTAGGTGTCAGTGGACTGTGTCATTGTGATCAGTCCAAGGAGACAGTCGCTCAGTTACAAACAGTGCGGCGTCGATGGGCTAAATCTTTAATTATTTTTCAAAATAACTTATTTTCTTAATTGTTTTTTTTTTTCTTAAGCTTCGTCCGTTTGGTAGCGCTGTCGCGGTAGCTTTTGGGCAACGCGAAGTGGGGGCCACGGCCTTTAATTTTTCACTTTATTACTTTTTTTTTTCTTTTTTTTTTTTATTTATGGAATTTTATTGCTTTATCGGCCGACTGCAGCGGTAAGCTTACAGCGAGTGACGGCATCGCGATCTTGATCGGACGGTCGAATTCTATCCTATTTATGGAAGTGTAATGTTAGGCCTTAAATTTTGAATTAAATTTAATGTAATTCAAAAGTTATGTCATGATACTTGCCTTTCTTAAAAGTGGTGGAAGCCAGATGAAAAGTGCCTGCAGTTGCTTAACTATGGCGATTTTTTTTTTTTTTTTACTTTTTTTTAGGAATATTTACATGCACACCACCCAATTCCTATGTATTTGCATGTATAACACCTAAACTTTCATGTCTCATACATATATATCTATATATGTATATATATATGTGTATATATTATGTTTTGGTGTTAGAGATGTAAATCATAGCGTATGATGTGAAAATGCCAATATGAATCTCAGAGGGATCGAACGGATAAAAATGGAGACTCTGGCAATCGAAGTTCCGAGCTAAAGAGCTGGTGTTGATTAGCCAAGCAGTCGATCGAGTACACGGTGAAATCGATCGATAAACCTATTGACGGACAAACCTATGAACGGACGGATCTCTTATCATAATCGGTTGGTTTCCTTTGATCGATTTGATGTATGCGGTCGATTGACATGATAAGCCAAAACTGAAGTATGTGGCGGTTGATTGACACTATATTTATTGTTGTATTATGATGCATTTTTCACTCGATAGACGTGTTGATTCAATTATTTGGATAATTATTGTAATTATTATTTCTTTTTTCTATAACTGTATTTTTAAAACCCTATAAGTAGGAGGTTGGGACATAAATGAATGGACTTTTCGCTCTCTTTTTTTCTCTAATCTTATTCTCTTCTCAGTTGTAACTCTTAGGGCGTGTATTCTGAAAGAGATTTTAGAATTCAACATTATGATCAGTGTGGACATGTCGCAGACAAGAAACAGAGCACACTATGAAAGAAAATCGTAACAGAGAGATGCGACATCATCGGAGTTCACAGCAAATTTTGTGCATCAAGAAATTCAACTGCAAGTCTAGGAGTTGTGGGATCAAATGATGGGTCAGTTTGAGTCCATTCGTGAAACAATAATTCGAAGGAATTATTAATCACCTCTTCTGGAGATGGGATCTAATGGAGCTTGCCCTCAAGTGGTTCCCCTTGAGAATCCGTTAGCGCCCAACGGTCGAGTGGGCAGTTGAGTGACCAGAGAGAAAATAGATTCCCAACATGTCGACATCACCGAGTCTCTGCCGATAGGAAGAGTGAGTTGAGGCACCATTCCAGCCACCCCCCAATGGTGCTTTCACTCGACAAATCAGGGAGGCAGTACCACCGACAAAGTTAAGGATTCCTCATTTGGATCCTTACAAGGGGAAGAATGATCCGACTGATCATGTATCTTCTTTTGAATCATCGATCGAAGCGTTGCAGATCAACAACAATAAAGTGTTGGGTTTTCTTGACAACTCTTAAAGAGTCTGCTCTTCGGCGCTTTCTTAGTCTATCAGTTGGTGTTATTCTGACATTCACCAAGTTTAAGAAACTCTTTGTGGCATACTTCGCCAATGTGCAAAAGCTGAGGAAGAAGTCTCAGACTCTGCTCCAAATAAAGTAAGGAGAGAATGAAAGTTTGCAGGCTTACATCACTCCATTCAAGAAGGAGATACTAGAAGTGAAGGACTTTGCAACCTCTAATTGCCCAGACTGTATTGGCATACAAAGTTAAAGATGGGCACGAGTTGAGTTTACTCCAATAGAAGTCTTTCCCTTAACTGTTTGAGTTGGTTAACAGTCACATTGCCGCCGAAGTGGCCTTACTGGCCCCTCTAGTGTCAGACCAGAATCATTTGACCACAATAGACGAAAAGGAAGGCACAAGTTGAAGGAAATAAGCTGAAGGATAGCCAAATCATTGTTGGTTGACCGCGCTATGATAACAACAAGCGGACCCGGGATAACCGAGGCAATGGCAAGGGCAACTAGGGTCAGAATCAAAATTATGATCTGTAACCGTCTCAATTCTGTGAGTAGTCACACGTGCATTGGGAGATGTGGGGCTTAACTCCAGTGAATGTAATTTTTGCAATCAAAAAAGAAAAAAAAAGTTGAAGTATATGTGGATGATGTCTTCGTTAAAAATAGATCGACCGAACAACACAGAAGATTTAAAGGAAACTTTCAAAACACAAAAAAGTTTAATATGAAGTTAAATCCTTTGAAATGTACTTTTGGAGCATCGATTGAAAAATTCTTAGATTTTTTGTTTACTTCCGAAGGAATAAAAAGACAACCTTGAAAAAGGACAAGCAATTTTGGATATGACATCTCTCCGAAACACTAAACAAGTTCAAAATTTGATCGGTCGAATAACACAGCTCAGTCGATTTATATCAAAGCTGGTTGACAAATTGTAGTGTTCTTTAGGGAGCTAAGGAATAATCAACATTTCAAATGGATGCCCATCGCCGGCATTGCTTCAAAGTTCGAAGCCAATAGAGGAATTTTCTTCGTATCTTGGAGTCGAGCGAGAGGTGTTAATACAACACTGGTAAGAGAAGATGCGGGGAAATAATTTTCGATTTATCATATCAGTCGAGTGCTTAGAGGAGTTGAAAACAAGTACTCAATTATGAAAAGGTTAGCATTTACCTTGATTATTTCAACTCATAGGCTTCAACCATATTTTAAAATGCATTTGATTCGGATCATTACCGATCATCCGTTAAAATTTGTACTCACAAAACCGAAGCATTCCAACCAATTATTAAAGTGAGGAGTGGAGCTCAATGAGTACAATGTCACTTATATCCCTCAGACAACCATCAAAATTCAAGAAATCACTGATTTCTTGGCGGGATTTTTCCGAAACGGAGAAGCTAAACAAGAAAAATCCTATCAATAATCGAACGCGTATTTTGCACATTAAGGGAGCATCTAAACAGGCAACCATTGGGCTAGGATTGGTTTTAATGAGCCCAGTCGGAGAACATCTATATCAGTCGATCTCGATGGAGTTCGATGTTAGAAATAATCAAGCGAAGTACAAAAATTTGATTCTTGGGCCCCATTAGGCATACGAAATAGGCACTCGGGATTTGCTGGTAAAGTCAGACTCCTTATTGGTCATGAATCAAGTCAACAAGGAATCAAGGTGAGACAATTTAATGGCTAAATACCTTGTCAAAATGAAGGAGATCGAAAGTAGAAAATGTTGAATCAAACATGTCAGCTAGGAAGAAAATCACGTCACTAATATGCTATCCAAACACATTCGTTTGGGCGGGTTGCCTCAGATGCTTACCTGACCGATAATTTAGGAGCCTGAGACCATAAAGGTGATGGTTGATGGAACAAAAAGTTGGTTCGGTCCATACATCCTCTATTTGGAGACTGAGAAAATATCATAACACAATACAGATCCAAGATGTTTTAAGATCAAAGCTATGTTGTATTTCATAATCAAAGGAAAACTCTTTAGGTGGTCTGTAACTTTGGTGTTCTTGAGATGTTTGAAGTAAGATGAAGCACAATACGTCCTACGGGATGTACACTCTAGGGAATGTGTAATTCACTCTAAAGGTAATACTTTGGTCTATTGGGTGCAACGGTAATGGTACTTACGGCCCACACTTTTAAAGAAAGCGAAGGAGTTTTCGAAGAAATTCTTGTAGTGTCAGAAGTATACAACTTTGTATTATCAACTGCTTGAACGCTTTAGTCGATTCCTAGCTCCTGGTCGTTCGCTACTTGGGGGTTGGACATCCTAGGACCCTTTCCTCCATGGAAAGGCCAGTCAAAGTATCTCTTGGTGGAGATCAATTACTTTTTAAAGTGGATCGAGGCTAAAACACTTGCTTGAATCACTGTGGAGGTGGTTTGAAATTTAATTTGGCTCGATCTCATTTGTAGATATGGATTACATTTGTTCATCATCACCGACCGTCAAGTTTACGTGGTGGACCACCCGACTGAACTGGCACCCTCCGAATGGAGACTGTGAACCTGTGGATGGACATGACTGGCGTAAGAGAGGCATGCTCGGTTTCTCAATTTCAAGCTGAGCCGATGGTTTTGATAGGTTTACATTAGAGGGTCGTGTTTTGTATTAAGAGTTTTTGAGGCAATCTTTGGTTTTGACACATGAGGTCGGCGAGCCAACTGTAAAATTTTTCTTGTCTGAATAAATATATGTTTTTGTTCCTTATATTATAGTTTTCTTATTTATGTAAATTTTTTTTTTCTTTTCTATGACGAATTCACATTCTCGAGGTACAGTTAGTGGCGTTTCAACTCACTATGAGCCATATATATATAATTTTGAGGCCCCTTTTTATTTCACTTTTTTATTTCCTAATCTTTGGTTGTTTCTTCTTCGCTCGTACACTCGTTCGGCGCCCGCATTGCTTCAAAATATTTACCTCAGGCATTTGGGATAGTGTCGACATTAGAGCACCCTGTGTTGTCTTCTATTGAGGCCTTGTGGCCTCAGAGGAGGTATGTCAACGATGAAGACATTGTGCTACAAGCATCCGACCCGAATGATTAGGCGACTGACGATTATGGGGGACGACTCGTGTTGTATCAGAACCAATTCGTCCAGGGACTTCACCTTCCTCTGTGTCACGAGTTCCAGGCTGTTATGAATCATTACAGTGTCATTCCGATTCAATTGAAGGTGAGTTATATATCAGTGGTCATGACTTTTGCTATTTTTTGTCGTTGGATGGAGATCCCTCGGTCACGTAAACTTTTTTTCTCATGTGTTCTCTTTCAGAGTCGACTCAGATGGCTACACAAATTTTACTTCAAACACGAAGATCTGGTTGATTATCCTTGAAAAAAAATGTCAAGAACATTTTTTTGTTGAGTAACCAACACCAGCTAAGTAGTAATTACCTGTAATAATTTAAAATATATATTAATTAACAAATATAACTTATTATGAAATTTTATATGGGCTAATTCATATATCTTTTGGAACACGTAATCTATTAGGTCCTTCTAATACATTTCTAAGGACAGTCGCATCATGGGTTCAACCTTCCCAATCTGCTAGAACATATGTAAACTTCAAGTCAAATTCCACGACTACTAGCACATTTTAACATGGATATGGTTTTCTTCCTCTAAAGGTGGGTTTGTGCTTCTTAGGTACTCTTGCCTTGATGTGTATCATTTATAGTGCTAACACAATCCTATTCACATAATTATTTTAGAAGAAATATTATAAATAAATTGTAACTCGACTTATGTTTGAGTGTACCTTTAAAAATGTCATAAATCTAATATTTGCTTGTATCTCATATGGAGTGTAGAATAGTAGAGACTTAATCATCTCATGTTGCAACTCTCGAACAACATATAATACATTATTAAAGTATTTACTGATAGTATCTCCTGATATTTGAAAGTTAAAATGTATGACTCGATTATGAATACTGTAGCAAAGTGTCTGTAGGAACATAACAACTTGTCATCCATACGCACATAACTTGTATCGATAAACAATCTTTTTAGTTGCATAACTTGAAAAAAATGTTCTTTTTTCATCTGCACCATGTTAACACAATCACAGTCAGAATCAAGATATAGTCTAGAGAGATATATTTGACGTTGGATATCTCAATCAGAATTATAGTTTCTTCCTTCACTTCTCGTTTCATGTAATAATAAGCGTATACCACTTACTACGATAGTGACAACTGCATGATCAGTTGAATAATAATATTGCTTATTAGATTCCGACAACTGTTCTTCATTATCTTCTAATTGCTCACCCATCTTTAAAATGCATGCGCATACAATCAAATTCGTAGACCAATTGAAATATTTTATGCTAAGGCAAAATATAAAATTCTTGAAATTTGCTTCACCAAACACTCATCAAATGTTTTAACATTTCACAACTAAAATTTCATGATTTTATGTTCATCTCGAATATTAGATGGAGTTCATTTCCCCTCAAAAAAAAAAAAAAGAGAGTATAAATTTAATGAGTCATCATATAAGTCATATATTTAATATATATGATTTTCATAAGCACCATTATTAGACATGGGCAATTCTCAATCAAAACGATTCTCATATACCCTGACAATTAGCTTAAAAACATGGTCATCATTGTAATTAGAATCAATTTTTGGCTTCACGTGCATGACCTTAACTAATTTCTAGTTGTATCTATTCATACCTTAACCTGCTTGTCATATCATGAAATCTCAAAATCGGCTCGAAAAAAAATTTGATTGAAAATTATGGCTCTTAGCTTGGCTCATTTATTTCAATCAAATCTCGATGCGAGTCAAAATTTGAATCAATTTTCGAGCGATTAATGATCTTCAGCCAAATTAGCTAAATTCACAATCATATGTTGTTAATGATCCGATTTCAAGTAGGGCTACGCTCGGCTCGAGAAAAATTTGATCCAAAATTTTGGTTCGTAGCTCGGTTCATTTATTTCTATCGGATCCAAAATTCGAATCAATCACTAAGCAATTAACGATCTTCGAGCTAAATTCAGAGCCTTATATGCAGGATTTCACTAGCATTCATTTGCAGGAAACGAGCAAAGAGGAAGAGTTTTATTATGGAGCTTTTTGCATATTCTCAAAATTTCTATGTCCGTTGAATCGTTATCTCACTTTGCAGTTGTTAATTACCAAACAATAAAAGGATAAAACTAATGTATTTATTTTACTTTACATCTATTTTACATCAAGCCAAACAACTCTTTAGTGTAAAATGCTCGAGTTTAATTGGGGTATTATAACTCCGTGCCATTTATCAATTTGAAATTGGAAACAAAAATGAGGCATTATTAACTTGTTCGAATCAACTGTACATGTTAGCAAAAATTATTATGTCCGTCCGGACATAGAGATACTTCCGAACTCCAATGAATCACCTCCATTTAGAGCTGACAGAAAAAAAAAACTCAGTTTTCTTATAATCCGGCCCGGTAACACAGCGAAATATTCCTCCCGTGTTATTTCACATTGTTCAAGCGTTATTGTAGTGGTATTGATGTGTTATTGTGTTATTATAATACAGAGAATATTCTCAAAACACAATAATTCAAAAATATCACCGTAATAACACCTAAATTAACACGGAATAACACGGGGGAATATTCCCTTGTGTTGAAAGAATTTTTATTTTAATTTTTCTGTCACTTCCACTTGGCTTGATTTCATTGCACTCCGGATGTATCTCTACGTCCGGAGTCCGGACGTTTCAGACGTAATATTTGTTCACATTTTAGACACACATTTTTGTTTTTTTATATTAAAACAAAAAAGTGAATGCATCAAATGTAAATTAGATTTTGGTACCGAGAAAGGTATCATAAGCTAGTATCATGCCTTGCTCTGATAATGTAGTTCCAAGCAGTCTCAAGGCTTGCACAAGCAATGGCACAAAATGCCTTCTTACATGGTAGCCACAATGAAACCGTCTATATACAACAGGCCAAATGAATACATAGAATTATGTTGGTTTTTAAAATTTTTATCAAAAATTATGTTGGTCTCTAGAATTATGTTGATTTTAAGTTATGTTAGTTTTAAAAATTTTGCCTATTCACAATGGTCTTTTAACTCAAGTGCCACCCGAGTCCGTCATCACATGTAAGGCTATCAAAAATGCTTGTGTTCTAAACCTTAAGTAGCTCGATTTTGAATCCTTTTAAGTGAACAAGTTAAAACACGATTTTTTATAGTCAAACACAAACAATACTTGTTTGATCATGTTCAGCTTATTTTAGCTCAAAATAAAGAAATTATATATATTATTTATATAATAATATATTATATATTATTTATATTATAGCATATTTGTTATATTTACATCTAAATTTAAATCATAACAGATTATCTGGTCATGTGATTCTGCGTCTTTTATTGCACATAATTGGTGCAAGTTAGAATCCAACATCCTATATCTATTTTTCCTAATTAAATTTAAACGAGGTAATTTTGAGCCGGACGTGAAGAAGAATATATAAATCGAGCCGAACACGAACACACTGCTCACAACCAATTTCGAGCGAGTCAAACACAAGCCAAGCCTAAACTCTCTCAAGCTCAAGTCATTTAAAGCCCTATTCACATGGTATCTACCAATAAGAAAATGGGAGAAATGTGTTCATACACTTAAAAAAGACGTGAAAATAACAGATCAAAATACAAGCCCTTTCCAACTACTTCCATAACTATATTGTGTAATTACCCAATTTTTGGATGGCAGTGATCTGATCCACTAATGCTATAAAAAAAAGAAAAAAGAACCCTAAACCCAATCCCAGTTATTTTAATTTAAATTCATAGCTGAACTTGGGGTAATTGCACAAATACAACAATTACAATTATTGGACAGGTTCTACAATCACCAGACTAGATCTATTTGTCATCCAGTAGCCATAAAGTAGGCCCAATGCAAAAATAAAATAAAATAAAATAAAATAAAAATAAATAACTAAACCTGAATTGAATAAACAATAAATCAATATCTTCATCTTCTTTTACAGGAACCAGCAAACTGAATCATGATACAGTAAGGTTGTAGTAAATCTCAAATCTGTTCAGGGAAAACTTTCTCCAAAAAACTAAAGAAACGTCTGGAATAGAGTTTGGGTTCTACAGCAGAGATGGTGAGGGGATCATGTTTCAGTGATTTACAGGCATGCTCCACTTTCTTTGTTAAGTTATATTCTTGCAGTATGTCTATGATACCAAGATAGAGAACAACATCATATACCTCAAAGAGATCAACTTCAGGAGAATCAGGACCCCCTTCATGAAGTAGCTTTTGGTTAGCTTGAGCCGGCATGTTCACCCCGAGCTGCACCCGGAGCCTGTTATGAAAAGGAATAATGATATAATAATATGGTTAAGAATGTTGTAGCTGAATGGGTGTGAGAAAATGATGCTAATTTTACTGATTCTGTTGATTCTTAAGAGGTGGTTATTTGGGAGGATTTTGAGTGCACCACATTCAAAATATGGAAGTTTTACTTAATTTGTTGTTTGGCTGAGAGCAAAAGAAATTCAAAGTATTAAAATTTGTCCAAATCAGGCAAATTCCAACTATACAACGTCACAACCTACCAAACTCTCGCTGGCAACCTCCCGACACTGCCTGCAACAACATGCTTCCACTATGCGATTTACAGCCTGTAGTTCTTTGTGCAAAGTTCATTGAATTGAGGATCAGCCTTTGTCGAGTGTTATAACTTCTGCATGAGATGCCATCGTCACGGACTCCGCTATAGTCTGCTTTGTTCTAGCAACATCATCTAAGTTATCCTTCTTATCTTTTAATTCTTCATTTTTTTTTTCCAATCAAACATAAAAAAGAATCTCATGAAAATAAAAAAATTTTACTTTAATTTACGTTACAGTTAGCTTACCCCTTATTTTCAAATACATACAACAAATAAATTAACACTGCCATTACTGGTCCAAAGTCCAGATGTGAAAAGTGGAGGGTTGTCTTCGACAGCGTAAAACTTGTCGAAAAATCATGACATGAATCCTTTTGGTCATTGTGTAAGTGCTAGAGCGTCTCCTGAAAGCGACGCGTTGTATGGTCAAAATACAGTAAAAAGTGTGCAATGACCGCTACACCGACGTCCAGGTGTGGTGTCAAATAAGCAAAAGTTCTCACATTACGGACAGATGTGAGTAAAGAAGTTAGTACGTGAAACTAATATTAGGATAAGATCTTGAAATATAGGTACTCTCACTGGTAAATTAATGAAATTTGTTGATAGTATGATTCATAGAAAGATAAATGTCTTACGTGTTTAAGAAACTAAATGAGTTGGAGAAAAGACTACAGAGATTCATAACTAAGGTTTTAAACTTTGGTATTCAGGTAAGAGTCACATTAGAAATAGTGCAAATGTAATTATAGATAACAATTTGAAAGATAATATTATAAAATTAATAGAGTTGGAGATAGAATTATAACACTTAAGATTATTGTTGATATTAAGATTTTTAATATTGTAAGTGTTTATGCTCCTCAAGTAGGTTTAGATAAAGGTTCTAAAGATAAATTCTAGAATGACTTAGAAGACTTAATAAAAATGATACTTCTTAAAGAAGAATTTTTATTGGAAGAGATTTAAATGGACATGTCGGAAGAGTGGTGGAAGATTTTAGAAATATTCACGGTAGCTACGATTTTGGAGAAGGTAAAGTTATATTAGATTTTGCTTTAGCATATGATTTTGTTATTGTCATATTATTACTTATATTACTTATTCAAGAAAAGAGATGAGCATATTATTACTTATATTAAATGGATTATTATTTATTCAAGAAAAGAGATGAGCATATTATTACTTATATTAAATGCTAATATTTTGATTATTTTCTTATGAGAAAAAGAGATCGTTGAGAATGTAAATATTGCAAAGTCATTCCAAGTGAGGATTTAAGTACTCAAAATGGATTATTAGTTCTAGATTTTAAGATGAAGAGTTGTAAAATAAAGAATACTAAGAATCATCATCAGACGGCCCGTATGGAATCCAAGAGAACAATCTGTGACGTTAAAACTTCTAATTTTAATGATTTTTATATAAAAAAAATATATGTATAAACTAACCAGACAAAGAAAAAAGAAAATTGAAGATTTAACTCAAGTAAAGTGTATTAAAGATGAAAATCAAAAAGTGTTTTTCTTAGAAAAAGATATTCAAAATAGGTGGACGAGTTATTTTGAGAAATTTTTTAATAAAGTTTTGGAAAATAAAATCGACCTTAGTGAACTTAATATTGCAAATAATAATAAATTGTTTCATTTTTATCATCTCATCAGTAAGAAATAAGTTGATGAGACTTTAAAGAAAAACATGGGTGGAAAGTCTGTAGGACCGGATGATATCCCAATTAAAGTGTGGAAAAATTTAGGAGATGTTGGAGTTTCTTGGCTTACTAAACTCTTTAATATTATTATGAAATTAAACAAATGCCTGAGGAGTGGAGGAAGAGTATTTTGGTCCCATTTTTAATAATAAAGGGGATGCACAAGAGCGAGCAAATTATAGAAGAATTAAGTTGATGTGTCATACTTCAAAATTATGGGAGAGGGTAATTGAACATAGGTTAAGACGTACTACAAAGATTTCTCATAATAAATTTGGATTTATGTCGGGCAGGTCTACCATGGAAGCTACACATTTATTAAGAGGTTTGATAGAGAAGTCCAGAGAAAATAAGGAGGATCTACATGTGATTTTTATTGATTGAGAAAAAGCTTGCGATAATGTTCCAAGAGAAATCCTTTGGAGAGTTCTTGAGAAGAAAGGTGTTGATATGAGTTATATTCAAGTCATATATTCAAGTCATTAATTAAAGATATGTATACAAGTGTTGTTACTTGTGTTCAAACAGAAAGATGATTGACCAAATATTTTCTTATTTCTGTTGGTTTACATCAGGGATTAGCTTTAAGCCCATAACTTTTTGTTTTAGTTATGAATGGTCTTACTGGACACTTACAGGAGAATGTACCTTGGTGTATGTCTTTTGCTGATAATAACCTTCTCGTGCATAAGACAAGAAAAAGCACAGGAAAAACTTGAATTATGGAGGTGTACCTTGGAGTCTAAAGGCCTTCGTTTGAGTAGAACTAAAAACAGAATACATGGAATGTAATTTTAGTAATAGTAGCTCTAGTGACAGAAATGTAACTATGGGTGATCAAATTATTAAAAGGTGTGAACGCTTTAGATATCTCAGGCCTATTGTTCAAAGTGATGGTGATATTGTTGGGGATATTATTAGTAGAATTCAAGTTGGTTGGTTGAAGTGGAGGAATGCTTTGGGCCTATTGTGTGATAGAGAAGTACCGCTTAGACTAAAAGGAAAATTTTATAAGATGGTGGTGAGACCTGCAATGCTCTATGGCGTTGAATGTTGGCCTTTAAAAGTGAAGCATAAAACTAAGTTAAGTGTTGCCGAGATGAGAATGCTTAGGTGGATGATTGGCTTTACACTTTGAGACAAAATGCGAAATGAATATATCTGTGATAGGGTTCGGGTAGCTCCAGTGACGGACAAAATTAGAAAGAGTCATCTTAGATGGTTTGGTCACATTAAACGTCGGCCATCTAATGATCTGATTGGAAGAGTAGATATTTTATATTCGACTTATGTTAAGAAAGGCAGAGGTAGATCTAGGAGGATTTGAGCATATTGTATAAAAAATGATCTAATTTATTAGAATTAAATGAAAATATGACACTAAATAGGGCGGAATGGAGAAAAAAGATTCATGTAGCCGACCCCACTTAGTGGGACAAACGTTTTGTTGTTGTTGTTGTTGTAGTATTAAGCAAATAGATTCTGGCATCTTGAATTTTTATTGTTTTAGTGCAATCATGAATATCATGCATTTGTGGCCATGATAAAGTAAACCAAAAAAGATAAAATATATATGTTGAAGAGAGAAGTTGAAAGACTAATTTTGTTATCATCAATATTATCATTAGCCTAGTACGTTATTACAGCTATTTAGAGTTGACATTTTCCCTTTATTACTGTTGAGTATTACAAGAGATGTACATTCTACTTTGGACAAGTATTTTTTTCTTATTTTCAGCAATTTCTATAGCTATATTGCCTTGGAGTTTGGCCAACCATTTCTCCCATCTTATCTTTACAGTGATCGAGCACTATTTTTCCGCTGTTACAAACGCCTTAAACATCTAAGTTATATTTCTATTATTTTTAACAAATGGAGCCTTCATCAAGTCTTTAAGGTGATAATTTCTAAACCATTCTTCCAAATTCTACCAGACAATGGTCTTAAACATATTCTTTGACATTATTCAACAACTTTCATATGCAAGATGATTGATGCATCTGCAACCGTGTCATTGGTAAAAGACAGGAGGAAGATGCGTCTGTTTCAATGAATTACAGAGAAAACTTATTAGAAAATAAAATAAATATTGCTTTCAGGGCGATACAGTTGCATTGCAAATTACAAATGCAACAAGAATATTAAAAGTTGAAATAAGGAGTTCTTACAAACATAGCACCCAATTCTTATGATATTACTTATCTCATAACCAAACTTTGATTTTTACAAGTTAAGCACCTTTTCCTATGTTTGAAAAGATGTGCTTAACTTGTAAAAATCAAAGTTTGGGTGGGGTGTGAGATAAGATGAGATAAGAAAATGCATAAGAATTGGGTGTTTTGTATGTAAATTTCCCTAATAAGATGACCGGAGCATGAAACTAAGAATATAGAACAAACCTACCAAAAAAAAGTGGCAAGGTAAGCGCTTATGCAAAATATAATAGTTGGAAGTGATGGGCTTGTTTAGGTGGCTACTTCCTCTCTCCCTCTCTCCGTCTTCCTCTCTTCCTCCTAACTCTCATATTTCTCCTCAACATACCTTGTAGGGTGACAAATATTACTAAACTTATAAAGTTTGATTCCTTCACCATGTCCACGTGAAATTTTCCAAATAGCTACATATTTCTTTATGTAATAATCAGAAACAATAAGAACTTGAAATCAAATTCTTTAAAACGTATGCCCCGATATTTGCACATCGCAAAAATGACCAAAAAGAATTTTTATAATTTCTCTCTCTCTCCCATTATATATATATATATATATATATATAACACCTAAACCTGCCTGGTTTGATTCTTGACTCAAAGATGAAGACGAAGTTTCCCGCACTCGACGACGACGACGAAGGACTACCTTGCTATCGTCGTCTTTTCTTTGTGCCAAACGACGAAGGGCTTCTGCGTCTACTTTCTGCGATTTCATCGTCTCTTTCTTCGCGCCTCTTCTGCGGTTCTTTTCTACGCGGATCGAGCTGCGGTTGTCTGTAGAGCTGCGATTTCGTGCCCTGTTTTCCTGTCTTCTGCTCGTTTTTTTTGCCCTCTGCCTAACTTGTAGGGCTTCTCTTTGCTGTGATGGAACTTTCTTCTTCTTCGGTTGAATCTGGCAAAATCTCCTTTGCCCACGTGGTAAGTAATCCTCAAGGGGAGACGACGGTTGTCTTCCCTTTAGGTTATAAGGAGCATCGTGATGGTACATGTGACTGTCACTTTATTAAGAATGCAAGCAGAAAAAGTAAAGTAGGAAGACAACCCTCTTTTTCTCCACGTCAGAAATTTCAACGCTGATTGACAAATTCAAATTTGCTCTTATTGGGAAATATCAGTGAGGACATCCACCTATGAAAATTATCAGGAAAAATTTTGATGACCACAAATTAACAGGAAAGTGGAAAATGTAAAGTTTTGATGATCTCAAACTAACAGGAAAGTGGAAAGTGGGGCACATAGATGGGAGACATGTATTAATTAATTAACCGTAGCTGAAGATTACACTTGGATTATCTCCAAAAAATATCTTAACATCGCTGGTAAACCTATAAAACTACTCAAGTGATCTTCTGATTTTGAACTAAATCATGAAACTCCCACTGTACCGATATAGTTTAGTTTATCTGGTCTCAAGCTGCATTTTTTTCACCATCAGGTTCTCTACTCTATTGGGGTCATCCTTGGTGATCCTTTGAAGCTAGATATGTCTACTTTCAACCTAACCAGACCCTCGGTGGCCAAAATACTTGTGGTAAGGGATATTACTTTACCTAATATTACTGAAGTCTAGCTAGGCACAACCCATAATGGTTATTGGCAATAAATCATCATGGAGCACACCCTCATATTGTACCCACTGTAAGATGTTTGGTCATGTCATTGATAAATGCCACAAGTTTCATCCAAATTTGAAATCTAAGGTTCAAGTGATAAGGATGGGTCTAATCCCATTGCTCTGAACATTTTAGTTCCACCTGGGGAGGATACTACCAGACAGGAGGTGCCTATTGCCCCTAAAGATTCCCCATGACATTGTAATGTGATGTTAACACCTTCAAACCCCATAGAAAACAATACTGATGAACTATTACCTACAAATGATAGTGTTCAGACTCATAATCAAAAGAGCCTCGTAGCTCCACTTCTTCAGGAAGTATCCGGTGTAGAGACAACTCATACTTCACATATACTAGAACCTATTATGGGTACTACGGTTGGTATTCCTTCTGCTTCAGCTCTACTACCCCATCAGATGGATTCTTCGAATGAGGAATGACAGGTCTATTCCAGGAGGAAGAAGAAGAATGGAGGCCGACTCCAGCTCGGGAACATATTGGGTGATACATTGGTTACTACTGGCAATGACGATAATCTTACTAGCTTATTAGCTTGCTCCTTCCCTAGAACTAGAGGTAGACGCTAGACCAAATTGGGTCGCTCTCTAGCCACCTGATACTATGTGTTTCGACATTGTTAGGTTTTTTATTTAAGTATCTAATGTATTTTTTCTGTTATTTCTAGTTTTGGAACCATTTGTGATTATTGTGTGGGCAGGGTGTCATACTTGGGCCCTCTCACACATTGTATCTGTATATATCTTTCTTTCTATTTAATATATTAGCATTTTGGGCTTTCAATATATATATATATATATATGTCGTCTCCTACGCTCAGCTCTGTTAGGGTTTCGATCCATGTTGAACCCTAACAACCCTTACCTTACCGCAAGATCATTTCTCCAACGTCGTCTCTCCTCTCCATCGTCGTCGTCTCTCCTCTCGCGTCTCGTCATCTTTGTTTGAAGCCCACGCTCGCGTCTCGTCGCCTCTCCGACAGAGTTCGCATTTCGTCATTCTGTTCGATTACTTCTTACGGAAGCGCCTCAGTCTGCCGAGCTGCGATTTCGTGCCCTGTCTTCTGCACATTCTGCAGTTCCTGTCTTCTGTGCAGCTTCGCCCCCGAACTCTTCGGCTCGTCTTTTTTGCCGTCTGCCCTGACTTGGCAGGGCTTCTAAGCTGTGATGGAGCTTTCTTCTTCTTCAGTTGAACTTGGCAAAGCCTCCTTTGCCCATGTGGTGGGTAATCCTCAAGTGAAAACGACGGTTGTCTTCCCCTCAAGTTATAAGGAATATCGTGATGGTACAGGTGATTGCTTATTTATTAAGAATGCAAGCAGGAAAAGTGAGAAAACAACAGATGGTACAGGTGATTGCCCATTTATTAAGAATGCAAGTAGACAAAGTGGAAAAACAACACTCTTTTTCTCGGAGTTAGAAATTTTAATCCTGACTGACAAATTCAAGTTTGCTCTTATTGAAAAATTTCAGTGGGGGTTTCAGTGGGGGCACCCATCCCATCTATGAAAGTTATCAGGAAAAGTTTTGATGATCTCAAATTAGCAGAAAAGTGAAAAGTGAGGCTCATGGATGGGAGACATGTATTGATCCAATTAACCATGGCTGAAGACTACACTCGGATTTTCTCCAAAAAATATCTTAGCACTGCTGGTAAATCAATGAAGCTACTCAAGTGGTCTCCTGATTTTGACCCTAATCATGAACCTCCTACTGTACCGGTATGATACAGTCTACCAAGTCTCAAGCTGCACTTTTTTCATCATCAAGTTCTTTACTCTATTGGGGCCATACTTGGGGACCCTATAAAGCTAGATCTACCGACTTTCAACCTAACAAGGCCTTCTGTGGCCAGAATACTTGTGGAAAGAGATATTATTTTACCTGACGTTACTGAAGTCTGGTTGATGGTTCCAGAATCACTCATAATAGATATTGGCAACAAATTACAACTCATAATAGATATTGGCAACAAAGACCGCCTTACTATAGACCGCCTTACTATTCTCATTGTAAGATGTTTGGGCATACACTTGATAAATATCATAAGTTTCATCCTAATTTGAAATCTAAGGATCAAGTGAATAAAGATGGGTCTAATCCCACTACTCTGGAAATATCTGTTTCATTTGGAGAGAAAGCTACCACAAGACATATTTTGGATATCGCTAAAGATCAGTCACCTACCATCCCTGCCGAGAAGGCGCAAACCGATCCTTTACCCAACATCGCAGTTCCTGATGAAGAGCATCATACTACATGTACAGATCCAAAAGTGCTTACACCACACACTGTTATTGAAGAAGACTCACTTACATGCCAAGACACACGAGAGTGTTTCTTTGATTCAATCAAAGATCAGCTAGTACAACAAGCTGTTACTTCTAATGTTCAACATCCTACACATGTCCGACACACTTTAGACCAATCCAATGATCAGGCGAGCCAATCTTCAGATGAAGAATGACAGGTCTATTTCAGGAGGAAGAAGAAGACTGGAGGCCGACTCGAGCTTGGAAACTTATTGGATGATATTTTGGTCACTACTGGCAATGACACTCATCTTACCAATTTATTATCTGGCTCTTTTCCTAGAACTAGAGGTAAAGACAAAGGAAAATTGGGTCGCTCTCTAGCTACCTGATACTACGTTTTTTTTTTTGTATTTTTTGTTTTTTTTATTTAGGTATCTTGTATTTTTCTGTATTTTCTCTTTTTTTGGAACCTTTTGTATGTGATGGTTATCATAGGGAATGAGTGTCATGCTTGGGCCCTTCCACACAATCTTTATGTATCTTTTTTTCCTTTTAATAAATTGGCCTTTGGGCTTTCTCAAATATATATATATATATGTGTGTGTGTGTGTGTGTTTGCAAGTATAAAAATTATTCATAAATTAATTTACTAATTTAATTAGTTGTCCTAAATTCGGTTTGATAAATCTATTCATTGAATTACTTTAATTGTTACTGAACTAATGTCCTATTACTCCTATAACGCGGTATGGGATCCAGCTTAACGCATTAAAGGACTAGGCCGACCTTTATTGAAATCTAGTCTGGTCACAAGCCCCATAGAGCAACTTCCTTCTCCTTCGTCGATCTGACAAAAATTCCTCTTTGGTGGGCACGATTCCTAGCATCATGTATTGGAGGTGTTACGAGGAGATTATATTTTTCAATAGAAATATGGTTATTCGCTAGTTTCAATAAAATGACTAATGTATTTGGTCATTCAAAGCTAGGTTGGAAAAGAGTAGCAAAAGCTCGCAAGGATTCCCCTGCTGCAATAGAGCTTGCGAGCTCTTTTATCACTTCAATACACTGGCAAACTATGCAATCAAACATGAGCTTAAAATCCACATAGAAAGTGATCATTTAGTGGCAAACAGTTGAATCACTTGAGTGTTGATTTCTTTAGGGTCAGGAAAAATAAACAACATTGCAAAATATCATTTATTTTAAGCAAGCATATCATCGATTTAAATGAGATAATGTGGTTGAGGAGTCAAATCTACTCAATATTCTAAAACCAGAATCTTAAATATCCCTGGGACATTTTCTTTGATGATCTCTCTGGATAACACATTCTTCAATTGGTATCATCTAGGGTTCATAGTTTTCCTTCTCTCTCCTTTGTACTCCAAGAGGACCGAACTAGTAGTATCGAGATGGTATGTATGGCCCTCTTCTACTAGAGCATGCAACGAGGTCTTTCTCCCTCCATCAGCGAATCTTTTCTATCATTGCTAAATCTAGAGAAGGGAGTATTCACTCCCTTGGGACTACTCTGAGCACTTTTTCTAAGGTTCTCTTAATATTATCATCTGCTAATTCAAATCATTGATTTGCTTTGTAAATTCTCTAGTGCAATCTATGTTACCTATGATCTTCTTGTTACTTGGCTCGGCCCATTATGTGATTTTTCTTCTTATTTGTGGCATGTTTACAGTCATCACAACGTTCAGGATGTTGGATTTTGATTTGTTCATGAATTCACACCACAAAGAAATATTAAAGAGATGGACAAATGAGCTTCTTTAATATTTGGGAATATTCCTCTTGCATTATAGTGATCACTCATATTTATAGGGAGGTGGCTTAGTAATTACAAATAAAGTACTCATTACACTAAAATCTTAAGAAACCTTTGATCTATCGCTCGTGTTTTCTTATGAAATTGATCTTACAATTAAAAATATGTTTGTTTTCCTCTATGGAAAAACTTTCCCTATTAAATGTCTTTTCTCAAACTTAACTTTCTAGTCATGCTTCTATTGGTCAGCGAATTAACCCAATGGGGAATTAGACCAATTCTTCCCGGGCGAACATATCTTATGGGGAGTTCAGCAAATCAACTGCCAAGCAAATTGATCTTCCTTGGCGAGTCCTTCAGTTGTCTCAATCTATATTTGTGTGTTGATCATCATAGGTGAGCTCTTGGTCATAAATGCCTGATGAAGTCGATTGGTCAAATTATCCTAGCTGAACTGTCTAGTTGGCTCGATAAGTTGTGTCTCTTCAAGTTTTGTATCTGCTCCGAATCCGATCTATGAACTTTCGGCCTTGCATATTTATAGTTATGTCTTGTATCCTCTTCGAACAGGACTATAGAATTTCAGTTATACGCCATCAAATTTTGATTGAGTTGAATCGCAACCAAAAATAAAATAAAATAAAATAAAATAAAATAAAGAAAGAGTTTGAAGACAACTAAATTCCATGGCACCTAAAGAGCGTGATGTTTCACAACTATAGGTGAACTAGACCTGTAAAGTAGGGTATCGAAAAAAAAAATCCAAATCTATGAGTAATGGACTCTTACTGTGCAAAGAGATTTAGCTTGTGAAACACAGACGCAATATGGATAGAAAAGTTCACAGAAGGAAAACAAGAGTAAATAGCTAGGCAAGCTATACCTTCCGGTTCCAGGCAGAAGAAGGTCAACTTCTCGCTCTTCATCACCAACTGCAGATGACCTTAATGTGCTGCCCCTAATATGCGAGCCTGGCATGCTGCTCACAGATTCAGGTTCGTGAGCAACCAAGAGCAAGCCCTTTGGAGGAATTATTAAGTCATCCTGCCTAGATGCGCCAACTGTGCCACAAAGGTCACTGAATAAATTAGGTAAGTGCAGAAATTTTTCATGATATTTAAGTATGAAACAGGACATGTTAAACAACAAAAAAATATAGTTGAATTAAAAACTAAGATCCAAAGTGCATGGTTCTGAATAATAGCCTTTCTTCATCTTGCATTTGAACTGTTCTATTTAGGCTCCAAATTTAGCGTTCCTTGAAAGGAAAATTTTTATAGCGATGTAACTTTAAAAGGGTATCATTAAAAATATGGAAATAAAAATATCATACACTAAATGATAAAACAGCTAATATACACGAAATAATAGTTCAGTTTCAAAAATTCAATTTAAAAATTCCATCATTGATATCTCTTACAGGCATATCTGGTATATACCTATTAGGAAATATCATATAAGAAACAAAACAAAGGATTGCAAATGGCGAAAGCTGACCTACTTGAGAAACTGAGAGAGGGACTACATGCAAATTAGTTACATGCTCTGTACATGGCGACCGATTTATAAGTGAGGTCATTCCTGACCATACAGAACATCATGGAGGCAAATAAGGTGATTAAAGGTATTGGAAGTTGACATTTCCTGCAATATCAAGAACCAGTTAGGTTTGTGCGCTGGGCAGCATGGGGCCCAAGGGGACTTTGACTCCTAACAGAATGCTAAAAACACAAGGAGAAGGGTAGAATGCGAAGAGAAGGTGAGATCTTCCCAAAAGAAAATAAAATTTTCTCTAGAGAAGACCTCCAGAGAACATGTCCGAGATCCCTGATTATGAAAATTATGATAATTGATGGCATGATGGCAGTGCCACATGTGTGTTCCAATGATTTCTCTTAGAGCTAAAACTGATTTCTCACATAATAAATGAAGACTGAGGAAGGTGAGTAAAGATCATACCCTGCAAAGAACAATAATAATGTTGATAAGAGAACGATATGCAGCTTCAGTGGAGAAGCAGGCTATGATACTTTATTTGAAGATTTACCTACATACCACTTAATTCCTAAGTATTTACATATCTAACATCTAAACTTCATTTTTTGCATAACGTACCACCTTAACTATGCATGAAAAGATGTATTTCAATTTTTAAAAGTTAAAAAGAGTGGTATTTTTAATGAGATATGAAAGATTTGGGTGTTATAAATGTAAACTGTAAAATTTAGGTGTTAGATATGTTAATAACTAGGAATTGGGTGCTATGTATGTAATTTCCCCCTTTTATTTCTTCAGTGATATCTGGATTTCAATTAAGTTACATTATGTACAAACTTGTAAAAGTAAAATCAACCTTGTCACTTACCAATCGACATGAAAGATTGCGTCTGAGTTGAAGTGAAAAATCATAATTAAAAACAAGGCTTGCATCTCAACAATCAGCTGCGGAACAATACATAAACTGAGATTATTCAGCTTTAAATAAATATTTGGGTGCATAAAATCTTATTATTGGAAATCACCCACCACAGTTCTATAATTAGCGGATTAGTTAGCGTAGAACCAAAGTGAAGGATGAACTTGGTGGCTGGAAAGACTTATGTAGCGATGGGATTAGCATGTCATCCTACTAAAAGCAAGGAGATCATGGATGCACCAACAGACAAATAAGAAGAGTTGTTCTGGGTGCAGAATAACTTCCAAACTCAGGGAATAGTGTGTCAAAGTAATCTATAACAATGTTGTCGACAAAAACAAGATAAGTGAGTGTATCACTGGAGTTGAGAACAAAGATAAACGTGCCTAAAAAAGAGTTGCTGAAGCCAAAAGTAACTAAAAATTGTTGCAGTTCAGGTTATCAGGAATGAGGTACTTCTTTAACACCATATGTGACTTTGAGAATGTTACAAACTTAAAAAGGGTGTTCTATGTCAATTAAGCTTGCAGGCTGAGCCAAGCTGTCCACAACAAGATCGTCTTCAAGAAAGACATTTTAACATCCAATTAACACAGAGATCACCATAAACTGATGGCCATGCTGAGAACCAAACATAGAGTGAAGAGCTTGAAAACAAGACTTAAGCTGTCATTGGAGTCAATTCCAATCATTTTGAAAACCATTAGCAACCAAACAAGCATTGAAATTGTCAATAGACCCATCAGAGTTATATTTGTTCTGGAAAAATTCATTAGCAAACAACCACATTCTGAATGGAGGTAGTGAAAAGAAGATAACGAAGTTCCATTCTAAATAAGAGCGCCATATTCGTTCAACACGGTTTGACATAAATTAAAATTCTTGGGTGCTTGGACTATGATGATTGGTTTAGTTTAGCTGTGAGACAGTTTTTTCATTAACTTGTGAATGTTATTTCTGGATTAAGTCGATCATTTGATGCGTGTTGTTGAGTTTGGAGGGAGGGAGATTGGGTGTGTGATGTGATTGTAGTAGATTGTTCCAGCGGTTGTAGATGTGAATGGGGTTGGTCAAGTAACTAATGGAGAATGGATTATCAACCGATGAAGAATGGACTGGTTGATTAGTGGTTGGCCGAGGAGCAGGTGTGGATTTTGAGGTGTTCGGATAAATGCTAAAGTCGTAAATGGTAATATGGTAGAGGGAAAGTTTTGGATGGTGGGTGCAAAAAGAATACTACAAAGAGGGACATGGAAAGGATGGGAGAAAACTACAAGGAGATTCTCTCTTCAAAGGCATCATGAGATGAGGAGAGAGATGCAAAGAAAAATACACACAACAAATATGATAAAATAAGAGAACTTTTTGATGTAGTGGTGTCAATATAGACAAGCACTTTGATGGAGCGACCAAATAAAACACAAAGTTTGCAATGAGAGTTATCATGTGTAGTTTCTAGTGAAGCCACAAGTTAAGTAGCCAAGCATATGAAATTCGGAATAGTTGAGAGGGAAGCCAAAGAGATATTCGTATGGAGAAAAGATGGGAAACATCAAGGTGCACATAAGATTTATGAGGTAAACTGTCGTAGCAAATGAATGTGTTAAATAAGTAAATCGATTTGTGGAATGGGCACATGGACTAGCCGTAGAGACCAATTTTGATAATATGCAAATGATACTTTTTGAACTATCCATTATATTCTGGTGTGCAAGCTAAAATATGTCATTGATGGAGAGAAACAAGACAGGTGATTTAGCGATCAAAGCATTTTTTGACCTGACACTAAAGCTAATATAAATAACATAATATTTTCACGTTAAGTAGATAGTACTAGATGCATTTTATATGGTGAGAAAAAAGAACAAAATATTCAAAACCATCATAGAATTATTATAAAGGTGAGCCCTGTCAAAAAGATGCAATAGCAGCACCGGAAAAAAGAAATTTATAGCTCTTAATGAATTGAAACACATTACATTGAGAAGTTGATGACAGTGAAGAAGATACATCTACCTTGAACTGTAAATACTGTGCTTAAGATTGACGAATAGCATAATCTCTGATAACACTATCTTGACATTAGAAGAAAGGGATAGCGGAGGTGACTTAGGAAATATATTAGCCATTCATACACACCATCTTTAATTTTCCCCGTCAAAAAAAAAAGTTGTGTAGATAATTTAAATGAAACCTAGTGCGTAGAAACTTAATACATACACTATTGGGCATACAAAATTGATATAAGAAAATGATTTTTTTCATTCTAGAAGCATAAGAAAAATAATTTACAAGAAGAATTGAGAGAGATGAATGGTAAAAGGTGAAATAATGTGGTTTATAGATAAACTTGTGGCATCTTCAGCCAAAATATCATCAGGGACACATTCAGATTATGAGCCGAGACATAACCTAGTAGTGATGGGTTGAAAAGCACCATTGTCAAAAAACACCGAAAAGAACCGGAGAATTGCTGATAGCATAGTAAGCACATGGTTAGCACAGGAAAAGTTGAAGAACCAAAGAGTGAGTTGGCAATAAGTTGAAGTTAACGATGGATTCAGAGATAAGTAGTCCAAAAATAGAACATTGTGTGAACGCGTGGTTATGAATGTCACACTTAATAAAGCTGCCCACTTTTATGCCTAAAAAGCTCTTTTGCATAGCTTTTCCCTTTATACGGTCCTAGAATCCTCGGAGATTTTTGTCATTCTTTGGGAGGACAGGACCCTTTTGCTCATGCCTAGTGGTATGTATTTTGTACTTCTTGTACTTTCTTTTAGCTTAATGCAAACAAAATGTACAACTTCACAGAAGGTATTTTGGAAGTGCATCTTGCGGGAAGTAGTTGTGAAATAGCAAGGGAATGATAGTATTTGAGGTTGACGGTGCTTGGAAGGGATTGTGGGGATAAATCTGCTGTTGGACGGCAAGTTTGACGTCGTCAGTGGCTGTCTAGCTAAAATCAGGAAATTGGACAGCGAAACAACGAGATATGGGAGGGGAGGAGGTTCCATCACATATTCCTAAACTAAACACATATACACCACTTATAAAATAAAAAGGATACGACAGTAATTTGAAGAGCAGAAATCAGAGAAAACTCTCTTAAATTTATAAACATAGCAAAATTGAAATCCAAACAGCCACCACACAGCATATAAAAGTCTGCTAATAGAAAAGAGCCCAATTAGAAAATAGAAAAATAGGAAAGAATCATAAAGGAAAGAAACGAAAGCTGAAATAGGAAGGATGTCGGCTGGCTATCAATCCCGAGGTCGTGGAAAGCTTCGGTTCCCTCATACGGAATCTTGCAATCGCAGGTCACTGGAGTTCCGTTTGTGATTACTGCTAAGCTCCTGCATACATGCTTACCCAAGATAAGCATAAGAAGGTGGTTAATCATCAGAGTTGTTGCATGGAGTCCAAGAAGGTGTGAAGCCAGTTTTGGTGGTGAAGGCTACTTCTTATTGCAAAAGGACATGGCATGAAAGAGAAAAGGGCAAGGAAAAAAAAAAGATAGGTTAAGTTGATTTTTACTGGGGAAGGACATCAACATGAGATGCTAAGCAAGGAGAATAAAAAGGAGAATAAGATGCACTTAGGAAGGAGAAGCAACTAGCCAATGTAGAGAGCAAATTGTGTCTAGGCTAGCTAGCAAGCAGCATATGTGAAAGTGATACTAAAACAGGAGCTGTAGAAAATAAGAGAAACAGGAAGAAGTGGTCCTAGAGTGGGTTGTATGAAGCAGTTGGAGACCGGAAATGGTTCACACACATATGAGTGGCTAACACACAAAACAACAACAGAGTACAATGCACATGTGGTGTGAAGACGCGATGCTTGAAAAGCTTGGAGTTGCATATAGAGGTGGCGGTGGAGGTAGAGGCAAGCAATAGAAATTGAGAGGCACAAGGGAGCAGGAGTTGGAACAGAGACACTATGTGGGGAGGTAGACATTGATGCAGAACTCATGTATGCTGAAAGAAGAAGAGGGTGGCGAATGGGATCATGCTCCTAGGAAGATAATGAGGGTAGCGGCAATATAGAAGAGAGGGAAAAAGGATCTATTACTCAGATACCATATCATTCGGAATAATTGCTTACCCATTTCTCATTGAACTAATGAAATATATTACAATATATAGGATTTGATTCAATTAGGTTACAATAATCCTGCTATAAATCAAGCTAAACCAACCTAATGCATTCAATTAATTAAAGAGAATATCAGCTAATAAGAAAACTAAAAAAATAATTGCAATGAAAGCAATCATTCTTTGCATTTGCCCCTCCACCTTTAAATTCTGACTCAGCTACTGGTCTCATCTGTGAGGTACTACTTAATGTCTAGTTTTAATGCAAAATACTAAAGCAGTAAGAAAAAATGATTGTGAATTGGTAATAATAGTACTGAAATGTGATACATACAATTATCAGTAGCCGAACTGAGATATTGATTTCTGTTTTCAGATTCTAAGGTTGGCCTCAAACATTCGGGCGCTCTGAAATGCAGCCCCAAAAGCATGCTATAATCGATAATACACTGTGATTCTAGAAACATGCAATCCAGAGATATTTGTCTGCAAAAATAAAATTACAAATTAAGAAATACTCGGAAGCTTAAGGAAATAAAGAAGGGAAACAAAGAAGTTCACAAACTTTATCAGCATGAGTTCGTGAAAATTATATACATGACCAAGTCTAGAAAAACATATCACAGAACACCAAAGAATATAAAAATGAAGACCACAAAAAATGAAGACCACGACAGAACTAATTGCTTATCTCAAATCAAATAACTAAAACAAATTTAAGTGCCAATCAAATCCTTAACCACCTTAGTTAGAAGTTATAAAAAATTAAACAAAAATTACATTTTTCTAACCATAAATTAGTCATTGGAAATATAATTCACCAAAAGATTGAGAGTACAATTTATGCAATCATTTTTTCCATCGTAACAACCATTGATTTACTATTATAAGTTATAAAAAATATCATGTACAAACTTCCAACCATATAAAAATCAAGATACTGGCAATTGCGGCTCAACAAAAATCATTTAGCCGCATTGGTTAAGAAAGCAGGCACTTCTTTTATCAGCAATGCTTCTGAAATACCTACCACAATGACACACTCATCTCTGTGCAAATTTGACTTGTTTCATGACAAATAAATTATCCAAATGATTAAAGAAAGAATTGAATTGGAGATATGTGTAACTGAAGTCTATTTTCAATGCCGCATGTATCTGTTGACCTCAATTTTCGTGAGGTCTAGTTTTTCTCGTAGGAGTTAGGATCTAGCCTTAGGGGTCTTCCTGCGATTATCTTAGAACCTTAGAAGTGGTGCCCGCCTCGTTTTAGTTCGACCTATTTCCGTCCTCTTTTGTGGTTCCAAGTGTGTGGTATCGACTTCTAACACTTAGAAGGATGAAACCGACATGAGGAAACCCAAAATGGATTCCTATAGGACCTTCCCGAGCCTTAGGGTGACCTTCTGCACAATTCGCACTC
>NW_018164869.1:882025-911277 GCF_001263595.1 Phalaenopsis equestris | reverse complement strand
CCTCAAGTCTTGTGTTTATCCCTCGGGATAGATACAGGATTTGAGGTAGAGCGCTTTTTCATTTAAACTGTGAAAAATATGAGGTCAGTTTGATTTCATATTTTTCTAAAATTATATATATATATACGTAAATTAAAAAGTCCTTCCGAAGCGGGCGACGGGATTTCAATTCCGGCGACCGACAGCTTCTTACGGGCGACCCCCAAACGTAACTTCTTCCCCTTTTAAACGCCGACAGTATCATAATGGGGCAACTTATTTGGTGCGGTGGCGTTTTGAAAACGCACATGGACTGTTTGGGAAAACTGCGTTTGGGCAACTTATGCTTTCTGAAAACGCTGAAAGCAGCGTTTTCACACCACACCTATTTAGATGCAGTGATAGATTTCTGACAGCGGTCTGACTTTTCCAAAAAAAATAAAAATTTCTAATACTCATCGCACCTAGCTTATCAGCAAATTATTTTTAATCAGCTTATTCAATAAGCTGCAGCTGACCCAAATAGACCCTAATCATAAATCCAGTCCTGTAAGCTCCAAGTTAATTTAGATGCAAGAGTAAACCTAGGAAAAGCCTGCCCACCCTAAAATTTGAATTTTCTCATAATAGGTTACAAAGTAAATAAGGAATTGTCAATAAACAAGAATTTTGTCCCCTTCACAAAATCCTTATGTCGAATACTTCATGAAAAAGTTAAAAACATTAAGAAACAAGTGCTTGGATTAATTCAAATGAAAGGTTTATTTATTATTTTAATATTAATTTATTTAATTAATATTTTTTTCCAACAAAAAAAAAAGATTGACTCTTCTGCTGGCTAGATGAGGGGGATAAGGGAATATAAAGAAGCATGGTCCTTTGAAGTGCCTAATGTAAGACAACTACAACTAAATATTGCAAATGGTATTTGCTTTTAGCATTTCAACAAAATCACATTTTGTTATAAACATAAACAAAAGAGAAATAGCAAATCAATATGTTGATTGTGAGTCAAGTCTAATAAAAAATCAGGTTTAAAATTTTAATCTTTAAGTTAAAAACATTAAGTCAAGGTCTAATAAAAAATCAGGTTTAAAATTTTAATCTTTTATACAATATGTACAGATTATGTTGTTCACGATTTCGTGTCTGCATTTGGGCAAATGTTTTGGGCATTGATGCGTCAAATCATATCCAATTCTTTTAACAAAATGAACATATTAAATGTCCCAAAATAATTGAAGATAAATATTCAAGGATATTAAAGTGCACATTTTTGCAAGGATACCAAAACATAATAACTCCATGCCAATTATAAATAGTGGTAGATACTTTCGTACATATACATGTAACTGCCCATTAATTAAAAAAATTTAAATAATTTTTTACTAATTTAATTTCTGGAAAAAAAACTCACATAAATGAAGAAAAAAAAACACTTACTGAATAATGTTTAATAAATATAATATTTAAAAATATATACAAAATTAGATGTCTATAAATCAAGAATATCATTCAAAACAAAAATTATTATAATAATAAATGAGGTGAATGTACTGGAGACTATAACAAAAAGTATTTATAAATATGTGCTATACCTCTGATAAATTTAGATCTTTTACTACTGTCACACGAATTTTTTATTTCTATTTAATCTACAAATAGCTTTTTCTAAAATAAATTAATTAGAGAAACATTGTTTCCTTAAATTTAAAGATAACTATAGTGTTTCACTGCATCTTTATTAGATTTAGTTGAGATAACATTGAGGGCTGGAAATTCGTAGTCAAAGACCAGAATAAAATCTCATACCATATCCTAAACCCCCAAAGCATGATCATACTTTAAAGTTTACGGATGAAATGCTACCAAAACATTGGAGCACTTTAAACTGATGACAGAAAATTGAATATAGGTTGGCCAAATTCTGCTGTAAAATGAAATGCAATTTTGTAGCATAAGTGCGTTTCATTATTTAGCAAGCTGCATACAAACTAGATTCAACATTACAAAAAACATAATTAGCTGGAAAAAAAAAAGAATGTGACCCAAATTTATACTTGTAATAACCTGATGAATGTCAGGGATAGTATTTCAAGGATATTTTGGGAAAGCATGTTACATCAAAAAGCAAATGGATTTTAATTTCTCCTCTTCTTTATCAAAATAAACAAAAGAAAAACAGAATGACTCTATCATGTGTTTCATAAAATCCCTAAAAAATAGTACGAAATATCTCATTGAGATATAGAAGCCAGAGGAACTTCTCGCTACTCCTTTATAATAAAATACATAAATTAAAATAAAATATAATGTAAATCCTCAACAAGCTAAAAAGATAATTCAATGTTTCAAAGTCAAGCAAAGATAAGATGAACTTTGGAAGAATCCACAAAGTGATTGATAGAAGTATATTTTTGTTTGAAATTAATTCAGTTAAACCTAGTTAACCAAGAAAGTCCTCACAAACATCATTTTGTATTTACATGTATTGAGAAGCCCTCAATAGGATTTCCTTGCTTAGTGATCAATCATTGAAAGATCTCAACCAAGGCAATCCAAACTAGAAATTTGGACAAAAGGGGCACAAGATTAACGATAGCAAACTTAGTAATCAGCTAATATAAGAGCTAATTTGTAGCAAAAACATCAAATAATTAGGTAAAAATAAAATAAATAATAAATTCTTTGCAAAATAATAAGTTGATTTTTCAACTAAATTACTAGAAATATATGTCTCAATCGTCTAGCAATTGTTCTAATCACAAAATAACTCTTCCAAAATAATTTTTTTAAAAAATGAAATATATCAATTAGATAATGGTATAACTATAACATTTCAAAGTTGAAAAAATATAACACGAAAAAAGATACAAAACATTCATTTCAATCGTCTAGTTAAAAATATAGTGAAAAAATTATTTTCATACAATCAATTATTGATGCAGAACAGCTTAGGATCTTAAGATATTAATGTATAATAATTGTGTTTGTAGATAATGACACAACAACGTAATTTTCAAAGAAAAGCAATTCATCTTAAAAATTTATTCACTACCCTGTATGAAAATCAAATTACACTAAAACTTAAAAAGAAAAAAAAACACTAAAACTCAATTCCATCAAAAATACCTATAACCTCTTCAAAAGATTAATAAAAACAGAATTAATGTTAATATATTCACACACACACAATTAAAATCTTATGGAAAAAACAGATTTAAATTTTTAGAAAGTTTGATATCTCTCGGTCTCATTTTTAACTAGTAAGGGAAAACTACAAGAGTAAAAAAAGAAAAAATAAATAAAACAGAAAAGAGCTAAAAGAGAGAACAAACATTACTTGTAAAAGAAGAAAGCCACGCCTGAATTTTGAAGTCTCACACATAGTCAAGGAGTAAAATCTCGGAACTAGAGGAATTTGCACATCCAAACCGAAAGTTTATTCAGCCAAAATAAATTTCATTATATGCTCCATATTCATATGTATAATCACTGAATAGAAAAAAAAAACACCAAGATGAAATCAACAAAAAGAAACGTATAATTCAATGAAAACATAGACCAAATGCCATCAAAACTAAGCTATTGTTCTACTCTTAGAAGCCACAACAGAAAGTCCCCTGCACTTGCTATAGTCTCCTATAAGAAGTTGCCAATAGAAATAGCCACAAAACATGGAAATGCTATAATCTTGAAGCTATATTCATAAGAATCAACGAAAACTATCATATGGAAAGGGTTGTCAAAATAAGAATGAAGAAAGAAACAAATAAATGAAAAAGCCTATATGTATAGCTATAGTAAATATTTACAAGAAAGGCAGATCTACATGAATTTTGCTTGACTTAAAAATTGACTCAAATGAATTATTTCGATGATATTCCTTCAATAAATCTGTCCATAACCATTCCATCAAGCATCACATCAAAATCATATCCCCACTGTACAAGGAATCTATGAATATTCAAGCATCTCCCTTTCATGTATGAAAGAAACAAAAAATGACTCCCTATATAGAAAATTTTAGTTTTAAATAAGGAGAGATTCTAGATGGCTGGTTCTAATCTTCTTCTTCATTGATTTTTGTTGTTTCAAATGCCTTCGAAGCAGTTTTATATCCCAATCAAGGGCTGATTTCAATCCTCAAGCTATAAGGCCACCATTGGTCTCACAAATTAATGAGCAGGGAAAAAAGAAACACATTCTCTCTCCATAAATTCAACATAATCTTAAAGCACCAATTATGATTCAATATTTTCACATCTCACCTTTCTTGAGATTAGGTTTTATGGCTCAGGAAAAAAAAAATCATTGATATCACACATCCAACTTTTGCATTACTTCGGGCATCTTGTGGTTGGATCATCATCCCAAGTCATTTCCGCATTTAAAGCATTTCTCTATGCCCATGAATTCAATATCCTCGTGGCTGTCCTATGGTTACACTGAAGCTTGCACGACCTACTTTCATGTCTATGCCTTGGCCTTGTGCATCTGAATCTCTTACGCATTGGAAGCCTCTTTGCCTTTAGCTTCCGCTTTTCCAGATTCTTTTATATCAATGCTTTTTTCCGTCTTTAGTGAAATCAACTTCTCAATAAAGGGTTTCTTCTTTGTCAACCTATTTTATGCTTTTGAAACCATTGACATTGAGAAAAGAAATAGGAGGCTTTTGTCATCTGCATTAGACCTAGCTAGTGAATGACAGAGATGGCAAAAAACATAATGATCAATAGTAAGCATGATACAAACTCAAAGGTCACGTCCAATCCTAGAGCAATCATCACCAACAAACTTCAATGGAACCAGATATTCAATCCTCTAAATCATAGAATATAAAATCAGTGAAAATACTACAAACAATGATCTTAATCTATTATAATGTTTGCCTATAGAAAAAGGAACGATTGACTCACTAGAGCAGATGCAAAACTCCTCCACATGCAAATGATCCAAAAATTGAAAACTGGAATTGGAAAATAACTTAGTAATATTACAGTTAATTAACTCTGTGACTAATGAGATGAGAAAAATTTTCACGTACAATAGAACTACTTGTCACGACTTGGCCTGATAGCTCAGAATTAACGAAGTCAAGAATTGTGGTTAGAAGATATTAACATCTAATTTACTTTCCATAGATTTTTAGAATTTTCAATATATATTATATAAAAGAATCACTGAGAAACTAAAAAGTATACTACATAGAAATCAAAACAAACAGAAACAACAAGATAGTCTGCAGACAACATCTCAACCAAAATATAATAGCATATCACTATCCAAATAAAAGCAGTGCGAAGAAACTATAATCATAATACCCATATACAGTTGTTTCTTCCTGTAAACTAAATTCCTCCTAACAGACATCGATCTACTGTTTTCCTCAAATAAATAATTTAATTCAAGAGTAAGTTTTCACGACTTAGTAAGCAATTACAATCTTATTATGGATTAAATTAATATATAAATGTTATGCATAAAATGATCAAGACAAATGAAATTCATTACTTAATCAAACTGTAACCTTTCATTTTAAAGTTAACCTTTCTTGTTAATATTTAGGTATTTACACCTTTATTAAAATCTCCCCTCCTTAAAAAAATTTGTCCTCAAAATTTGAAAAAGCTTTAATATAAATGCAAACATACTAATGAAATGTTGTGGATATCTTTCTTGCATCTCAGAAACTTTCTCTGAGTAGCATCCTTCTCTGACCCATGCTTCCATAAAATCTTAAGAGATGGAATCTCCCTATTACGAAGCTTCATAATATCATATTCTAGAATCCTATCAGACTCTTCAATATAAGTCAAATCAACCTTGAATATCAATTGAGTCTACTATCATCCTACTTAATTCATATGCAATATATTTTTTAAGTGAAGAAATGTGGAAAACATTATAAACACTCCCTGCATATATACTGGTAAAGCAAATTAGTAAATTACATTTACTATCTTCTCCACAATCTCATATGAACCTACATACTAGGGCTCAATTTTCCTGTCTTTCTAAATCTTTGCACACACTTTGATGAACTAGCCATAATAAAGATAAATTCTCCAACTTCAAATTCCACTGGAATGTGCAAGCATCATAATACTTCCTTTGCCTATCCTGCACTGTCCTCAGTCTGTCTCTGATCAGTCTAATCTTTTCAATAACATCATAAAACAACTCAACAACATTGATCTTTCTTTCACATGCTTTAAGCTAACATAAATGTGTTCTCTGCACATTCTTCCATACAAAACTTCATAAGGAGCCATCTCAATACTAGTCTGGCAATTTTAACTGCAAATAAATCCTAATAATGGTATATGTGATTCCCATCCTCCACCAAAATCAAGGAGACATAACCTTTGTAGATTATCCAAAGTCTGAATAGTCTTTTCTGACTGGCGATCCATTCGAGAGTGAAAGGTTGTACTAAAGTCAATTTGGTGTCCAAAACTTCCTAAATATTCTTTCACAATATGGGGTAGATATATCATCTCTGTCGGAGACAATAGACCTTGGCAGTCCATGCAATCTTACAATTAGATCCACATATCTCAACCGGATTTGCCTATCTAATAGGCAATAAATGAGCCGACTTTGTCAATATATCAACAATTATGCAAATGGCATCATGACTAACATGATCTAGACAACCAAATCACGCTGATGTTCTGCTTTTACTAGTTGACATGTAACTTAACCATAAATTATGTCACTCCTTTTCAATCCTGGCCACCAAAAAATTTTCTTGAAATCCTGGTAGATTTTATTACTCCCTAGGTGAATAGTATAATGTACTTCCTTTAGAACTTCCTGTCTCAAATTATCAACATCTGAAACATAAACTCTATCAAAATTCTAACCAAAAATATCACAAAACAATATGATAATATTCAATTGTATCACTTTAACCAACTCCTCAGCTATAAAAGAATATGATGCTCTTGAATCAAATAATAACTTTATTGGTCTATTCTGAAGATATAAGATATTTATCATTAAAACCATTGCAATTTAACATTTACGATTAGCTTATTAGTATATTTAAGTTCTTACATTGCGTTCTGAATGAAATGACATAAATCTATTATGATTAAAAAACATTTGGTTAAAATTCTTAAACGTGAAACATACCAGTGCTAACGTCAGGTGAGTCCTTAGCTTCTTGTTGTGAAAGTGCATAAACTATGGGTTGGACATTCTGTTGGGTCCGACCAGATTTGACAATGATCCTGAAGATTCAGCTGCTCTCGATCTGCCAAAGCTCCTCTGAGGTGATGCAACACAGCCCCTAGAATCTGTCGGAGTCATCTGCATAGGGTAATTCCTAGTCATATGTCATGGTTGGTGACATCAAAAACAAGTGTTCGATCCAGAAAGACACTCACTCTTGTGAGACCTCCCACACTTGTCATGTCTGTTGGGTTTAATCTGGATTTCAACACTGCTGGAATTGGTCTTCTTAGCACTGTTATTTTCTGACTGGAAGAACTGTCTGCTCTGAGAGCCATGAGTAAACATGGATCACTCTCAATTTCTCCTCTTCTAAAAATCCCACCTTCTCTGAATAGCTTCTAAATCTAGCTCAACCCTTTTAGCCCTCTACACCAAAAAAAAATAAGCACGATCGCAAGATCAATCAATGATTGTCTAATCATATTCTTTAGCCCAGACAAAAAACTATGACACTTCTCACTTGTATTTGGAATCAACTGAGGCGCATATCTTGAAAGCATAGTGTATTATACCTCCAAGTGCATTATCAAACAATCACACTTACTAACTGGATAGATATATCCTACATTTGTCTCCTAGTTGATAGGGGCACGAACCAATCTCTAAAAGTGTTCATGAACTCGTCCCACTATAACATGTGGATATGGATGACTCTACCCCCAAATTGTTCCTACAATTGTCCTCGCCAACATCTCATCGCTTCTCTCTAGGGTAAAAATGGCAGTGTAACCCTCCTCTCTAGAGGACAAGATAACCAATCAAGAATTTTTCTACTCCCAACAACTAGTTCTCAGCATCAACCGAACTTCCTCTTACAGAAAAAAGAGGTGGCCTCATATACTAAAATAGATTGTATTTGTCCATCTGGCCTCCCCCGCTAAAACTGACATGAGCTTGAGAGTTCTTAATCATCTAAGTCACTGCAATCATCATCTCAATAAAAACATCTATGTTCACATAATATTGTGAGTGTGCATCAATTTCCATCATATTATCCCAGACTTCTTCTCCTTGATTGTCCATGTTTCTGAAATAAATATAAAAAATATTTTAATCAGACACAATTTAATCCTTCATTAATATTACTCATGAATTAATTTAATCAACCTAATGACTCTTTTTGATAAAAATCAAACCTAATCGCTTTAATACCACTTTTGACATGACCCGACCTAATAGATTAGAATTAACCAAATCAGAAATTGTGGTCGAGCGGTATTAATATTTAATTTAACTTTCACAGATTTTCAGAAATTTTAATGTATATATAAAAGAGACATTGTATACTATATTGAAATCAAAACAATAAAAACTAATGACATTGTTTTGTATATAACATCTCAAATAGCATATAGCAGTATATCACTACTCAAATAAAAACAATTCAAAAAAACTATAATCATAATAGCTATATGTAATAGTCTTGTAAACTAAATTCAGTGTCAGACATATCGATCTACTATTTTCCTAAAAGAAACAATTTAATTCAAAAATAAGTTTTTACGAATTAGTGAACAATTATAATCTTATTATGCATTAAATTATTATATAAATGTTACGCAAGAAATGATAAAAAAAATGTAGTTCATTATTTAATCAAACTGTAAGCTTTCATTTTTAAAGTTAATCATTCTCGTTTCAATTTAAATATCTATTGTTTTTAATATGTTTAATAAGTCAAATCGGTATTATCATCATATCCGAATGTATCCTCAAAATTGTACCCATAAGTACCCTAAAAAAATAAGCATTCGAAGGTGCACATTTACCATTTCCATTTACTTTATCATGCGCGGGTACATCACATCTGTGTCAATGTCATCTGGGGTTGAATCCAGACTGATTTAGGCCTTTATTTATCATTTGATATCAATTTAAATCATTTAAATATATTTTCATATGTCAGTTATTTTCCTCTCATTTGTGGGACATCTTTCAAATATTCAATATATAAAACATAAGTAAAATATATATTTTTAAAACCATAATGCAAGTTCACTTGATCAATTCAAAAAGCAACATTTAAAAAAAATAATTAATCTAATGCCAATAAGAAGTAATTATTCACCTGAATTTTGAATGTCTTTCTCTTTTTCTTGGATTATGCTTTTCTTATTCTTCAATTAACACTCGCTGCACCTTTAAATCAATACACCTAATTAAAACTAATAATTTTTCAAAAATAATATTTAATAATCGACAGTAATTTAACTATGCAAGAATTTTATGATTAAAGCACTAACCTCTTTTTACTTTAAAATTCTCTGTTTTCCTTAAATCTCAAGGATTTATCAGCTTTCTTTCACACTTCCTATGAGAATAAAATTTAAGAACATTAATTTAAATAATTATATCTTTTGTTATGATAACAATATAAACATTAACATTTATAAATTTCTAGGATCGATTTCTTCGCTCACTCATACACTTCACCAACTTCTCCTTCCAAGCCAAAATTTCTATTTGTATGAGCCCTGATTTCAAATACATCTACTATTGCAAATATTTCGATGCTCATTTGGGGCGAAGAAATTCTAAATTTTAGACCACAAAAATGTTAAAATAAACCTTCTAGCGCATTAGTGGATGGTCCTCCATCAGTTCAGGTTTGTTCTCAAAGCTAAAATCTAGATATAAACTCCCCAAAAAATAATGGCTAAAATTTATCCCTATAAACCTATTGATGCTAGTCGTCATTTCATCATTCGCTAATATTATCATTGAAAATAACCATGTTTTTGAAACGCCTCAAATTCATCGTACTTGTAATTATAACGACCATAACAAACCACAAAAACTATCTAATTAAGCTAGAACTTTTAGAGTATCAATTTTCTAACATAAAAAAGATTTTATAATCTCTATATCATAAGGGTCAAGAATACCAATCGACATTAACCTATATTTAAAGACTTCAAGGTAGACGTTCCAAATAAATAATTTATACAAATTCATAGTTCATAGGATGCTTTATCATTCAAATTCTTTTTTTGCAATTATATTTTTTCTTTGATAATTCATATTGATTGTCCTTGTTGTACTTATAACATGATCTAATTAATATTTTTTGCTTAAAAATAATGACAATAAAAAAAGAGAAAATGTTATAATGAGAGCACTACCAAAATTTTGAACATACAAAATCAACATGTTGGAAGATTCATGAAAAATCGGGTAGTTGGAAACTATCACACTACTCTCAAGACAAACACAACTATAGCAAGACTATGACCAACAATAAAAGATAAACCTCCACCAAACCAAGTCCACTCAACAAGAATAATTAAAATTCTTTCAAAAAAAATGTTTCAATAGTCCCCCATCAAAATACTCACTCTTTTAGGTATTGTACTCTAACTTAATAAAGTAACTTTTTAAGTGCCTTGAATGTAAAATTGAAATTTTTCAATCCATAGATCATGCATTCAGGTGTGTCAAATCACATGATCATTAGATGCTTCCACATTTCAAAAATAATATATGTATTGTGACAAGTTTATCGTCTGAATTGTTAATGAATCACTCTTTTGAAAGTTATTGGTAAAAAGCTTTTCAATCAATTCAAAAGACTTAAACCTGGAATTTATTCTTTTGATTCTTAAGTTAATTATAATTTGTTGTCAAGTTGTTGCTCGCTAGGGTTTCGCTGTTATGGCGAACTCTGGTTTCTGATCCATTGCTCGTGCTCGATCTCCTTTTGTGTTCGTCTGTTTCGTGCGTCATCATCCTCGCAGCTCGGCATCTTCTGCGGGAGTGCGTCCGTGCGGGCTTCATGCGCGTCTCTGCAGGATCGCTGAAGTGTCCGCAAGTCTTCTCCGGCGTCGTGCGTGTCTCTGCGGGATCGCTGAAGTGTCCGCAAGTTTTCTGCGGCAGCCTTTATTTCTGTAACGTCCTCTATGCGAATTCTTCCGCGCAGTGGTCTGCGTTTCCTCTCTTCTACACAGCATCGCCCTAGACCTCTTTTGTCTGACTTGCAACTCTTCTCCCTTACCGTGACTTGTTGTGATGGAGCTTCATCCTTCTTCGGTTGAGCCCGGTAAAACATCTTTTGCCCACGTTGTGGGTAATCCTCAGGAGGAGACTGCGATTGTCTTCCCTCAAGTTATAAGGAGAATCGTGATGGTACAAGTGACTGCCCCTTTATTAAGAATGCAAGCAAGAAGAGTGGAAAGGCAGCACTATTTTTCTCTGAGTCAGAAATTTTAACCCTGACTAACAAATTTAAATTTGCTCTCATTGAGAAATTTCAGTGGAGACACCCAGCTATGGAAATTATCAGGAAAAGTTTTAATGACCTCGAATTAGCAGAAAAGTGGAAAGTAGTGTTCATGGATGGGAGACATGTTTTGATTCAGTTAACTGTGCCTGAAGACTACACTCGTATTTTCTCCAAAAAATATTTTAACATTGCTGGTAAACCAATGAAGCTACTAAAGTGGTCTCCTGATTTTGACCCCAATCATGAACCTCCTACTGTACCGGTATGGTTTAGTCTACCTGGTCTCAAGCTGCATTTTTTCATCATCAGGTTCTTTACTCTATTGGTGTCATACTTGGGGACACTACGAAGCTAGATCTACTCACTTTCAACCTTACCAGACCTTCTGTGGTCAGAATACTTGTGGAAAGATATATTACTTTCTCTGATGTTACTGAAGTTTGGCTGAGCACAACGCATAACGGATATTGGCAACAAATCGTCATAGAGCATAGACCTTCTTATTGTTCTCATTGTAAGATGTTTGGGCATACTCTTAATAAATGTCATAAGCTTCACCCTAATTTAAAATCTAAAAATCAAGTGAATAAGGATGGTTCTAAGGATATATCTGTACCACCTGGAGAGAAAGCTACAATAGGACATATTTTGGTATCTGATTCTATTGTCCTTGTCGTTACTGGTACTGCGAGTGATGTGATGTTGGCACCTTCAAACCTCATAGAAAACAATACTAATGGGCTATTACCTACAAATGATAGTGTTCAGACTGATAATCAGGAGAGCCTCGTAGCTCTACTTCTTTAGGAAGTATTCAGTGTAGAGGCAACTCATAATTCACATATACTAGAACCTATTGTGGGTACTACGGTTGGTATTCCTTCTGCTTCAGCTCTACCACCCCATCAGACTGATTCTTCGGATGACGAACGACAGGTTTATTCCAGGAGGAAGAAGAAGAATGGAGGCCGACTCCAACTCGGGAACATATTGGATGATACATTGGTTACTACTGGCAATGGCAATCATCTTACCAACTTATTAGCTTGCTCCTTCCCTAGAACTAGAGGCAGAGGCAAGACCAAATTGGGTCGCTCTCTAGCCACATGATACTATGTATTTCAGCACTGTTAGGCTTTTTATTTTAGAATCTAATGTATTTTCTATTTTTTCTAGTTTTGAAACCTTTTGTGATTTTTTTTGTGGGCAGAGTGTCATGCTTGGGTCCTCCCACACATTGTATCTGTATTTTTTTTCTATTTACTATATTAGCCTTTTTGGGCTTTCAAAAAAAAAAAATTTGTTGTCAAAAAGAAGACGTATAAGAGATCATAATTGTGTTACTAATTTTTTTCAAATTTGATTGAAGCTCAGATTAGAGAAAATGATTGGCATCATTAGGATGTGTGAAAGTCTCTATCTTATAAGACAATCAAAGAAGAATAAATATGTGGCTCCCTCTTCTAGCAATGGAGAAAAAGGAATAATGTAGCCGACCGCACTTGGTTGTTGTTGTTTTCTCTTCTAGAAATGACAAAGATTGAGTTGCCAAGATGTGGCATTATTGATTAAGACCAAAATTTCTTGCTTCTTAAAAATCTATTTTCATCCTTTAAAAATCTATTTTCATCCTTATAGAAAGGCAAGGTTTTTATCGTTACATTTTTGAACTATCCAAGCATATTCATAATATGTACCCATATCAAGCTTAGAAACCATTTCACACTCTTTTTCATGATACAAGGGGATATTTGGAGAACTTCTACCATCATTAATTTTGCATGTTCAAGATGGTTCATTACCTTCATTGATGATAGCATCCGGATTGCATAAATATTTCAAGGAGAGAAAAAAAGTAAAAGTCTACAAATTGTTCTAGAATTTTATCATATTCAAACTTAATTTCAAGTAAAGCTAGTCTTCAAAAAATAATTTAGGATGAAGTACTAACACTAGTCCTTGAGTCATTCAGGGGAATACATCAAACTATGGGGAGATATTCCTGACAAAATGGAATTGTTGAAAAGAAAAATGAGCATCCATTAGAAGTCGCTAGATCTCTCATGATGACTTCTCACGTTTTAAAAAAAATTTTAGGGAGGAATTCTTTCATACAACAGAAAAACTCATCAACCAAAAAACTCTCTAGTCTTAAAGCAGAACAACCCATTCCAAACATTCCTTCATTTCTAAACGTCCAAATTATACAGTATTCGAATGTATAACTTTTGTTCACATGCATCAAAAACATCAAAACAAATTTGACCCAAAATATTTACAATTCCATGGAGTTGGCATTCTTTGAGAATCAACACTATCAAAAATCTTCATTTTAGGGGAAGAATCCTATCACAAGAGATTATTAGCTTTGGGAAAATGAGACTATTGGGAAACCTCAAAAAACCACAATTCCAAGCACATTCAAACACTAAACTCAATCCCACACATGCTAGACTCTCCAGATTTGAGCATAGAGAAGAAAGACAAAATCAACAAAAAGTTATCTGCTAAAAAAATGAAAACTAAATAAAATGTGGATTATGCGACACCTCACAAGTGGAACCGAGAATTTGAACCAGCTCCGATGACTCCTAAAACTTGTCCATGTCACACTACAACTAAATTTTAGTCAATTAAGCATCTGAATGATCATCTTCAACCTATTGCTATTAGAAAGAGTCTGAGAGCTCATACTTAGCATCTGATCAATAACTTTGTATTCCATGAAAAATGCTTCTAAACTTTAGAATCTTTGCCACCACTCTAACAAATTTACATATTTCAAAATACATGCGAGAAGCACTCAGCCAACCTATGTTGATGCTACTTTCATGACCAAATAAGAGCACCTACGGAAAATAGGAATTGGAAAATCTCAAATCTACCCGAAGTGAAAAGACTAATTAGGAATAAGTAGATTTTCAATTTCAAGAACAACATAGATGGCAACATCGATGTGTTTAAGGCTTGACTTGCTGCAAAAGAGTTTACCAACTCCTATGAAAATAATTATGAAGAGATAAATTCCCAAGTATCCACACTCAACTAAATAAAAGTTTTGCTCTTTCTATAAATAAATCTAAATTAGCCACTAGAAAATCTAGACATCAAGATTTTATTATTAAATAGTGACTAGGTGGAAATCTTATACAAATATTCTTCCAAGTTTGAGAATAAAAAAAATGACAACAATGCTTCGAAGCTCCAAAACTCATTGGATGGTCTTAACTAATCTCCAAGCATATATTTAATGGATTTCCAAATGTGGTAAAAATTTATAAGTTTGCTAAGTTTCATAGTTTAAAATTGCACGACATAAAGCCTACCTCAGTTTTTTATCATTATTATTATGAAAAATTCGGTATAAGATTATGCTTAATTGCGTATGAAATGAGACTTATGCCTTATATAGTGTGATGGGTATCTCGCCTTGGTTTAACGAGGCATGCATAATTATATCTAGGATTTTTAAAAAATAAATATAGGCAAAATAAACCTCATTAGCCGAGTAATATATAATTAAGGACATAATTATGTTTAAATCAACATAGCCATTGTTTTAATATCAAATTATTATTTATATATTTAATATTGATTAGATAAAAGGATATTGATTAAGTTTAGAGATAAAAAGTAACGAGAGAACATGAATACAGCCCTTGATTAAATTGCACAATATGAAGTACGCTTTGAGACCTGCCTTAATACTTTTTTGCAAAAAATCACAACAGTGCTTAGGTCTCATTGTCCCTAGGTGAGGCATACGGCTGGCCTAAACTATGGTGCACTCGCCTCAAAGAACGACTTAAATTTTTGCATCTTTCTACAATTTTTTTAACAAAACTAAAAGTAATATCAATATAAGTCACATATTAACTCCCACACCGCTCACACTAAATAGCAAGAAATAAAAGGAAAATGTATCCATAAATTTATCATATAGTTGAAGGTCAATCTATGACATAGTTATTATTTCATTTATCATTCCCTTATTATTCCATATATACCTTACCGTTAGATCCACTTCCCAAACACCTTTTAGGAGCCAAAGAATGGTGTCATTCCTCATATGATTATTGTTTGAAAGCATTCGTTAATTAGAAAATTATATCTAGTCATTGCCAAACACATGACAATAGCATTTTTGAAAGCAAAAACCAAATGTTTTGTGAAAATAATAAGATTGAGAGAGAGAGAAAGAGAGAGGCACCAAGGGAGTGTTGGGCAAGGGTTGGAATCTAAGGATAGAGCTATGGCTCATAAAATCTGTAAAGGGGAAGATAAATATTTAGTATTGTAAATAGTTGCATAATAAGACTTGGAAAAATTAAAATTGAATAATATTAAAAAAAACATAGATAAATCAAAGCGCTAAAAATAACTGAAAAGCACAAGGACCTTAGATGAACTTTCCAAATAATTTTTAACAGCTTTAACCAACACTCTATAGGATTAAATGAAGAATAACGAATTCAGAAACCCTGTTTAAGTAATGTTTAGAGTAATGATGATAATGATTAATTGATAGTAAGTCAAAATGTATAGCAAACAAATTAGCAAAAACAAATCCTAATTCATGATTTCAATTTAAAAAATCACTAAAAAGTATTAGTGACCTGTCGATGTGTATTTTTATTAGTTCCCTAAGAGAACATAATCTAAAGACGATTCTCTTCAATAAAAAAGATTAAACATTTAGCACGAGCTTAAACTGCCTATTTATCAGTTCCCTAAGAGAACATAATGTAAAGACTATTCTCTTCCATAAAATAGATTAAACATTTAGGGCGAGATTTAACCGCCTATCTCAAAGTTTGTAACAAGTTCAAATGTTAAAAATTTCTCAAATCATCCAAAATTTACTAATCAAGAGTAATTTAAATGTACTTGCGGACAAACAGCATGCAATAGCATATAGCTTGAACAACGTTATGAACAGCAAAAACTAGCTTGCATAACACATTTAACAATCAGTTATAAAAAGAAGGATACTTGAAAAAAATGATTAGGACTATAAGAAAGTATTATGAATCTCCTAAAAACAAAGAAGGTGACAAAGACCTGAAGATTTATAGGAAAGAGAACAGAAGATCCACAAATTTTTATGACAAAAAAGAAAGCAGAAACCACGTAGCAATTTCCATATCATGAACAGTGGGGTCGGTCTAACTTCTACATAAAATAAATATATGAGTGGAGAAAACGTACATTAGTTCAAATTATATTCCATGAGATAATTCCTTGAGGCAGTTTACCAGAAGAACATCAGTAGTGTTGGAGTTTACAATGGAGAGTTAAGAATGGTGTACTCAAAAAGAAAAAAAAGAGCTAATAAAATAAAGAACTCACTTGAAAAGTGACTCACGCCAGGATTTCTCCAAATGAAAAACGTAAGACAGATCAAGATCTTTGAGAGTGGTGTTCTCGTTAATCTTATCAGCCCTTGTTGTTCTTCCATGAGATGAACCTTTTAGATCATACCGGCGATGAATGCGAAGTTCAGTGCAAAACATATTTCCCATCACAACAAATCGGACCTGCAGCAAGGAACCCTCAGTGACAGTATTTCTGAAAAAAGACAGACTAATATATTAAGAGGTCATTTGGGATTGCTTTTAATTTTTATTTTTATTTTTAATTCATTTTATTTTGTGTATGTTTCTATTTGAAATAAAATATTTTTTGATATATTATAAAATGTTTAGCTGTTTTTGAAAACACTCAAAGAAACTTTTAGATATTTTGAGTATTTTAAAATTAAGCTTACTTGTTTTTAAAAATATAAAATAAATGGATAAAATTCACTAAATAAACATGTTTTTCAGAATAAAAGCAAAAACAAAGACAGAAAAGAAAAAAAAAGTGATCCCAAACAAACCTAAGCAATTAAATACCTTTTGTCCACATTTTATTGTGATCCTATGCAGCCCAAAAAATTTTGTTATGAGTGTATTATCATGAGCTCCAACGTGATCATAGTACTTGGGGAGCATTTTCAGTAGAACCTGAAAGAGGAACCAGTTAATGCATCCCTAAGTCCAATCAAATAAAAATGTTTAAGAAAAAGCTTGCATGAATTATAGTGACCTATATTAAAATGATAGTTTAAGTGGTGGCAAAACTATTCAGGTTTTAATAGAGTTTTTACGATTAATTGTACGTGCTAGCATGATTCAAAAGTCACCAACAGCCAAATTAATTGTGTAATAAAAAACAAAGGATGATAAGATGAATGTACGATAAAATAAAAATAATTTTATTATGAAATATTGATGATCAATAAAAGACATTGAGCAATTATAAAATAAAAATGGGGGGTGGCACCATTCGAAGATCGTAAGGTGACTAAATAGTGATTATTGGTTTACACATGTAAAGTGGAGATGGAAGATGCACCATTAAAACAAGCAAATAGAAGTAATTTGAAAGTAATAGGAATGAAATGTAGTAGATCAATGATAAGATAGCAAGAGATTGGGCGATAAATTGTGCAAAATAGAGTTAACACATGCTGCACCAATCAGAATGGAGAGACATAAAGCCAACTCAAACAGTTAGCATTAGGTAAAATGATAACAAAGTAATAATGAATGATGATGCTTGAGTGTCTTTTAGTCTCCATGAAGTCAATAAAAAGGCTCAGGTAGGTTTATTCAATAGAGGTTGAGCAAAAGTACTCGATATAGCTTCATGAGAAATGGAATTTAATTTTAAGCTTTTTTTAAGTAGTTGGACACCCTGCAAAAGAAATCCCTTTAGAAATCATAAAGCAGAAATTAAAATGGGTTAAAGAAATGACTGCATACTTACAATGTCACCGCTAGTACAAACATGAATTTAGGAATAGAGAGCAAACATTGATGATCAATAAAAGGCATTGAGCCATGTGAGAAACAAGGGATTGACAATGTAAGAACCAAAAATTCTTCTCCTTCATCGCTCGCTATTGCAATCCCGGCCGTCTTCCTAAATTGTTCATCCGGAGCCAACTTTCCCAAAACACAATTCTTTCCTTTTCTTCCTCAATCCACTGTTGTTGCCTTCCTTTTATTCGCTACTTTACCGCCTCTCTTGGCTATTTTAGGAGGACTGACGCTGAAGCTAGGGTATCACACTCACATCTCTCTAGCCCACTCTTGTAGCCACTAAACCCTCACCACCAAAACTCCAATCTTTTACCTCCTTTTCTGAACCCTTGCAATACAGTCGTTATTAGAACTAGTCGTGAAGGAGCAATGGGAACGTGGCGTATAGACCCCATTGAAACCCTATCTCTCACCTTTCTTCTTCCTCGTTCACCCTCAACCCAACCGAAGGTTGAGGATCGACGCTCCCTCTCCTTCTTCCTCGACTGATCTAGTATTGTAAGCTTATCCCTTCCCATTTCTTTCTTTTCGTTATATTATAAAGAAAGATATATATACCTAAGTGGATTAGCTAGATTTTGATGGAGGCATGGCTCCGGATGACTTTGTCGATTGGCTTCAATCAGTGAAATAAATCTTTGAACATACAGACGCGCCAAAAGATAAACGGGTAAAATTGGTCATCATCAAGTTGAAAAAGAGCACCTCCTTGTGGTGGGAGGATTTGTAGATGCAGAGAAAAAATGGTCATGATAAAATTTCAAAATGGGAGAAGAGGAAGGAACAGGAGCAAAAATATATACCGCCAAAACAAGTTTCTGATGCTTCACCACTTGCAGCAACAAGATCTTTCAGTGGAGTAAATTACAACGTAGTTCAATCAATTGCAGATGAGGTGTGAGCTAGTCAAGACAGAGCAGACGATTGCTCGATATCTGGGAAGCTGAAGCCTAATATTAGCAACGTGATACAACTGCAACCCTATTGGTCGCTTGGTGATGTCAAGACATTTCCCTTAGACGTAGAAAGACAGCAGAAACAGACCAGGCCACTGACCTCTTTCAGTCAACAGTCCTCATTCAGGTCATCACCGGCAGCTACAGCTACGAGCAGGACTACTACAAGAGGTGCAGGAAAAATAGTACCAAAGAGTGACAAGACTGAGCCGACTGGGAAGGAGCCAGAAAAGAGTAATCCTTCCGGAATAGTGTCTACTAGAAAGTATTTTCGGTGCCACAGTTAAGGTCACAGTCTCTAGCTGCCCCACGAGTCGAGTTGTCTCCACGGATCAGGGCATCATCGAGAAGATAGAGGATGAAGAGTCCAAGGATAGTCCTGAGGAAGAGCTTCAGGTCCAAGGCAACGAAAGAGGATCGCTACTCATACAGAGAGTTTTGCAGTCAGAACCTGAAAGAGATCAGTCATGGCTGAGGCACGACATATTTCGCACCAAGTGTACGGAAAAAGGCAAGGTTTGTAGTTTGATAGGCAATGAAAGTTGCGAAAATGTAGTGTCCACACCGATGGTGAAAAATTTAGGATTGGCCACACAGAAATATCCTTAGTCATATTCCCTCACCTAGCTAAAAGAGGGAAATAAGAAACGTGTGGATTAGTAGTATCTAGTTGAGTATTCAATTGGCAATCAATTATAGGAGCAAGTTTAGTGCGACGTGGTTCTGATGAACACCTATCATATTCTACTAGGAAGGCCTTGGCAGTTCGACCACAAGACTCAGCACGAAGACTTCAGGAATACCTATACTTTTAAGGACGGGAAGCACGTCGTGTAATTACCTATTAAGGATAAGAGACGAGTAGGCGACACAGATGAAGCGTTAATCTCGAGAGCCACTTCATTCAGTCAGTTCGAGATGCGCCAGTAGTAATAGCCTTAGACCTACTCAAGGGGACAGAGATGGAGAATATGATACCAGCACCGCTCCAAACACTACAACACAAGTTCCAAGACGTGTTGACCGACAATCTTGCAGACTGACAGAGTACAAGTAGTTGCAGCGACATGTGCAGGATCTCATCGCAGGAGGGTTAGTGAGAGAGAGTACCAGCCCTTTTGATGTCCTCGCATTAATGGTACCCATGAAAGACGGAATATGGAAGATATGCATCGTAGCAAAGCCATCAACAAAATTACCATCAATTACCAGTTTCTCATAACTCGCCTGAATGATCTTTTGAACTAGTTATGCAGTGGGTACCATAGGATATAGATAAGGCTAAGAGACGAGTGGAAAACCGCTTTCAAAAAATGAGATGGGTTATACGAGTGGACAGTTATGTCATTCAGCTTGTCAAACGTGCTTAGCACTTTTATGAGGTTGATGAACCAAGTGTTACGAACCCACATTGAAAATTTTGTGGTAGTCTCTAACTTTTTGGTGCATAACAAAGGAGCACTTACAACACCTGAGGACATTGTTTGAGGTATTGCGAGCGAAGGAACTATATGCTTATACAATGAATTGACACTTCATGACAGACTACATATATTTTCTGGGTTATATCATGACTAGTGTATGTTTCTGGGGCTTGCATCGTTCTACCGAAGATTCATCAGAAACTTCACCACTATCGCAGCTCATCTGACTAAGCTTTTAAAAGGGAAGGAGTTAACATAGACAACGACAACTCAAACCAGCTTCGACACCTTGAAGGAGAAAGTGACTCAGGCTCCCGTGCTAGCCTTACCAAACTTCAACCAGTCATTTGAGACAGAGTGTGACGCATCTGGCGTGGGGTTAAGGGTAGTGTTGAGCCAAGAGGGTCACCTCATCACCTTTTTCAGTGAAAAGTTGAATGAATCCAGGTGGAAATACGCAACATACGAAAACAAATTTTATGCTAATGTATGAGCTCTAGAGTGCTGGAGTCATTACCTGCTAACGAGCGAGTTCACACTACTTACAGATCACGAGGCCATGAAATTTCTCAATAACCAGAACAAACTAAAGAGCCGACAAGCCATCTGGATGGAATTTCTAGCATCATTCCAATTCGTGCTTAAGCACAAGGCGGGGAACCAGAACTGTGAAGGAGACGCACCGAGTCGTCGTCACTTGTTGATCACAACAATGCAAACACGAGTTGTGGGTTTTGAGGTAATAAAGGATTTGTACAACGCTGATGAGGACTTCAAAGAAATCTCGGAATAATGTCAGGAGAAAACGACCAGGAGAATTACTAAACAGATAGCTATACCATCGGAGTTAGTTGTGCATTCCCTAGTGCTCGCTAGAAGAGGCTATTGTTCAAAAGAGCCACAATGGAGGATTAGCAAGACATTTTGGCCAGGAAAAGAGTCTCTCCCTAGTGAGGGAGCATTTATTTTGGCTCTGATTGATGAGAGATGTGGGGCGACATATTAGGTAGTTCAAGATTCGCCATCTAACAAAGAGGAGAGGGAAAAATGTCAGTTTTACACCCCATTACCAGTACGAGAGGTACCATGAGTAGATATTATTATGTACTTCACGGTGGGTTTCCGAGGACGCCGAGGAACAAGGACTCTGTGATGGTTATAGTGAACCGATTCTCGAAGATGACACATTTTATACCTTGCCATATGACACTGGACGCGTCTCATATTGCTGATTTATATTTCTGGAAGATTGTTAGATTGCAAGAGGTGTTGTAAGTGCTCCTCCCTGCAATTCCAGCCGGCCGCACACTCTTGCCCGCACCTACAATAGACCGCAGCCTCCCCTCCGGCACTTACAGCTAACTGCAAACTCCTCCCTGCACCTCTCTGCAGTCCATAGACCTCTCCTGCATCTTCCAACAGCCCGTCAACCACTTCCAGCATATGTTCAACTGCTGAAACTACCTCCAGCGCCTCCCATTGGCCGCTGACTCCTTCCTGCATATCCCAGCGGGCCGCCGATTCCTCCCTGCACCTCCAATAGGCCGCCAGCCATCTCCAGGTCTATAGAGCAACCACACGCACCACTGCCTCCTTCGACCTTCTTTCCAGCAACCTACAAACACCTGCAGATCCCCTCCAGGCCCTTGCGACAACCACCACCCAAATCCGCTGCCCTGCCGACACCGCAACCCCTGCGGCCCTCCACCTTCCAGCAGCCACCCGCACCTGCAGCTCCCACCGCCCACCATCATCAGCCGCACCCATCTCATCGCCGACATTCATGGATACTCTCCTTAGGTCGTAGTTGGATCTCGCTGCTCTTATCTTCATTGTCTTATTTTCTTTATTGTTTCGAGCCTTGATTGCATCCCTCATTTTTTGCTTAATAATATTTATTTTTTATCATCGTGGGTTGAGTTAACTCTGGTATCACATGGATCTTCTTAAATCTGAAGTGATAGCAATCTAACAATGATGTTCATACACATTGCATTATTCTCAACTTTACTTTTTCAATTTTAATTTTTTTTATATTTTAAGTTGTTCTGATAATAAAACAAAAATTTTAATCTTCTTAGCAATCTTTTTACAGGGACTGAGATGTATAGGAGAGCATTGGGTAGGGCACAAGAGGTTGGACAAAGTATGATCTAGGAAACATTGTGAACCAACAAGTTTAACAATGTTATTGAAAAAATATTCACAACTTTCAGCCTGCTAACAAGTAGCAGAAGAAAATTAGTTGGTTGAGAAACGAAATAAAAATCAAATTTTCACCGTTCTCAGTCATCTTGTTATGAAAAAGACAACAAAATGCCATGTCAGAGCTGGTACAAAGCTTGCAAAAAAAAAAAAAGTGTTCTAGCAAGTCAAACCTTCAGTTCAGTTTTCCTAAGTGTCTTTATGACAAATCTTTCGTCCTGAGAAAGATAAAATATGCTCCCGCTTTTTCCTGGGGAAGAAAGCTCCTTTAGACCATCACACCCGCATACAGAGACCATATAGTCTGCAGCATCTATCTTAAACATTTCACGTAGATTCCTGAATATATCACAATCACAATATTAAAATAAAAAAAGGATCCAAGCATCTTTTCAAAATTCAAGTAAAAAAAAAAATTTCTTGCTTCTCTTGTTACACAAGTATACTAATGAATAGAAAAACGATCAGGAACAGTAGAATTGATATTATGTTCAGGCAATTATTTAACAAATAAATGCATGTTGATATCAGGCGCATAAATGAGCCACCCCAAGCTTAGTCAACTTTTAACAGGAAATTATAAACAACAACATTATAACAAGTGACAGATATCCGTTGTCTAATGTTTAAGGAAACAAAAAGACATGTAATCATCATATGTATTGAAAGTCACATATTAAACTCGCTTTCTAGATAAGCAACACTTATTAATGCATCAAGAATTGGTCAGCAAACCTGCAGACTGGCATCAGAGTTATATAAGGTTATTTAAGTAAAAAATGCCTTTAGGATATTAACGAAAATAACCTTATACTTGGTCCCTAAGTATAAATTTAGAAGTCAATTCAAAATATTTTACCTCTCACTGGATATTGATCTACATATTAATTGCTCTAAAACTATGCTTATTTTCAACAGTACAACATTAATATGTTAAGAAATAAGTACCTAAATACCATTGGACAGTAATCTTTCCAATGAAAATCAATAGAGTAGTGTGGAGGTGTAAACTGAGACCCTTTTCTAGGGAAATACATTTTTATCCTTGCACAGGGTCCAAAATCAGAGGAACGAACTTCACGAACTGGTACAGGAGTAATTTTTCCAACTGTATACCTGTCAGCTTTAAAACAAGACTTGAATGAATTATTCTCAACAATTTAAATGTATAACATTGAACATGATAGAAAGCATTTTGGGACAATAATGGAAGCAATAAATTGTATCAAGCCCTTCCTGGTAAAAGATGTATCGTGTGGAAGAAATTTTTATTTGGCTTTACAAGGAAACAGCTTCCACACAAGCATGAATGTAAAATTGGTGGGGTTTTATTAATAAATATTTTAGCAATCGCCCCAAAATGAAGTTTTAAAGCTTTATTGCACTAGAAGTGGAAGCCAAGATGCCTGCCAATATTCATTATAGGCACACAAAAGGAGAGAATTCAATTCAAAAATGAGAGTTGCTTGTTAGCACAAAAAAATCAATTTCATGCACAGTTAGATAATGGATGGAAAATTCAGCTGGTTTACAAATAAAAATGACAAAAAAATTCAACACCTCACTTTAGTCATGCAATGGATCAATGTCATTGGGGAAGCAGTTATAATGAAACTCCACCATCAACTCTAGATCTTAAATTTAGTGACAACATACCTAATCCCAAGTTGTAAGTTCAACATCAGAAAATAACTCCTGTGACCTTTGTAAATTGTTTCACTACGGACCTCTACAGGCTTCTTTTGAATTTTGTGGAGCCTTTTATTTCTTTCAGGTTTCGACGTTTGTTGATTTACAATCCTCTCCATTTTTAAGACCCCTTGCATATATTCCCTCTCATAAGCAACCTTGATGTCATTTTGAAGCTCATTTTCACCTTCAACTGATTCACAGGGTAGTCTAACACAGTTGTCTTTTAATGGAATGCTTCCAAAGGAAACTCTAGAATCAGAATAACCATCAAATGATGTCGTTCTGTTAGATATTCGTCCAGAATGCCCGAACAAACTCCTTACTTTACAACTATCAGTGTTTCTTCTTATTAAAGTAAGCTCGTTTTTGTCATTTTCAGATTTTCTTAATGCAGAAGGACAAAGATATCTTGCCCACTCACAACAAAAATTAGACTTGTAACACTTTTGCTGAAGCGGAAGTCTGCTTCCAGCAGGATAAAATGTTCCCCGTCCATCCTTCAGCCCCTTACTCCAGGTACCCAGATAGCATGACCCATCTGCAAAGTAGTAATAACCTGTGCCATGTTCCAATCCATCCAACCAATGGCCATTGAACAAGTCACCATTTGCCCACTTCAAAACTCCTCTACCATTCATCCTTCCTGCCTTCCAATTGCCAACATACATGTTTCCATTACACCAGGTATACTTTCCAATACCTTCCTGTTGTCCTTCTCTCCATAAACCTTCATAAATATCTGAATTAGGATAACTTTTTGTTCCTAGACCGTGTTGTGTATTCAATCTCCATGATCCTTTGTAAACGGAGCCATCAATACTGGAAAAGGTACCACATCCTTGAAGGAAACCTCCACAGAACTCACCATCATATATAGACCCTGATGGCCAAAAGACCCATCCTTTTCCTGCTATCTTGCCATTCTCCCATTCACCTTCAAATGTTGCTCCGTCTGACCATGTATATTTTCCATGCCCATGAGGAAGTAGACCATCAAAGTATCCAATATAGATGTCCCCATTAGAAAAAACCTGTTCACCATACCTAATTGAAACGATAGCATCATCTCAGACAAACATAAAAGTGTTCCAGCCAACAAAATAATAAACGTGTACAGTGCAACAAGTCTCCCAAGAATATTTTTTTTGGTTTCTAGTAAGCCTACCACTCTATGAAGGTTTGAATAAAAGCTGAAAAAAAAAACATGAATCACCTTTCATCCCGCCCATGGCTCATGTCTTGACCACGTTATTGTCTTTTTCTAGCCCTGAAACATTATTCAGACTAAGGTAAAAAAGAAAAAGTTAAGAAAGCACTGTCCTCCAGTGAAATGAAACAAAGGCATAAATCTGAATTTTTTTAGGACAAAAGGCTGCAATCAATGAAGAAAAACTGGAGTAGATAAAAAATAGAAGAAGAAAAGTTGAATTGTGCGAGTAAAAGCAAACATTTTGATGAGAAGTGATGGTCTGGGAAATATAAACAAATATTTATTAAAGTAGAAAGGTACATCTTCAAACAAAAACATAACATCATAATAATTAATATGATAGCCAGAAAGCTTTGAATTAATAAGCAAGTCTGTACATAAATGATCTTAAAATAATAAGTGTGTGCCAACCATTAAAATCTTCTTAATTCTTTAACAGGATTGTGATAACATCTTTTTCTTCTGCAGATAAAAGAAAAACAAGAGTGGAAGAGGAGAAAATATTTTATAGCCTACAATGAATGATCTAAAATAGATTATACCTCTTTCCTATATATCCATCCATTCTTTTACATGTCATTTAAGCTTATCTGTTTCACAAAATAAACTCAAGCCTCACACTACTCATCAAAATGCTTCTGAGATTTCCACAACTTAATTTACTTTCAGCCTAAATTTTGCCACTATATTCATCATTGATATAATTCTTCTGTGATTTTCACTACTCACAAAAGTGCATCGCGTTAAATATATCGGTGGTTAAACCTATTTTCAAGCCAAATACTTAAGCTTATGGGTGAGGGCTGACCATATGATATTTCAACAACATTTTTTTTTCCCTAGATTCTGATAATGAACAAAACCAAGAGCCTTATGTGCCATGACAAAGATCGTGCATCATCAAGCGATTCTCTAGCAAAATAAACTGAATTTTAAAGCGCTAATAAAAAGAAACAACTGGTGCAAAGGGAAGACAGTTCCATTGATATTGGCACTGGAGAGCGGCAGAAATGCTGTCACATAACTAATAATTAACCCAGTATTTACATCTAAAGCATAAAAGGAGTCATAATAGAGCAATATTACATATTCATATTGCTTAAAGTTCTGTACCCACATACAGAATTCCATTACATAGCATTTTTTTATCACATGGCAACTCTATTAATTGACACTCAGTATGACTTTAGCATTAAACTCTTTATTACAAGATTTTTTTCATGATTAATAAGATTTTTTTCATGATTAAAAATTTATACAAAAAAAATTGAAACTTGAAAGGAAGAGCAATGGAGATTAGCCAGTATGATTTCAACAAGTTGGACTGAAAACCACTAGCAATTAAGAAAATGAACAACATGATAAAAACAATCACCAGAAGTTCCAAATTATGGAATACAGATAAAAAGATTTCAAGGATAAGTGCAACAGGCAAACTTAGCTATAATCTAAGCCAATAATCCGATGTCATCATTAAAGACAAAATGCTGCAAGTTCATGTCTACATTTCAGTTTTACCTAAAGAGCCGTATTCAACAACGATTGCAAAGTGGTTCAAGCCCTTTGTACCAGCGAGTCTATCGAAAATCAATTTTTGATCAGGTAAGGTTTCCCTAAATTCGGACCAAACCTACCAGCAAAATTTACAAAATTAAAAACAATTTTCACCGCACAACAAAAGCATGTTAAACCAAGCAAAGGTTCCTCTTCTTTTACCAGACATCCAAATTCCTCCCCGTCTTCCTTCCAAAAACCATATCCGCGAATTTATAAAACCCTCTTCCATGCCAAATTCACCTTAAGGATACAAGTTCCTTATTCATCAAATCATCGAAATCCTCTTCCCCGCCTCCCGCCACCACACCCACCGATCTGCAACAACTCTCCCCAAACTCACCTGTGGATTACAAGCAAGAGAATTATAAATTAAACCTTAACCGCTTAAAATTTGACATATTCCTTTACATCCGATCAATAAAATCGAAGAAAAAAAAATTAAAAAACATTATGAGATGGAAAACAAGCCAAAAACGAGATGAAAGAAACACCTAAGCAGAATCCTTTACCGATGTTACCAAAATCACGATCCAGTCTCGGAGATGGATCCCACTGGAACTTCCATGGTGAGAGAGAGCGAGTAGAACTGGTATTTCGAAGGAACGAGAAGGTTGCAGTTGCTGGAGTCCCCGGGCTTCCTCCCACAAACTCCTCTCACGTAATTTTCATTTTAATCCGTCAATAACTTTCTTATTAGTTAGTTAATATAAAAGAATTCGAACATTATTTTATTCTATTCCTTTATAATAAATGTCACATCCAAAATTTAATCTTAACCAACTTCAATTTTAAAAATTATACAACTAATTTCTTAAAAAAAAAAAAAAAGTGTCGCATACTCTGACATGTTGGTTGGCATCCACGCTAAAAGACATGTCAAGTCGGAGAAATATTTGTGTATGTAAGATATATACAGCACCGTACGTTAGATAAGTTAAAAGAAGGGTATTCAGAGTTATATCTGCGTTATAACCCCTGTAATTTACATGTAACATACTTGTAACTTAGAAATATATGAAAACGGAAGCGTAGAACTTACTAGTGACAGGTAGGTTACAGGTAGATTATAGGGAGGTTACAGGGGGTAAACGCAGATATAACATCTAATACATTTCCTGTAACCTACCAGACTTACACAGCTCTGCATACGTCTTACGTACACAAATATTTCTCGTCAAGTCGACGGTTCGAATCCCTTAGCACAGTTAGCCTTGAAGAAGTGATGCTCGAATTATTAGACATATTAATGATGACCGGAGACTCGCATCAAATTAAATTAGGTGTAACATTTTCTTAATAATAGCATTTCTCTGACCACCAACATCATCGTCAGGAAGGTACATTGTTAAGCAGAGTAAAATTAATTTTCGATTCAGAAGCGGATATGTATAGGTGAGAGATAACAGGTTAATATATATCTATATGAATACATTTCTGAACAAATATGTAATGAGAGAAAATCATTAGTCTTATGTGCCTTGACTGACTTCGCCTGGCTTGAGAGGTTTTCTTACGAGGCATCGCATTTATTCAAATAGTTTTTTGTTTTTTGTTTTTTTTTTTTTTTTTAAGGAACTTATGACGTATCACGCATCAAATTTAGATCAGCTAAACGCCATCGCCGCCCCTGCCATCGCCGCTACTGCTGCCCGCCCGCCTGCCACTAATTCACCCGTCGCTTCCACTGTCGACCATCCGCAGTCCACAGCCTCTGTCTGCCAACCTCCCGCCTCCTCCACCTGTCGGCTGCCCACCACCTCCGCCTGTTGGCCGCCACCGCCCGCCCACCCAAAGATAATGACTCGTGTTGGGTGGAGCAAGAAAAATAACATATATGCCATGAGCGAGTTAGCTTAATACTAGAGCACGCGTGCACCCAACCATTTTAAATATATATATATA
>NW_018164869.1:881549-881840 GCF_001263595.1 Phalaenopsis equestris | reverse complement strand
ATATATATATATATATATATTAAAAAATAAAAAATACACAACTAAACATGTTTTATAATTTTTATTTTTAAAAATATATAAACCATAAGTGTCAAATGCGGTTTCTAAAAACAGAAAATGGAAAATGAAATAAAAATTAAATAGACTACGAAAAATAGAAAATAAAATGTGATCCCAAACAGGTTTAATTATTGCGTGGGGAGTAGGGGTGTAAACGAGCCGAACACGAGTGAGCCATCCTCAGCTCGTGTTCGGTCGTGTTCGGCTTGTTTTTTTTTGGAGCTCAAAAAG
>NW_018164869.1:878632-881363 GCF_001263595.1 Phalaenopsis equestris | reverse complement strand
TTTTTAAAATACTACTTAATATATATATATATATATATACTTGATGAGTAGTATTTCGAGCCAAAACGAGCCGAACACATCTTAGTTCATGTTCGGCTCGTTGACTTATCGAACGAAATTAACGAGCCGAACACGAGCTGTTCGCGAACAACGAGCCGTTTTGACAGCCCTAGTGCGGAGAGCGCACGCAGAGCTGCGATGTGCTCTCCGATCACAGCTGCACATTGCAACTCTGCATGCGCTCTCCGCCCGCAATAATCGCTCCCCAAACAGACCCAATTTTCATGTTAGATCACTAGTTAAATTTCTCTTTCTTTTATCTTCAAACATGAAAATGATAAAAAAGTGAAATTCACTCACTCATGATTATTGCTGGTGCATGATTAGTGATAACGAAAATCTATAGAAGCAATAAATCACGTGAATCACTTGATCTTGTAAAATAATTATTTTTTTTTATATTACTTGTTAGATATTGTGATTTAAATGAGAATTGAAATCATACCAAATGCATAAATTGCCAATTCATTTCCAAATAAAAAAATTTATACCAATAAGGGAGGCCTAATTGTTTTATTTTTTTGGGGCAATTACATACATAACAATTAAAATATTTTTATTTACAAATATAACGCCCTATTTCATCAATTAGCTAATTTTCACTCAAATATAAAGATTCATGATAAATCTTTCCACTGAGGACTGTATCCTCTTTTGGTTTTGCATTGAAGCTATGTCATGGGCGTTTCTTTTATGGGCATGAGCCTGCATATCAATTGTCGTCATGGGATCTTTTTAATGAGAACTTTGTCTGCTACTAGTTGTCCATCAATGTTTCCTCTTGGGCATATCTTCCAGGGCCATTGTAAACAATATTAAAGAGCAAATTTTATTGGCAATACATGTTTAGTTGAATGATAGTATTAAATCCTAAATTGTCCTTCAAATAAAACACGCTTCGAGAGTTGGAGTTGGGAGAAGGAGACTAGTAGAGAGAGAAAGAGGAGCCGGCATAATTCTTGAGAGAGGAGTAAGGGGGGTGAAGTCCATTTATTAACCTTTGGATCTCCTGTTTATATGAGGTCTTTTTGTACGATCACAAAATTGAGAGAGCGATTATGGAAATCAGCCTTAATTACCAAAAGAAGAGAAGTATTATGGAAATCGCCCTTAATGCAGTTAATGTGCTAATTTAATGCAAGATTTGTTTTGTCATTTAAGTGTAATACAACAGTTATTAGCATATCGATGCATTTAGTTAGGTCAACCAGGGCAACCGATTGTGTAGCGATAGCTCCTGTCGAGGCAAATTTGGTCGATCGACTAGTTGGGAACAGACACCCCTGAAAGATACTTGGGTAGCTGGGACTAAAAGCGCGGTTTGTTGATTCAATCCCTAGTTTAGACCATGCTCCTCTGGTTTGTTGCTTTGATTTCACTATCGTTGTCCTTGGTTGTCTGAAAGCTTTAAGATTCATGCTAGCAGTTTTGGCGTATACGTATTAGTTCCTTGAGTTTTTCTGCTCCTTGATAGTGACAACTACAATAAGGACAAGAAAATTGTTAAACCATGAGTGGCGCCAAAATTGAGAAAATTAATTCAGTAATTGACTTCCCTGGGGATTTCGTGCCCAGTGAGCCCTATAAATAGGACCATAGGGTTGGTATTTACATTCTTTGCCATGAACTTTCCATAGATAGCCGAACCATGGCATACGGTATGAGCCAAGGTGAGGTGGACCTTGAACTTCTAGCCATGGCGAGCTATCAGATCCCTGCCTCTGTAAAGAAGAAAAAAGGTCATAAGTAAGGAAAAACAATCGATACTCGAACCTGCATCGGTTGATCAAGCCAGCTCGTTTGAGGATCTCGAGACTCACTTGCTAAGAAAAACCATGCTAGAGAGGCCTAGCTCCTTTGGTTAATGCGAGTGTAATTGTTGAGGGTCCACATGGCTGAGCTGTCAAGGACCTCAAGGTCAGTGGAGAGGAGCCAATGGAAGTCACCGGTCGTCCCAAGTTGCTACCACAGAGAAACAGAGGTATCTCGTCGCAAGGGGGGAGGGGGAGGGGGAAGTCACATTGGCAAACGCTCTTTTTTCTATTGATTGATTTTTAAGTATGTAAGAATCATTATGGTTGTTTGTGATTTTTAATGATTGCTTGACATTATCTCAATACAGATGAACCGACCAGGTCGGGGGATCACGTGGACGGTAGACCATCAAGAGAAGTTGTCAAATCTGCTCTTGCTGTTGTGGTTGGGCTGCAAAGCGCAATCGTCATTCTCCCTTCAATGGTTGATGTTGAAGGGCATCAATCATTTAATCCTTTGCCTGTAGCTAGTCCCGCCCTATCGATCTTGCTTGACCATTAAGGTGACCCTCAACAGGAGTAGTATGATTGGTCGCAACTTCCTCCCAAATTTGCAGAGCATCAATGAGTGCAAGTAAACCTTCTGCGGGAGCGGTTGGAAGTCCTGCAAAAGATCTAATGTGAGAATTGTTGTCTCGCATGGTGACCAAGGATTTAAAGGCGGTGTCCCTGCGAATGGAAGTCGCCACTTGAAAAAATGAGTTGGTGTCGGCACTATTTTTGGTGTGGGGTTTGCCCGTAAGAAGCTGTCGGTCATCGAAATTGAAATCCCGTTGCCCGCTTTGGAAGGACGTTTTTAAAAAATTTTAGTTTTGAAAAAGATGAAGTCAAACTGACCCCATAATTTTCATAGTTTA
>NW_018164869.1:864334-875473 GCF_001263595.1 Phalaenopsis equestris | reverse complement strand
ATTTCAAGTAGAATTGGATAGATATCCATTCTAAATGAACCATGGATCAATGAAATCCCCATTTTGGGCTCTCATGTATTGATCTTAATTAGTGTATTGTGAAGATATAGTAAGGGTATAATGTACCTTAGCTTCAAATCAACACCCAGGGTCAATCCTAAGGCCAAGTAACCCTATGAGAACTCTTCTTGAGCTTTCCCATAATGATCTTACCTTTTAAATATTAGAGGTTAGGACCAATATGTGGAATCTCAAGTTGAGCAAAAAGAAGAGTTTGAATTTCTAATGGTGAGGATACCTTTTCTAGTTTTCTAAGACTAGTCAATAGGAAAGTCCTATGGCTAGACCTAGGCTACTAAAGAAGTTTCTAGACCTCAACCAAAAGTGAGGTCAACAGTTGGCGAAGGTGTTGTGTGAGCCAGTGGCACTCGAGAGTCAAACGCACTGAGCAAGTTCCAGCACGATGTTGACCGAGTAGATCAACTTAGGTTAGGCAAAGAGTTGGTCCTCAAAATGTTGACTCCATAGGAGTATTTCCCTACTAATTCCTTCGAAGACCTATTTGTTAAACACTTCATTTGAGATATATAACATTGTCATTTGTGATAAAATGATATTAAATTAAACGTGAAAGGATGTTTGGTGTGACACTTATCACTGCGCAACACCGGGTTTCATGTGTTCAACTTATAAATAAGACGAGAGAGCACTTTTTATTCTTTACACATTTTGATCCCCTTCTCTATGCCTTCGAACCCACTCTTCTTGTCTTTTGGTCGTCTTCTCACGATGACTCCAAAATATTCCCTCACTCTATCCAGCTCTGTTAAGGGTACTAATCCTTCATTCTCGACTAAGAGCGAGGTAAGGGCGTTGTAGAAGAAATATGTCTTCGACACAGCATCTTCCTTTGATGAGTGTTAGGTTCGGTAGGTGCGACAGATGACGTGGGCAAGGATCTGGTTTTTTATTTAAATTAGGTTCAAGTATGGTCTTTGACTACCTCCGCGTACCGAGCTCTAATGCATATTCAATATGTTTGGGGTCATTCCAGCCCAAGTGTTATCAAACTCCATAGCTACAGTAAGGACCTTCATTATTTTCTGTCGTCGTGAGAGCATCTTATGGTCGATCAACTAATTTAGTTACTTTTACTTGTTTAAGATCGAAAAGGAAGTGTTGTCCATGATTTTTGGCACCAAGAAGCTCCACTTAGTTGGGGTGGAGAACAAGATAAAGGATTTATGGTAGTTGGGGTGGAGACCAAGCCATTCGACCCAACGGGGGACAGGTTAAAGTCCCTCCAGGAGGATATGCATATCTTCAAGGTGTTGTTGACCAATCAATGCCTCTTAGTTTCACAGTATACTGCCAAAATGATAATCACCCAAATGTTGAGGGGTGAGATGACCAAGGAATGGTGACGCCTATCAAATTACGATAAGGTGATATGAGCCAAGGCATCGAGGAAGAAGTTACCCAACTAGCAATGGAAACGAAAGCGTCCCTCAGCAGACTGTTACCTCATAGAAGATGAGGACCTACTCCTTAATATTATGGCCTCAAAATATATTTCTTTAGTGTATGAAACTACAGTTGTTATCTAGAATATGGTCATATCGGTGAGTTTACTATTATTACCCAAAAATCTACTTCTCATTTTGCTGATGCTGGGAAGGTGGTGAGAGGAGGTCTACTGTTGAAGGGGCTTCGGAAGACTCCGCAACTGCAGCTTCTTCCTCAAAGTTTGGTGTGCTAATCGACTCACAATTGAGTACCGTCGTTTCATCAGATTTCAATGTTGACGGTTTCTCATCCATTGTCGATAAGGGAAAGGGACTGCAGAAGGGGCGGTTGCTCCTCCCTCTCCACGTGAGAGGAGTAGGGAGGCCTTCGAGTGGCAGTCGGTGGCCAGAGGATCAAGCTAGCTATTGACCAGATAGGACAAGTGGTTCAGCCTTTTAAACATGTCGAGAGATTGTTTCCTCTATCGGATGAGAATAAGGGCATTCCCTTGCTTCTAGTGGAGTTTTCATCGTCTAATGCAATCGACGGAGCTTTGTAAGGATTTGGCCACAAGGGGCTTGTCCAAAACGTGGATCGTTTTCATTTGCTGATGGTCCAAGCCTCTCATTTATAGGGGTTGGATCTAGTCAGTTATGAAGAATTTCTAATGGTGGCTCAGACGAAGATTGCCTCTATCGAGGTGGAGCTAGGGAGGACTCAGGACAATCGAGATCTCCTGCAGCTCAAATTTGATAATGCCTTTAAGGCTAATAAAGAATATCTCGATGCCATAGAAGCCTCTCCGAAAAAAGTCACAGAGCTGAAGGAAAAGGCTGCCTTGTTCGTTTCTATGAAAGAACACAAGGCCAACCTGGCGAGGAAACATAGATGTAACTATGCCATCCATCGGTTCATTCATCATGGTCTAGTCGATCCCAAGTTCTCTAACCCGGATGAGTTCTCCGCTCTAATTCTAGACAAGTCCGAAGGGTCCTCTGAAGAGGCAAAAGCTTCTGGTAGTGAAGATTGATTGACCACTAGGTAGGGCATGGCTCATGGATGATTTGTAATTCTGTCATTTTCATTTTTTTTTTTGAAATAAAAATCAAAAGAAAAAAAATCTGTAACTCACTTTGGTATATAAAAAAGAAAGCATGTTCATCTTTTGCTTATTGTAACTCTTTTTGCTTACAACTTAATTTAATTGTCTGCTCATCTTGTGAGTTTGCCAGCTTAGTCAGTCAACGGAATACCTCATTCAACCCATTCAATTAGATTGTCGCACCCGTAGGGACTCACACGCAAGGTGACCCTTAGAAAATGCCACAAATTTTATTGTTGGCGTGCGTGTTTGATCACCCCAAAACTAAATTCTGAACTTCGAGCTGTGTTTATTCTTACGATGGCCAACCGTTAATTTTGTAAAAGTTCTGGCTTTTGATCGATAATAATGTGTTTTTTGTGTTGATCGGCCAAAATGGTTGACCGATTATAGCAAATACAAAAAAAAAACTTAATCATTTGTCAATCGACCAAAATACGTCGATTGGTTGCTTTACGCCGGGCCTAAGCCATTGTTTATATGTGTCGCGTTGATCAATCAGATTATCTTCTCGGTTCTTTTTAAAGCACTCGGAGTGGCCAACTTATCTATTTATATGTCATCGTATAATTCCCTTTGTCGAATAAATCTTTCTCTCAAATCATATCAATGATTCAAAGAGAAAAAGAAAAGAAAAGAAATATACACATCAACAAATAGACAAACAAATAAAAAGAAACAAGTGGAAAACTTATATATGGGTAATCCTCGTGTGATGGGTCTAGAAGGGTCTAGAATATACTTCCGAACATGATCAGATCGAAGTACCTCAAAATACAAGATCCACGAAGAGAATCCCTACATAAGACACATGTAACCAGATAACAAAAAAAAAAATATTTTTGTTATAGGGTCAAGAGTCTCCCAAAGGAACATATCTTAAGGTTAATTACATCTTGGGAGAGACCCAAAAATACTCTCGATAAAAGAAATTTTGCTTATATTATCATGAACCTGAAGAATAGACAATCAAATAATGGTTATTTCATATGGGAACGCCTCGATGCTTTTACAGCTCTTGCTAAACCACAGGGTAGAGAGCGAGTCTCTTATGTCCCAAATGGGCAGTGGCTCATCGACATACAAAGCATATGAAATAGCCAAAATCATCTTGATGTGGATATCCTTGTACGTCAAAACTCACCGGGTCATCAGGATAGAGGGTAAATTACCGTATCCCAGACGGCGCGACACGACAGCTCATCAATAGTCAGACTATTAAGATGATAGCAACGAAGTCAAAAGGAGTGATAAGGTTTAAGGGGGCTCAACAAGAGGAAGGGTAGAGTAATCCTAGAAGGTAGAGGTAGTCAGGTCAGGGTACCACAAACCCATTAACCCAAGCCACTAGGACCCTAAGTCTACTGGATCATGAAGGTAGTCGACCCAACGCATCCAGAGATCCCCAGCAGCAATCCGTGAATTGTGTCATCCACGAAGTGGATGACCTCAGTACCTTATGGTCAATGAAAAAAAACTCTATCCTATGACTATCGGGTGAAGCTGCAAAAGGTGAGACTTATACTTATCAGGAGGTGGGACCTATGTACTCATAATTATATAATAAATTACTTTAACTAGCTAGACCTCGTGATTTTTTGTTTTTTCAGGATTTTTTCCATTTAACAAGTCATGAGATCTTCTCCAGCTCTCTATTATTTTTGTGTGATGAATCAATGTGAAATTATCACCCTGTCGTCGCAAATCTTTCAGCTTGCAATAATAATTAATATTTAAGGTTCATAGTCTTCAAATAAAAAAAGATTTCTTTTCCATAAACTAATTAACAATTAATTATGAAATCATGTAACATTTTATTTAATAATATTTTGTTAAAGTATATGAAACTTACACAACTAGTAAATAAAATATTAATTGAAAAATTAATAAAAAATGATATCTTGTTATCATATAGTCAATATTTATAATGTCTAGTCTTAAATTAACAAATATAATCATTTTCTTTTATCTTAAAATATTATTTTAGGTAAAAATCAGTATGAAGGATATTTTATTTGAATAATTTTTTATATGTTGCAATATGTGACATCCACTTAATTGTTATATTATATTATGTACATCATCTTACTAGTTTAATGTCTCTACTTATATTTATATATTTATGTATGGCCTCCAACGATTATTAAGCTTTTGAAAAAAAAACACAAAGAAACTATAAATTACTAAGGGTATGTTTGGGCCAGCTACAACTTATTGAATAATTTGCTGATAAGCTGATTAAAAATAATCTGTTGATAAGTTAGGTGTGGTGACTATTATAAATTTTTATTTTTCGGAAAAGTCAGACCGCTGTTAGAAAATTGTCACCGCACCTAGATAGGTGTGGTGTGAAAACGCTATTTTCGGTGTTTTGAAAACGCATAAGCTGTCAAAACACAGTTTACTCAAACAGGTCAGATGCGTTTTCAAAACGTCACCGCTCCAAATAAACTGCCCCAAACAGACTCTAAAGTCTCACCGTTTCTATTTCAGATTATCAATTTTGATAATTTTTTTAAATACCAATTTATTTGATTAACTTATTAAATTGTCAATAATTAAAATTTACTCCAATAAATTTTCCAAAATCAGAGAAGGAATGACTTTGAATTTATCTATAAAAAATTACTTATCTAACTTGTGTCCAGATCAAGTTTGATCATGTGAATTTTCTGTTGACATATCAAGACTTAACTCTTGTAACCATAAGAGTTATTATGTAGGAGCACATTTTCTGTCTGACTCCTGACGTAGCTCTACGTGCGGCTTAGGTTATTCCTGAATTATTTTCAGGTTTTTTCAGGTTATTTCTATTTCTATGTTATTTTCAATAATCCTGAAATAACCCAGAAATAACCTGCGGTTTTTATTTTTGGGTAATTTGGGTATTATTGAAAATAATCCAGAAAAAATCTTAAAATAACTCAGAAATAACTTTCGTCGCACGTAGGACTACGTCAAGAGTGCACAGAAAAATTTTTTGTATTATGTAGAGCCTAATTGTATCAATCATTTCATAACCTTGGGCTCTCAATGATACAGGAGTGGGGCGTTGCTCTCGATCTTTTTTTACTATACATAGTGCTCCAAAACTCAGAAGACAGTGTTGCCGCGCCTAGCACAGATTTAAGAACCCGAGAGCACGCACTCCAGTGCCTGCAGAGGAGCGTTGTAGGGCTAAAATACAACGTCGAGAGCAGCAATGCCACAATGCCCGATCTAAGTTCAGGAACCGAGAGCACGACATTACAGCACCTGAAGGGGAGCGACCTTATGATCATTGGAGCGCTATAACACAACTATTGCGGCGACTCGATGCCATTAATCATTTTGATGCAATTAAACTTCGAGACAGTTGATCGGAAGTCTGTGTTGAAGGATTCAGATTTGGATTTTTTCTTCTGTAAAGGAGAGTTCTACATTTGTCTTTGTGATCTAAAATTCATATTATATTACCTAAACATTGATATCCACTTCTTTCGCCTTTAAAAAAATAAGGATTATAATAATGTGAGATGATGATGAAAATCATATGATATAAATATACAAGTCGTTTAAATAAAATGTTACTAGGCTGACTCAGTAGTTGGGATGAAGACAATAAAGGCCAAATGAATAATCCCGGACTCAGAAGTTTTGGTGTGGCGCGCATTTTCTGTCCGGACACCTGACGTAACTCTACGTGTGGTGCAGGTTATTCCTGAGTTATTTTCAGGTTATTTCTTGGTTATTTTCAATAATCCCGAAATAACTCAGAAATAACCCAAAAATAAAGACTGCGGGTTATTTCTGGGTTATTTCGGGATTATTGAAAATAACCCAGAAATAACCTGAAAATAATTCAGGAATACTCTGCGTCGCACGTGGAGCTACGTCGGGAGTCCGCATAGAAAATTTTTTGCTTGGTGTGTGTGTATGTTATTATAATTGCTGTGAAAAGATAAGGAGTTTGGCACTTTGGTCCACAGATAATAAATTTATGTGGGACAAAATGTTGATTGCCCAATTTAGTATTGGATGGTTGCTGAGATGATTATGTGCATGACTGAGCAACAGTTTGATGATATTGTGTCCTTTCTGTCTAGTTCGTATTATAAATGATATATGAAGTCAATCCCATTAGATTAGGGAGTTTAACCAATTTTTATACTCCAGTGGATCCAGAAAAAATAACATCTGCAAAGAGTTCAAATACTATCAATATTAGAGAATCTCCTCCTGTGGAGCAAATATTAGACATGGAGTCTGCATGCATGCGAACTCCAGTACAACCATATTGTATGCGGTTATATTCGTGGTTGTACTCATGAATACAACCGTATACAATATGGTTGTACTGGAGACTTTGTACTTAATATTTTTTCCTTCACCTGAGACGCTGTAACATTTTTGTTGAGATGTCCAAGTGAAATGAAATTAACTACTGTCGTTATGGGAACTCTCGTGCTATATTGGATAGCGACAACAAAGAACCAGAATTAATTATTAGCTATAAAATGAATTAACTACTATCATTATTTTTATAAAATGACAGTCTATTTATCTTCTGACATTTTCTTAATCAATTTGAGTTTATGCAAGTTATCAAATTAAGTCAAGTTTTTTCGCAGTTTGAAGTTTCTTATTATTCGGAGTAAATATTTACAGAAATCAATTCGAGAGATTTGAAATAAAACTTACAATAAAAATACACAAAAATCAAAACAAAAAAATCACAAAAAACATCAAGTTTTAATTTGGAAAAATCCGAAAATGAGAACAAATCACGGAGCCACACTTCATCAAGATATTCACTATGAAGAAAATGAGGAGAATTGTCGAAATTACACCTTGTTCGAGCCTCACTACAATTTAGAACACTTCAACACACTCATCTTCTGCACACAAGAGATGTTTTTTTTAATCCAAATCCTTTAACACACAGGCTTATGATCTGCAAAATTAAAATTTAAATTAGATTGCTGCACAAATATAGTTACTGGCACCATAGTGCTCCAATGGGAGCAGGAGCACTCCCCTCTAGACATTGAATGTCGCACTCTCGGGTTCCTGAAACTGGACTGAATGTTGCAGCGCTACCGCTCTTAGCATGAGGTGCTGCATTTGGGCATTACAATGCTTCATCTATGTGTTGGAATGACGTTCTCGTGTTCTAAAATTTGTACCATGAGCGACAAAATTGACTTCTAGGCACTGAGGCATTGTGTAGAGTTAAAAAAAAAAATTGTAGGCATCACACCCAAACCCAGTACAAGGGGAATACTACCCGTACCCCCCAAAACTCTCTCCATTAAGCTTGATTGGAGAAATTGAGGGTTTTGAGTGACCAAATAATTGATACAATTAGGCTCCACATAATAATAAACTCCTGGTTGGAGAATAATTGCAATCAATCGTACTCCCCCAAATATTTAGCATTTTCATAGTTATGAACTATAGTGCAGCTCAACCATGTATCAACCTTCTTGAACTCCAACTGAAGCCAATCATTGCTTCAGTTTCTCAACTAGTATAGCCTTAGTCAACATATTTGCAAGATTCTGAGCAGTATGTATATTCTCAAATCATCTTCTAAGAGTGAACAAATGAAACGATACTTTCATTAAATGTGCTTTATCCTACCATAAAGTGCACCATTAGTTTTTTGTTATAAAAATGACCCTCATATTGTCACTATAAAGCTTTGCATTCCCTTTTTCATTGTCAAGTTCTTCCATAAAGCTTTATAGGCAAATCATTTCCTTGCTAGTCTTGATAGCAAAATACTCAGCTTCTGCAGTTGATAGAGCATCAATTTTCTGTAACTTGAAACCCAACTCACTGTTGTGTTCCCAAAGCGACATAACTTGTAGTACTTCTTCTACCATTAATATCTCATGGATGATATGAATCTACATATCTTTGTAAATCAATCACTACACTTAGAAAATAAAGTGCCTTGTTGATTACTTGTTGATTATTCCTCTAAAGTATCTTAGAAAACACTTCACCATCTCTTAATGATGTTTCCTAGGATTACACATGTATCTACTAATCACCCTAATTGCATGTGTAATATCTGATCGTACACATATCATCATATAGATTAAACTTCTAATAGTTGATGCATAGGTGGTTCATTTCATATATTTTTGCTCTGCCTTAGATTTAAGTAATTGTTCCTTAGATATTTTAAAATGGCTACCTAAGGGATGCCTTCACAGCCGCTGGTGATAGTTGACCTCTACCCGCCATCACTAACTACGGTTGCCAACCACCGGTTATCGACGACTGTTGCTTGCAACCGTTGTAGTTAGACTACAACTGTTATTGAATTTCCTAACACTTGTATTTTTTAGCTCTATAAAGATAAGTGATGTTTTTAATGTGACATTGTAATGCTGTTCTTCCTATCGTAAGAGGACTTACCGTTATATTTATAAAAAGATAGTGATCACTTTGATTGGGCTAGGCCGTATTATTTTTTTTATTTTTAGAGTTCTTCCACCTAAAAATCATTGCTTCTTCATTCACTATATTTTCTTATTTGTGCGTGTACAGATATTTTATACAATGTTAAGACAACAAATCACTTTTCTATAATTGTGAATTTTCCATCACGTAGTAGAGATTATGTTGATTATATGTGAACAGTTGAAATTGCTTCTAATTGTTGTTATATTGGTGGTTGTTGTTACTTTTTTGAATTTGAAAGATTTGATTGTGATGATACTTAACATGACCAATTAAAAATGTAAATATTTAAGAGGGAATCACATACAAACAATAAATTATATATGTATTTACATACACAATTCTAAATCTTTATATATACTTGCATAACATCCTAGTGTCAAAACCACATCAAAATATATGCATTGAAAAATATATTTTATGTTACATGAGTAATATCAGTAGTACTTTAGATGTATTTTTGAGATGAGTATATTGTGTAAATAATATAAAGACTTAAATGTTAGAACATGAAACTATATGAAATTTTATGGCATGCCCCAAAAAAATACAAGGTTTCATGTTGCCAAAAGAGTAATTGTAAGAGATGGATGTGATTTGGTTAAGTTCTAACTCAGCCACATTGCCACTCCCTTAGAACTATAAATAGGCAACCCAAATCTCATCAAGGGAACATGAATTCAAACTAATTGGATTCCTTACTAAGGAAGCAGAGCAAGCTTTGGTCGCGTGTAATATTATTTTCCCCATTTATGATATATTCGTTCTTTCTGAAAATATATATATGACACAGTTTGTAAGACTCCTGGGGTCACAAGTTCGACCCCGTCTATATGCAATGGAATCATTAAGCACATGAGGTTGGTCAATATAATTTTAGTAGTAGTAGCTCTAGTGACAAAAGTGTAAATTTGGGTGATCAAATTATTAAAAGGTGTGAACAATTTAGATATCTTGGGTCTGTTCTTCAAAGCGATGGTGATATAGATGGGGATGTTAATAGTAGAATTCAAGTTGGTTGGTTGAATTAGAGGAATGCTTCATGCTTTTTGTGTGATAGAAAAGTGCCGCTTAGACTGAAAGGAAAATTTTATAGATGGTGGTGGCGCTAAATGTTGGCTTTTAAAAGAGAAGCATAATACTAAGTTAATTGTTGACGAGATGAGTGGCTTTACACTTAGAGACAAAAAGTGAAATGAATAAATCCTAGATAGGGTTGATGTAGCTCCAATGACAGACAAAATTAGAGGAAATCGTCTTAGATGGTCTGGTCACATCAAACGTCGACCATCTGATGATCCGATTACGAAGTTGATGTTTTAGAACCGACTTATGTTAAGAAAGGTAGAGGTAGACCTAGGAAGACTTGGCTTATTGTATAAAAAAATGATCTTAATTTATTAGAACTAAATGAAAATATAACACTAATTAGGACGCAATGGAGAAAAAGGATTCATGTAGCCGATCCAACGTAGTGGGATTAAGGCTTTGTTGTTGTTGTTCTATATATATATATATATATATATATATTAATTTAACATTTTATATAAAAATGAAATATTATATGAGTATGATCGAATCCGATGCATCTATCCATTATCCCCCATAATCAATAGCATGATCAATAAGCCACCATTAAATAATGTTCGTAGTGCACAACTGAGGTTATAATAAGAAGCTTAATTAGTCTTGATTCTCTTCCTCCATCACCGAAAAAGGAGATAAATTAATTTATCTTTCCTCGGTGCTGATGAGTTGATTCCCATATCCCATCTGTGAAAAATATAATCATGATAATAAGTCATTTATAGTATTATGATGAGGACTACAAATAAAGTTATGGAGTGAAATTTATCAAATGATAATATATTTCTCTTAGCATATTCGTCATATTATTCAGCATATAAAGTTTGTTTAATTATTCCTTTTTTTTGTTCTTGGCTTGTTTGTAGCGTTTAACTCCTTCAAAGATCAACATTAGCATTACTTTGAATATATATATATATACATACATATATATATAATACATATATATAGTATATATACATACATACATACATACATATATACATACATAT
>NW_018164869.1:851912-864042 GCF_001263595.1 Phalaenopsis equestris | reverse complement strand
GAGATATATATATATATATATATATATATATATATATTATTGTAGCGTTAGTGCCGAAAATTGTAACTACAATGTCATATGTTGAGTAATAGTATAAGCAATATAATATCAGAAGTGCATTAAAATAAAACATTATTTATTTTTTTATTTGAATTATTTTAATATTTTTCCTTCGTCTCCTTATACCTACACTTCCACTTATACCTTCACTTGTTCAAATTTCTCTTATGCCACTTATAAATCTATTTCTACTTATACCTCCGCTTGTTCACTTCCCTTTAAGCATATTAAATGCACAGATGTATAATTACATAAGTGCAAAAGCTCTTATATCTCTAGTTGGTTGCACATAACATACATCCGCCCAATCACAACCACCTGCAACTCTCTCCATTTTTATCATTTTTGGGCATATTTTAATATAAAAAATATTTCAATGTTAAAAATGTGACATATCAAATATCACATGTTGTAAAATGTAGTACATATCAGTAGACACAAGTAATAATGTAATTTAGATGAGAAATAAATTTACGCATATCAATAAGTGCAACTTGTAAAACCAATTATATGAAATGTCCAGAATAATATTTAAAACATTTCTTATTCTACACCAAATTTATTAAAATTAACACACTATGTAAAAATATACAAAATATTGTGCAACGCAAAATATCCATTGAAAAATAAATATTTTTGTAGATACGTCCAACGTAGTCTAATCCACAACAAATAAAAATGTGTCATGAACAATTTGTAAATCTCTGTAGATCTGAGTTTGTACGGAATTTCAATCAATAAAATACCAAAATTTTATGAAAAAGTAACGAAATTGAAATCTAAAGTAGGTTAGCAATAGCTTACCTAGAACCAGCAGATATGAAGCTAGAGACCTAACTTAGACCTAGCACAACCTAAAATTCCCTAAGTCTAGCCTAACTTAGACTTAGCACAACTCAAATCCTACTAGGTCTAACCTAACTTAGACCTGGTTCAACTCAAACCACCCTAGGTCTAACCTTACTTGGACATAGCCCAATTTAAACTTACTTTTGGTCTAACCCAACTCAGACCAAATTCAGACCAAATTAACTGAATCAACGGATCAACATGACCTAACTTGAGTTAACGCAAATCAACAGAATCACAACATAATCATCAGGTCAACCCAACCTAACTTGGGTAAACCCAAATTAACTAAATCACTGAGTCAACCCTACCTAACTCAGGTTAACCCAAATCAACTGATTCACCGGTTCAACTGCCCAAACTCGGGTTAACCCAAATCAAATGAATCACTGGGTCAACCCCACTTAACTCGGGTTAACTCAAATCAACTAAATTACCGGGTCAATCTGACCCAACTCGGGTTAAGCCAAATCAACTAATTCACTGGGTAAACCTGACCTAACTTAGGTTAACCCAAATCAAGTGAATCACCGGGTCAACCCGGCCTAACTCAGGTTAACCCGATTCAACTGAATCATGGGTCAACCCGACCTAAATCGGGTTAACCTAAATCAACTGGTTCACCAGGTTAACCCAAATCAACTGAATCACCTCTAGTTAACCCAAATCAACCGATTCACTGAGTTAAACCGACCTAACTCAGGTTAACCCAAATCAACTGAAATACTGGGTTAAATCGACCTAACTCGGGTTAGCCTACATCAACCGATTCACCAGTCAACCTGACATAACCCAGGTTAACCAAAATCAACTGATTCACCGATTTAACCTGACCTAACTCGGGTTAACCCAAATTAACTAAACCTTTGAGTCAACCTGACTTAACTCAAATTAACCTGAATCAACCTGAATACCTCGGGTCAATCCGACTTAACTCAAGCAAACCCAATCAGGAAATCAACTTCAAATTTAACTTATGTTCAATTTGAATTGAGTTTATCAACTCAAGTCTAACTCAACTTAGCCTCAATTTGATTAAAAGATAAATCAAATCTAAATTGACCTAGAATTCATCTGATTCTATTTCAAGTTAGATTTGACCCAATAGAGGAGGCTTAACTCTGGTCAACCAAGCTTAACCTGGATAACTCAAATTTAAGTCAACCCGATTTGGATCAACTAAATCCAACCCTGGGTTAATCCAAATCAGTTAGGGTTAGCTTGACCCCAGTTAAACTAAGCCAGCCTGTGTCAATCCTGTTAAACTCTGATTGACTTGAACCAATTTGAAGTTGACCCAAGGTGAACCCGAGCTAACTCAGATTAGCTAGGAATTCACTTTGAATCCGTCTGACCTAACCTAGGCTAATCTAAATTCAACTTAGACCCAGGTGACTTGAGGTTAGGGAGTGTTTAACTTCTCATTCGAGGAAAAAAACACACTTAACCCCAGTCGGGGACAATTTGAACCAAGGAACCAACAAACATAAAAGACACGACAAAAAAAATCCACCCTAAAAGCCACTAAAACTTAAACATTAACCATAAAAAGCAACCTGATTTGTGAAGATATTTTGGAGGAGGCAATACATGACTACAAACAAAATATCTTTTAATCACTTGTGATTAATCAAAGCACAAACCACAATGACACTGGGATGACAAAATCATGGGATCTTTACCGAGTCATTTCAAACATTAAAAATAAAACACAAAATAATAAAAAAAATCTAATCAGCTAATAACCCTTAAGCAACCTAAAATTTTCAACACCTAAAATCTAAATAAGGCATTAAAACTTAAATGAAACCTTAATGAACAAAGGTCGCTGAACACGACTTGAACCCTGCTACCCGGGTCTATGAAGATTTATTAGACGACGCAACCAATGGTTGCTGATAGGAATTTTCTGGTCGAGTAAGTTTGATCGCCTCTCAAACTAAGTAGATCAAGAAACCCTATAACACTGGGATGAAAGAATGTTTTGTGCATCTTGATAGGGTTGTCCTAAAAAAATTAACAACCAATCAAATTAAAACATGTTTTATGCTAACTTTGTTTTGCAGGGTTGTTGAAGAAAAAAGGTGGACGTCTCCTTATATTTACTTTGCATGTTATTAGAGTGTGCTAACTTTGATTTGCAGGGATGAACATTCAAACTTAATGCAAAGAATGAACCTCAACTAAACCATTGACAACAACACAAAACCATAGGATATTTCAGAATTTTGATAAAACTCTTTTGAGCCAACAAGCATCCATTAACCTTAAAATAGGACCTTGAAATTCCTTTCATTGAAAATGACATCAAATTTTTCTGAGAACTAGTTACAACCTTAATTGGGAGTTTTCTTAAGTATCCCTGGTTGCTTAAGATGTAATTAAAAATATGATCTTACCCTTATAGAACAAGCAAACCCCATAACATGTACAATGACCTGAATAACTGGTTGTGGGTTTACTTTCGTCAGGTCTACTTCCCGAGTATGCCCCCGATGTATCTTAAGCCAATCTTACCTTTGACATACATTTTAGAGTTATCTACATAAAGTCTACCTCACGAAAGTTTCCACATGTGTTTTTTTTGTTCCTGTCATTGTATATTCTAGCCCTTCAATCTGTTCTCTCTTCAGATCATCCATTCAATCAGAGAGAGGAAGTACTTTGAAGAAAGAGGCTATACGATGGAAAACAATTGGTGACTCCACAGTGACAACAATAGTGACGAGGACGGCAAAGTGCAGATGACGACCTCAGGAATGACGGGGCATGCCACCAACTTCCATACGCACTTTCAAGCTTTACTGATCATAATGAGCATATGGATCATTATAAAACTATTGTTCATAATCAACAAAGTTCTGACACATCTTTGATTGGTCTTCCTTCTTACATCGAAGGGTCAAACCTAAACCTAATTTTACTCTCTTTTAGAGGGAATTATTCATAAATATACTCTTCTCGCCTAATTATTTGTTAAATAATTTATTAATTATTGATGAATTATCAAATATTTTGCTTGTCACTCTAAAAATTATGAAAATGAGAGATGGTCACTTAAAGAACACCTCCAATGATTCTTTGCCAAAACTCATCAAAATCCTAATGCTTGATCTATGATATGGGGCTTACTTAGAGGACTATCTCGAGCATTTGTTTTGCTTATATTTAATTTATAAAATATTATGCTCATATGAGACCTTATCCAACCTAAAGAAGAACAACATACTATAAATAAGGCTATCAATGTTGACCTCGTTTTTGGTTGAGGTCTAGTGTTCCTCTTTAGTAGCCTAAAGTCTAGCAATACGACTTCCTATTAACTATTCCTAGAAAACTAGAAAAGGAACCCTTACCATTAGAAATTCTGAACTCCTCTTTACTCGACTTGAATTTCTACATATTGGTCATAACCTCTAGCACTTAGTAGGTGGGGTCACTATGGGGGAGCGCAAGAAGAGTTCATATAGGACCGTTGGACCTTAGGATTGACCCTGGGTGTTGGTCTAAATCTAAGGCACTCACCAACAATCACCTTACTCACAACCACTCACAAGCACAAACCAAAATTTCTTGACTTTGATCTTTTGATACTTTTGGGAAACTCATGTAGATGATCCCCTAAACCTACTAGCCCTAAGCTAGGGTTTAGCTAAGACCAGTATATAGAGGACCCAAATGGGGTGTATATTGGTCCATGACTTACTTTTGGTGGTTAATTTCCCAATTTTACCCAAAATACTCAGCCTAGCCTTTGGCTTCTAAACTTCCCCAATTTACCTAAGTACCTTGGAACTCTAAACATGGTCAAAATTTCCAAATTTATCCAAAATACCCAAACTTGTTCAAAAATCATTTCAAAACTTTTGAAAACACCCAAATTACCCAAAATCACCAAAAATTACCAAATTACCAAAATGCCCCTCCTTAGCCCAAAATTTCAAAAATTCCAAAAAAATCTCAAAAATTCCCAAAATATTCCAAATATTCCCAATTTTATTTTTATCAACTACCACATGACCTGATTTGGACAATTTGACCATCTTTCACCAAGACCCCCAAATTTGCCTTTAAAGGCCCAAATTTCCCCAAATTCAACCCAAATATCCATCAATTTGATCCCAATCTCCCCAAATTTCAAACCCAAACTCAAATTAACCTTTAATGTGACCAAAATAAACCAAATCTAAGCTCAATTGGCGCATGCTTTGAGCCCACTTTTGATTTAGGTCAAACCCCCAATTTTGGACACATTACATAATCTCACCAAATTGAATCCATAGCCCCCTCAATTGGCCATGGTTTATGTTGAAAACTCTTTATAAAATTCCTACACATTAAAATTGACCATCAATTGGCATTGGTGAAGTCTCAATTTCATTTAATTTCAACTTAAGTCCAAAATCCCCAAATTGCCCCAAATTGGCTGTCCCCAAGTCTCATCAAATTGAATGTCTTAACCCCAAAATTGGCACCCAATTTATGTTGAAAACTCTTCATGAGGTTCCTATTGACCATTTTTAACCATCAAATTGGACTTAGCCCAATTTTAGCCCAATCTTGACCCAAGGTTAGCCCAACATGCCCAAAATGGCTAATCTTCAAATTCCTTCAAATTGACCCTCCAATTGAACTCAAAATCCCTTCAACCCTTCACCAAAAATGTTAATTACAATCATTTACATCACGTGAATCAATAAATTTGGCTCAAGGACGTGGCTAGCCTAACCCAAACCCAAGTTTTTGTCATTTGCACCCACTTGGACCCATGCACTAAATGTAGCCTGACCACTCCAAAGCCATCAAATTAATGACTCCACAGCCATTAATTGGACCCTAAGACTGATCCAAAACTCACTTAACCACCTAAGCTAAGCCATGAACCAATGGTCCTTTAAATCAAGGGATTTCATGCCATAATTGCTTAAGCTTAAGATTCTTTTTGCCAAAACTAAACCCAACCCCATTAAATTGTTGTGACATATTCCCCTAGGTTCCCTGAGCTCCTAGTCACCGCCCCCTGCCATGGCTGGCCGGCCTAGTTGCCGGAGAAGCCAAAACTGAGGGCCACCCTCTCTTAAACTTCACCCAATTCAAACCTAGAGGCCATCTCACCCATTTTAAATTGTAGAGCCCCTCTGCCCTCCACCTAAGCATCACATTGCACCGAAAAATTGGCCATGACAGCCACCCAAAGCCCATTTTTATAAAAGCTCACCTCCATGGCCATGAGAGGTGTGCTGAAATTTTCTCAGAGAGAGCTTCCTAAATAACTCACAGAGCTTCTTTGAGACCTCCTCAGTGCAAGCCAACCACTTCCCTCACTGATTCTCACTGTGGAAGCTCAATTTTGAGCTCAAACTTTTGTCTAAAACCACGACAGAGCTCATTACACTCCCACAGTCCACCAAACTTCAATTACTTGTACCCACACCTTCACAACACTGAACAAAGACAAAGCCCCATCAAATTCCCCTTCCACAGAGCCCCTAACATAGCTCTAGATCAACACCTAAAATCGGGCTTGATTGAAATTATACCTAGGCCTTACACACCACAACAAGAGGCTCAATCCCTAGCCTCCTTGGCCTCCAACGAACATGCCAAACATCTCTGATTAAAGCTTCCCTTCTCAGAGCAAAGGTATTGAACTCCTCCTCATCCCGAGCCTATTTAGATTCTCCATTTACTTTGAGTTGATTTCATGGCATCTTAACCGTATGGACATGTTCCTCTAGTCTAGACAAGCATTTTAAAAAAAATCACTTAATTTTGTTGAGAAATGAGGGAGATATCAAGCCTTGAAGATGGACGGTTCTCGGGTTAGTCTGTTTGGGGACGATGACAGAGAGATGTTCGATTAAGCGTGTATCAGATGAACTGTCAAGATGAAGCCGGACAGCGCTTCGGGACATAAAACGCGGGCCGAGTCAGCGTTGAAGTGGATGGGGGACGTTGAACGGGAGCAGGCAGCGTGGAGCTTCAGAGCTGCCTAGGATGAGGTGGCACCGCGCGTTTAAATAGATAAATAGGGAATAAAAAAATTCATAAAATTACCTTTAACTTCAAAAACTCATATCTTGGTGTAGAAAAATCACAAAAATAAAATAAAAATACCCTCTTACTCAATAAACAGAGGAGAATAACGTGGATTAAATTTTGTGTCCATTTGATGCATATTTTATTTTTTAAAAAATGAATTAGTGTTAGAAATCTTTTAACTCTCCATGCATGTAGAATTATCACCATAGCTTGAATTTTTGGCATGTTGTAGCCTCTGTCAAGGGTAACACTCCTTAATTTTTCCAAAGTCAGAGAAGACCTCTAAACAAAGATCCATATTTTTCAAGTTTATGTCTATTATTTGCATGAACTAATCATAATAATTAGCATGTTGCTTAGAAAAATCCAAGAAAATTTTGGAAGGTTTATGATGACCAGAGAACCTTTAGGAAAACTTCTCATGAGCCAAGTCATTCAAAATAAGCCTAATTCACCTAAACCTAAAACACTAAGTTAATTAATTTTAGAAAACACAAACATCAAAGATGACTTGATTTTTTATCTCCACTGCTGTTTAAGATCCAGAGAACTCTCCATAAAAAATTTCAAAGTATTTTGAGTTCATTTGATGACCTAAATTTATTTTTCAAGTTAAATATCCTTTTTGGCACTAAAATGAGTTTTAATGATCAAAATACAACTCAAAAAATTATGAAAACTTGTTTTTTGAGATCTCTATGACCAGGGAAATTTTATAAAAATAAAATGGTGCTTAAAATAAAAACTTCATTTTTTAAGCCCATTTTAAATATTTAAATAATTAAAAATTCATAAAAATTACAAAAATAATTAAATTCATGGAAATGTTCTAAATTATTTTCTAAGCACTTAAAAACAATTGAAATATTTTTCCTGATTTTCTAAATAAAGATATTGTGTTTTGAAGCTAAAAATTTTTTTTTAAAGGCTAAGAAATGGATTTCCACTAAAATAATTCCAATAAATCAAAGAAAAATCAGAAAAATATAAAATTTGCTTCTCGGGTTCTCTGACCTCAGGGAGATTTTTCAAAATTGCAAAACTTAATTTTCCTCATTTAAAATATTTTATATGTAATAAATACCCCAGAACTTAAAACAATTATAATAATTCAAATAAAATTAAAAAAAAATTATGAAATTTTGTCCAAATGGCTCTCAGGTCTAGTTCTACCTCTAGTAAAAATTTCAAGTGATTAGGCTTCACCTTGGTCAAGTTATCAAATTTTCTTTGAAAAATCCAATTTTTGCATGAAAATAATTATATAAACTTGCCCCCTTTAAGAGTCTTCATTCACATAATCTTCAAAATTAAATTAAAAATGATAATTACCCTACTCTTAGGGATAATTAGAACATCAATGTTCATTGAGCATTAGGGCATTCATAGGATGAATTATTAAGCAACATAATAACTTTAAATGAGCTCGAGGCTTTTCACCAGGTGATTCACCGGGTGATAAGAGGGAAGCATAGACCTGCTTCTCCCTCCTAACCTGTTGGATACATCAGAGCTCTACTAAACTTAATATGTTTTGTTTAACAAAATCATCCTTAATTACTCCTAAGGACCCACTAATATATGACATAGGGCTAGAAAAACTACCAAAACCTTACTTTTTTGCCTCTACATGAACTGCCCTCACATGCATTTTAAGTTTCAGGTGGTGGAACGAGAAGCTCGCCATGTACACTTTTTATAGTTTACAGTGTTGTCTTTCTTGTACTTTTTATACTTGCAAAACTTGCATGATAAACAACGATGTCACCCTGCATGAAATCTAAAACTATCAGGATAGTCACAAAACAAAAACCAAAACTAAAGTTAAAATCAACCAAGATAAAATTCACCGTCACAACATTCAAAATATAAAACAACTCACAATTTAATCACAAACATCACAATATCAAAATTTCAACTAAATTAAGACATCTCTATCGGATGATCGAGAACCCCTCGAAGGAGGTAACCTATGGTTGCTAACGAGGCTTCCCACGGTCTAAACGACATTAAGGGACTCATACAACCATAGGGTCACCTGATTTGACATCATAACTTGACACCCTAGAAAACTCAAACTCGTCATGGCAAGGAGTTTGGAGCTAACATGGTGGGCAACACGACCATCTTCAACAGCAAAACACATCTACTCCATCTAAACCAACTTCCTTCCTTAGAATTAAACAATAAGCCATAGGATTTCGAGGTTGTTTGCTTATGCAACATAAATCTTCACCTTATCTTTAGGCCTTTGTACAACTCTGCTGTATAATATAAGCCCTAACTTGTCTTAGGATTCCGGGGTTGTCGTTCGTCACGACCTAAATCCTCACATCTTCTAGGTTATTTGTGTTATTTCTTCACACAAATGTAAGTCCTAAATTAATAAAATTTGCAGGATGAAACATGCAAATAATTTTTCATCTAAATTGAAGCCAAACAATATGATAGACTGGGAAGTCACCGAGGTTCTCCTCTGGATCCATGCATCCCCTAGTTCTTCCTCCTTTGAATTATATAAATGTTCCAAATTTGAATCATTCCCCTTTCACACATCTTTGTCTGATTTCATTGAAAGAGCATTTCCTTTGAATTCCTTGAAGATAATATTTCTTGATTTATATTGAGAGTTTTCTTAGATGACTTCGGTCATTTAAGATGTAATTAACTATAGAGGCTTGCCCTTATAGAAAGTTTTTCTGAAACTTAGTTTAATATAAACCTTATTTAATTCTTCATATTAAACAGGGGAAATTGTCAGCAAATAAAACGGTTTCGCAGACCAAACAGACGTAATACATTTCTTAGTTTATTTGATCGAGTCTCATCCTTAAGTATTGTGTTTATCCATCGGGATAGATACAGGGTTTGAGGTACATCACCCTTTCATTTAAACTATGAAAAATATGGGGTCAGTTTGATTTCATATTTCTATAAACATTAAAATGTACTTACGAAGCAGACGACGGGATTTCGATTCTGGTGACCGACAGCATCTTACGGGCAACTCCCCAAACTAAAATAATGCCGAAAGGCAAAAGTAAGAATACTTTAGTGAATAGTAATCAAGAAATTTAATGAAGTATAAGCAACATGGGAACTACAATGCTTAGACAATGAGTACATGTCACTTAACACATCACACAACATAGCAAGGAAACTATTAAATGGTCACTCATTTAAGCTAGCTACATTCAAGGAATCAAGAGCTATATTTTCACTTTCATCAAAGCCTTCAGCACACCTCTAAAGCATGCATGAAACAAAAAAAAAAATTAGAGGTTGATTTGATAAGAAATCAAGGCCGATTCATTTCAAATAAACATGAACACGTATATGACACCACTTTCACTGAAGGGCAATATGTTGCTGGTAAAGAGAAACTATTGTATTCCTCTTTATTCTCTCATCATATTTAATCATTAATAACACCATGCGTCATTGATTTAAAGCTATAACACTTTTCTTCTAGTGTTATGGTAGTCCAAATGTCTGTCTACCGACCAAATGTCTCAGGATTCCCTTGATAGAGCCAACCGACGACCTTTCTATATATCAAATGTCTGTCGACCGACCTTCAATCGACTGAATGATAGCCGAGTCATCACATGCCCCTGTTCAATTAACTACGAATACAAAGCAATGCTAATATCAGTTATGAATATGAAATGGTGTCGAGTCAGTTACAAATATAAGGCGTCATAATAACTTGTAACGTCTTTATTAAAATTGGGACAAACATGTAATTTTATATTAGATGACCCTGAAAATCTATAAATAAGTGGTCACTTCTCCAATAAAGAAGTACTAAATTCACTATATCAGAACACTTGTGTTACTGTGCACACACACACTCTGTCTCAATCTCCCTCTCTCTGGTACACTCATCCATCTAACACTATATCTTGCATGTAATTCACAAAACATATCTGGATTTAACAGTTAGCAAGGATAAGAGCATCTTCCAGAAACATAATGTAGTGGTATTTTTTGTGTTTTCTTACACTATTCTTCTAACCATAAAAAGACACAATCTAAACAGTTAAATATAACATATTCAGTAATTTTGTTGTTGCACAAGAAATAATATTGAGTAGTATGTATCAATTTTGATTAAAAAAAAACTCATTTATATTTAGAGGTTGTTTGGCTAGCATCTAAAGGAGTGCACTGCATTTTTTTCGCAAGATTTTGGAAATCTTGGTGTTCGAGCAAAAGAGAAAAAAATTCAATATAACATTATAAAACTTTTGGATTTCATTCTCTAACTCAATTTCAAATTCTTTGGATCTATCCAAATTTCAAATATAGTGCTTCGTGTAAAGTGTTGCCTTCCAACCATCGGCTACTGTCACCCTAGCTTGTTGGCTGCCTGCCACCCTAGCCTGTTGACTCCAGCCATTTGTCGATGCAACAGTCCGCTGACAACCAACCCACCACCAACCTCCCTCCACCACCACTCGTACCAGTAGGCCGCCGACGACTCTAACAACATATTTTTTTGCCAATTTTATTTTTTTTCAAACCAAACAAAAAAATATAAAGTCTTACATTTATTTTCCCATGAACAAAACAACTTCAAAATACACCAAATACGATACATTGCTTTTACACTACATTTTTTTTACATTATATTCCTTATTCAACAAATCAAACAACATCTTAATAATATGATTGTATTTAACTCATATTCGCTCTAAACATAGTCTTGACTGCACTAAAGCTTGATTACGAATCAAACTTGATATAAAAATTGATCAACAAGTTTAACAGATTTTAAACGAGACAAAAACTCAAACCATGTTCAAACCTGGTTCGAACTTGATTAAAAAAAGAAATAAATGGGCTTTTGAGCAGAAGCCTAAACTCGGTCAACTTAAAAGCCTGATCGGGGCCCATTAATCCTCTAATTAACAAACCTCTTCCTAATATGGGCTTTGAGTAGAAGCTGGAATCTATCCACAGATAGAATAAATTATGGCTTTAATTTAAATTCATGAAGTGTTTCAAAACACAATCCAAAATTAGGGATGTCAAAACGGCTCGTTGTTTGCGAACAGCCCGTGTTCGGCTCGTTAAGAAGCTCGTGTTCGGCTCATTCGCTAAGTTAACAAGCCCAACACGAACATTTGTTTGTTCGTGTTCGACTCGTTTGGACTCGAAATACTACTAATATATA
>NW_018164869.1:840838-851885 GCF_001263595.1 Phalaenopsis equestris | reverse complement strand
TATATATATAATTGATTTGTAGTATTTTTTTTAAAAATTTAATTGACTACAAGGCTACAAAGATTAATAATCAATTAAAATTATTAATTAAGAAAATATAATAAAAATTATTAAATTGGATTCAAATGATGTTTTAATATAAACAATAATTTTTAAATCTTGTCTCAATCTTTAACATCTTATGACTACATGATTAGGGTTGTCGAAACATTGTTAGAGAATGGCTAGTGTTTGGCTCGCTAAGCAAACGAGCCGAACACGAACACACTTTTGAGCTCGAAATATAAACGAGCCGAACACGAGCTACACCCCTATCCAAAATACATATTTATAGAAATAGGATTCCAAAGATGTGATCAAACACATTTAGAAATCAAATTCAATCCAACTCAAATCATAAATAATTAAAATTCAAACCAAATGATATAAAAAAGAATAGTCAATGCTAATTTTAATAAAAAAAGATTTCATGATTAGTAGCATGATAAAATAACCAAAACCTAAATTTTTGTGCTACATCAATTTAGTCCCATATGTCCATAACAAGGCACTACAAAGGAAAAAAGGAGGACAAATCATCTCTCATTTTTTCAGTTTGATTTTATGAATTAATGTTGAGATTTAAGATAAGGAGGAATTAGAGAATACTAATGCAATTAAGATGAGGTGAGAGAAAAAAATAAATTATTATGTTGATAATTCTAATGAAGCCTTACTAAGTGATAAGAGTGATGGATACTTTTGAATTTATAAGTTTTAACATATTCGGCCTATTATGTTTTTGCTATACTGGATGATTGCAACAATTGAGAGAGACTAAGTCTATCAAATTTATTTTGAATTATTGTATTTTTAACTCTTAGTTTGATGTTCTTATTTAAAATAATTTATTACTTTTTTACATTAGAATGTATATATGTTACATTTTAACATATTAATAGGTCATGATGTTAATATATTATATGTTACTCCATACTTTTAACTTACTATAATACTTTTTGCTTTGTCTAATTTGTTATTGTGTAACTATGTGTGTGTGTATATATATATATATTTATATATATATATATATATATGAATATGAGTGTTTAAGTTGTATTAAATTTTATTAAACTTAAATTTAACTTTATGTGAGTTGCATTTTAAGTCAAATTAGTATGCTTTATTTTTGGGGTGGGGGGGGTAGAATTTTGTTATTTCCTTTTTTTTGTTGAAATTATTATTTAGTTAAATATATTGATTGAGTTAAATTATATTTAAATTAAGTTGGTTTTAGTATAATTTTAAGTTATTTTCATTTTTTGAATAAATTTAGATGGATTTTAAATTGATTCAAATTAGCCTAAGTTTTGGTTTAATTTAGATGTATTAACGACCAAAATTGTTCGTTTCAAATTTGACCTAAGTCAAGCCTCACCAGGCCATGAAAAGCCAAATCAATGAATACACAATTCAAACTTAGGGACCACCCCAACCAAGCTTGGGTCCACTAGACCTAGTTGGGGTACTGGGAAGAATTTCTAGCTAGTTCAAGATATGATTGACCTAGAGCCATGAAAAGGCAATGTGACAAAAAAATGAGGTCAACATGCATGCATTGAAAAATAGATGACTAGAGTTGGATATCAACAAGCTTTAGTTGATGGTTTACTGTTAGGTGCATATGGATCAACAAACGTTTGATAAGGTGATTGGGGGCAACAAGCATTAGGAGTTGGACTTTTACATATGCTACGTAATTAAAATGTTGGGTGACATCAGTGAATGAAAATTTAATATTTTAAAAGACAGATGAGTGAAATTTTTGTGGCTCAAAAAGCTGTCAAACTCTCTAATTCTCTATAATTCTTCAATGGCCTCTATGTTGAGCATGAAAATATAAGAAGAATGGAAACTTATTAGAGGAGAAAAAAAAAATCCTCATCCATATTTTTTTCTTAATATCTTCTCAATACTCTTATTAATAATTAACACAACAGCTCTTGTTTAGAATTAAGAAAAAATATGACAATCAAAAGAACAAAATGACGAAATAGAATTCATGTAGCTGGCCCCACTCAGTGGGCTAAAGGTTTTTTGTTGTTGTTGTACACAAGCTCTTGTTTAGCCAACAAAATGATATCATACCTTATTCTAAATAGCTAATTTTGGTGGTGAACTAGTCATGGTGGTTTGATAGTAATGCAATAATGGTCAACAACAATCATTTCTCCAATTTGTATATGGAAGAGATCTGGTTAAATCATTCAATCCCAAAAACCCAAAATAATGATGAAATCAATAAGAATAAATTTAAATCATCTCTCATATTTATCAATGTCTTTATACGAAAATGATTGGGTACAATATTGCCATAAATTTTGACATTCAAGGAGGCCAAATCAATGTTGTTAATGATTTGTGTAACATAGTTTTCTACATCAAATCTTAAGTATATTTGAGTAACATAGGTTTCCACCAAAAGCTATTCTTGGACAACCACCATCCAACCTTCCAACCTTATATAACATTTGTTCATCTCTTTGTAGCTTTAGTTGTAGCCATTGAATAATTATTAATGTCACTTATTATAGCTTCCCCAATGTCTTGAAAAACTCTTTTATCAATTCTAAAGTCTTATGTTAGCAGTGATAAATCTATCATATTTGGATCGCTTATTTAATATCCCAAAATGACTTGTATCTACTTTCATATCTCAAGAGCTTTATTATTAGACAATATTAGCAGTACCCCTTTTACAGCTACTTAACATAAGATGTCTCCATTATTTTTATAAGTGCATGTCGTATTATTGATGTTTATTTGGAGTGTACATTTCTATATTCCTAAAAAAATCTCTCCACCTTCTGTGTATGATTACACATCATTGAGGAAAGTGGCCTTTAACCCTCAAGTTACTAATAAGGTTTTATAATGGTTCCTCTAATAGCCAATCGAAATCCATCCTTTATTCTCTAAATTATTTGTATGTAAGATAAGTTGAGGGATCTTGTAAGTAACAATCTCTTAATTAATTTAGATGAAAGGATGTATCATAAAGGAGGTCACCTCCTTCCATATTTTTCTTCTTATTCCTCATTCGCTAGAATCAAATCATTTATATAAGGTAGACTTTAACTATACTTTATATAGTTTTCTTTTCATAATTGATTATCACCATTTTTACACCAGGAGCATATGCTATAGTGTTAAACCATGTCTTCTTTTGTTCCTTCACATGGACTTTCCTATCCCTTCATCCTTAGATGTCCTTTAGTTGTTCATAAAGAAATTTAGCTCTTAACCTTTTTCAAGGCTATTTTTTATATGTTGTCCTCCAGAAAATGAAGCATAATAGTTTAATGCCTCAACCCTCCACTATATGTCTTTTGACCCTCAAGACTCTACTTCTCTTTCCTTGAGGGTCATAGGGCAACATCACAACAAAAAATGATATCTTATTGTCCATAGTTCATCAATTAGAGATTTTAAAATCCATAGCAATTTTAAGAAGGTATAGAGATCAAATTTAGAATGACAAAAAATGATGAAAAAAACTCTATTATTTTCTAGTAAAATGTTTACTTCCCGATAGAGATTAATGACATGGATATTTTATCATTTCATAAGTTATAAATGTTATAATGATTTTTATAAGTTTTAATTTATGATTTTGTCTACCAAGCTACATGAAATTGAAGAAGTTTTTCATGTTTGATCAAAGTAGATGTATACTTCTTATAAGGAAATGAATTTTGAGATGGTGATTAGCTTAAAGATTAAAATTTTTCCTAATACTTTATAGCCAATGCCACTTTGCATGTATCTCCCAACGCATATGATAATGTAAAAGAGGACAAAGACAACTAGCCTAATTAATCTTATTTAACTTTTTCAACTAGTATATGTTATAAAACATGCTTAGAAGTATGTAATTTTAATCTCATTACAACATTTCATCTGTATTAAAATTTATCTTCACATTGGATTTTAAATGGATTCTAAAATAACTTTAAATGTTTTTATGCAATTTAAGTGGTCATTTATTCAAAAAAGTGCATGATATTTTATTTACTCTCTATTTTAGGCTCTTATTCGAAAAATTGCTTGATATTCATTTGTTCCCCATTTTTAGGCACTAATTTTAGCATACTTAAAATTATTCCAAATATTAAACATTACTTACTAATAGAAAATGCAACCACTTCTTGTAAGAAAATATCTAACCTCCATAAACAACACAAACCAATAACACTAATTAGGACCATCTTATGATTGTGGCAGCTCTAAGTATCATGAACACATCTCTTAAAGCAAATAAGATCTAAAAAATTTATATAATATTCACAAAATGTTTCTAAAATTAAACAGAATAAAAATTCTGAATACTTTATTGCCAAGGTTTAATTTGAAACATTGAAAAATAGTTTTATAAGCCTTATAAATATAAAAAATGTTACAAAATGATCACTGTTGATAAAAAATATTTAAGAGATTGATTCTATTTGAACTGTAAATTTTAAAATGACAAAGAGAATATACATTGCATATTATTTATTATATTTTTTCTTTACAATTTTTATTTTTTAGGTATCATTTTTCTTGAATTTCAAGAATTCCTTAAAATAAGAATAATAAACTTCATTATATTTAAAATTTAGACAGAATATTAACATAATTTATTAAGAAATATAAAATATTCCTCTTTTTTCTCTCTCTCTTTACATTTGTACATGCTCCCTCTTCAAGGCTTCCAACGATCATAATTGCTATTATCAAAGCCATATTTATCATAAAATAGATGTCCAAATTTATTCTACAATCAACAAAATTATGAGTGCATGTCAAGTAAGTTTAGGTTCATCATTCCCTTCTTTATGGATCTGATCTTCTTTTGAAAAGGGAATGATTATTTTAGTTGTTGTAAGGAAGAAGAGAGGAAGTGAGATTTGGGACCCTAACATGTAGGGAAGAAGAGATTTGTGGGATTAACCTTCCTTATAAGTTAATTGGTTGTCCAAGATGACCATTTTTGTCATTATTTTTAACTCACATTTTTCTTTTCTGATCAAAATTTTCACTACAGCTTTTTCCCATGTCATCTCTTAAATTGTTTTCTAAGTAAAATTCTACCATGTTAGTTTTCTATGATAAAATTTTACTTCTATATTATATCATTTTTACCTTTGCTAAGTTCTTACAACAAGATGTGGCCACAAAAACTACTAGATTTTTTTTTTGTTGTAGCTTAAGGTATGGTATGGAAAAAGTTTTTCATACCAAACGCCCAGAAAATCTACTTTTATGTTGGTAATGACTTTGATAAGCCTTGATTTTAAATTTTCTCTACCTAACTACATGAATTTGAAGAAGCTTTTGAACTTTTGATCAAAGTAGATGTAAGAAATTCTTGTAAGAAAATGGTTCTTGAGATGGTGATTAGCTCAAAGATTAGAAATTTTGTTGATACTTTATAGCCAATGCCTGTCTACATGTAACTCCCAAGGTAGACACATAATGTAGAAGAGGACAAAGACAACCAAATCTTCTTTATATAAGACTAAATCAATCTAATTTGACTTTTTCAACTGGTATATGCTATCTAACATTCTTAAAACTATGCAATTTTAATTCTCATGAGTACATATCATTTATATTATAAATTTGGTCTACATTGGAGTCTGAATGACTTCTAAAATAAATTTAAAATTTTTAATGCAATTTAAGTGGTATTTTAAAAAATTGCATGATATTTTATTTACACTCTATATTAGGCACTTATTCAAAAAATTTGTATGAACTATCACTTGTTCCCTATTTGTGGGCACCACTTTAGCATACTTAAAATTACTCCAAACCTTAGACATTATTTACTAACAGAAAATACAACTACTATTTGTATGACAACATATACCTTCTATAAATAATTTGAACCAATAACACGCATTAGCACCATCTTATGATTGTAAGAGCTCCAAGTATCATGAACACATTTTTTAATGCAAGGAAAATTTAAAAAAAGTACATAATAGCCACAAAACATTTTTGAATTAAACAAAAAAATTTTTAAATACTTTATTGTCAAAGTCTAATTTAAATGTTTGAAAAATAGTTTTATAAGCCTTATAAATGTCAAAAAGGCTACAAAATGATCATACTTACAAAAATGATGATGAGAGTATATATTGTTTATTATTTTTTATATTTTTTTCCTTACAGTTTTTATCTTTTAGGTATCATTTTTCTTGAATTTAAAAAATTCTTTAAAATAAGAATAACAAATCTTATTATATTTAAAATTTTAACAAAAAATTCACAAAATTTCTTTATATATATATATATATATATATATATATATGCTCTTTACACATAGCACACTCTCTATTTGGGGCTACATACGATCACAATTGCTATTATCAAAGTCATCTTTATAATAAAATAGATGTCCAAAGTTTATTCTACGGTCAACAAAGTATGAGTTAATGTTGGGGGCGCTGAAGTTCATCATTCCCTTCTTCATGGATCTGATCTTCTTTTGAAAAGAGAATACTTATCTTAGTTGTCGTAAAAAGAAAACTGAGGAGGTGTCATTTATGGCCCTAGTATGTAGAAAAGATGAGATTTGTGTCACTAACCTTTTTTATAAGCTAGTTAGTTATCCAAGATTACCATTTTTATCATTATTCTTAACTCACATTTTCCTTCTATGATCAAAATTTTTCACTGTGGCATTTTCCCATGTCATCTCTTAATTTTTTTTTCTAATTAAAAATGTCTGCCATTTTAGTTCTCTATGATTTTTTATTCTCTACTTTTGCTTCTAAATTATATCATTTTTACCTTTGCTAACAAAAACTACTAGAATGTTGGTAGCTTAAGGTTTGGTATGGAAAATTTTTCTTCATACCAAACCCCTAAAAAATCTACCTTTAATGTTTAATAACATAGAAAAATTGGTTGAGACATATAAAGTTAAAAATTGATAAATTTATTAGAGAAGCATTTCTTTATGCCTAAAGATCTCAAAAAAAATTTCATAGCCTTTCACTAAGTATTCTCTTATATATAAGAACTATTCAATTATACATAGTAAAATTTTCACATATTGCACTAATTTTTCTTTGAGAGGTCAAGTCCTATTTTTGTTTTTTTATGCTAATGATTAATTGATGGAAATATAGCTAAGGCAGCTTTTTTATTCCATAGGTCTTATGGTATTTGCTTATTGACCATTCATCCTTACTCTACAAATAACATGAACATAGAAGCTTTGGAGTATCCTTCAAATGTTGGAATGAGAATTTAGCTTTAAAATTACATATAGCTAAAAAATTGATTCATTTTCTAGCTCAGATTGCCAAGAATAAGATGCAAGTTTTCCATGCCATGAGCTGGTGAAGTCATTGGAAATTGGCATCGATAATTAATGCCCAAGTTTCAGTCCTGAATTTGTCTTATATCAGAAGTAATGATTGATGATCCGCTACTAATATGCAAAACAATATCTTATCATAAACAATGTCATGATTACTTTGAAAAACCTAAACAATTATCATTATATATATATATTTAAAAAAGAAATGGCTTGAGGCTATTATACGAGCCCCGACTATCTCCCATGCGCCGAACAATTCGAATGTCACACTCTCCACCGGGGGGAATTATGGCAAATGATTGTCCTCGCAATATCATTTAAGTTCAATAAATTTAAAGGAAATAAATGAAAACCTTGTTTAATACAAGAGAATTTACTAAAAAAATTGCATGCTTTATAATCATAGACAAATCTTTTGTCACCTCTTCTTTCCTCGGGTCCTCTCGAGTGTTCTTTTTCTTTATATCTTTTACATCGAAATGCTTTATCCTCAACTTACAGTTCAATAATTTAAAAATGTATTTGAGCGGTAAATCAAGCTTCTATATTTTCAAGAAATAGAGCCACCCACATTTTTTCTAGGGGTTTGTTTGGCGCAGCTTAAATGTTGTGGTGCGGTGGGGAAACGATGGTTTAGAGTGTTTGGAAATCACATTTGGAATGTGTTTTTTCCAGAAAAAGTTCATAAATGCGGGTCGCAGGTTCGATCCTGCTGCACATATTTATTTTTGACATATTTCCTCCTAATAACCCCGGCTTCGCTCTATTGTGCCCCTTTCTCTTGTCCTACAAGCGGGAAACAGTTACTAAATCTTCCAAAATATAAAGTTGATGTAAGAATGATCTCATTGCAAAGAAGTGGTGGCGATTAATGTTGATTGACAAGGGCCGATAAGTGGTGGTCGACGACAATCGACAGCGGTCAACAACGATCGACACGTGGTGGTCGATGGCGGTAGACGATTGTTAATGAGTGATGTTGGGCTTCAGCAACACAAAGCTTGAAGCTCTTCTTAAATCTTCAAGCTCTCTCGCATTTTTCATGAAATAGGTGAGACTTTATTTATAGAATTCCGAGTGCAAGTAATGCAGGATATGAATCACTTTGATCGGACGGTCTAGATAGTTTTCTTTAATCAGACGGCAATTGATGGACATTTGAGCGCCTGATGTCAAAAATGAGCGATCTAGGACTCGTTGGATCCGTCATATCTAGATGTTCGATTCAACCATAATCTCAACAAATTCAACACCAGTTTGATATTCAAAAAATACTCGAAAAGCTTCTAAAAGCAATTTAATATATTGATCTGAGCTTGATTTCACTCGGATTGGATCAATTTTAGTGTCATTAGGTCCGTCTCATCAAGCTGGTCAGTTTGATTGTAAATTTGTTGAAATAAAACTTTCGGATGACATTTTATCAAAGTTTGAACGTTTCATGCTAAAAAAGATGCACCGAGATCCATATCATGCATCCTCATTTGTGTTGGGTATGGAACTTTGTTGATTGCATATCAATTCATAAAATAACTATTTGTGTCAAGATGCTTTGGTGAGACGGTTTGCGAACAGATATCAAAAGACTCGATTAAATCGCACTTACACTTCTCATAAAATTAAGGGAAAATCATGTTAAGTTCTTCATGCTCTATCAGGTGATGAAAATGATTTAAAATTTGAGCATACATAACAGCTCATAGAAATTATTCGAAGGTTTCATATCAAAATCTCAACAGGCATATTGTTAAGATCATTCCTTCTTGTTGGTTAGAAAATTATTTATAAAATAAAATAAAAATAACAAATAATAAATAAAGCTTATTAAACATATTGAACTTTTCATAAATAACATATATACTTTTTATTAATATGATTATGTGTTGTAAAATTCACGGCATTAGAGTGATAATTTAATGTAATAGGATTATACAAAGATTCAACACACACATAAATAAAATAAAATTTATGGGAGTATACACCAATACTTTCTTAGATGAAAAAAACAACAGAAAGGAAAAAAATTATGGGACTTTGCCTAATCAAAGTAATCCACCAGAAAATTTAAACTGCATAGGTCCATTCTTCTCTATAGTGGTTTGGCTATAACAAGTATAATTGGGTTATAAGATTTATAGTTAATATCTACAATAGTTGCAGTTAACTATAAAAGTTATAGTTGGTTGTTATAATGGAATATTTGGTCATAGCAATTGTTGGTTGTGGTCAACGGTAACTTTTGGTGGTCGGTGGTGAACTATAGAGGTCAACCTTCATCTCAGATGATCAACAATAACTGCCAAAATTTTAAGAGTAAAGATTTAATAATCATATCATATTTCTCTTTTCCCACCCCTTCAAGTAAAGAATGAGGGTCTATTTATAGTTTTTAAGAGGAGTATTCTAATAGATTTGATTAATCTTCCAAAATACTTCGTTAGATAGTCCATAAAAATTCTCTTAATCACAGGTAATTTTTTCAATATTTAAGCTTCTTAATGACATTAGAATTGACATATATTGGTTTCACTAAAATTTCACTTGCAAAGAGGCCCGATTTGGCTATAAACATGTCAAATTATAAGATTATTTGACCTTTCAATTGATGTACTAAAGCCTTTATGTATTCTATCTATGCTGATATGAACTCAAATTTATTCACTTTCAGTTTTGTTTGGTGTGTTTAGTATGTACACTTACTTTGACTTTAAATTTGTTGAAATTGAGACACAAACAATCCTGAATTTGAATTTGGAATTCTTCGAGCTCAAAATGCATTTAGATTCATGCCTTGTGATCAAAATGTATTGATGACACATTTGTTGTACCCCTATTTTTGAATGTTGATGCTTGTGTCATTTGAAAATAAAGTCAATGACTAAGTCTCAATTATAATTTTAGATATTTTAAAAATTCATAAGTTGATTGGAAAGTGAATCTTTGACAATTCAAAATTTGCTAAATTTAGTTACATATGCTTCCTAGAATTATGAAGATGCTAAAAATTGAGTCTCAAATATGGAAAAATAGTGAAAAAAATACTTCTTAAAAAACATGATCGTGCTATTGCTGCCACTATTTGTGGTGATGACTCATCATCAATCAAATGACGATGCTTCGATGATGACAGCAGCCCGACAACACTGGTCCAACACAATAGTGGTTGGTCATCGTCATTCGAGCAATGGTGATTTGGTGATAGTGGAGGCATGCGATGCTAATCCAGTTATGATAGGCACCTGGGCATGTATACATGAATGTATGGTGCACATGTACATGCATGCAAGTAAATAAGCACAATATTGTGCTTAAAAAAAGTAACAAAGTCAATAGGTAAGAACAAGCTATGGTGGGGGCTGTCGGCACTATTTTTGGTGTAGGGTTTGCCCGTAAGAAGCTGTCGGTCATCGGAATTGAAATCCCGTTGCCCGCTTCGGAAGGACGTTTTTTTTTTTTTAAAAAAAAATTAGTTTTGAAAAAGATGAAGTCAAACTGACCCCATAATTTTCATAGTTTAGATGAAAGAGCACTTTATCTCAAATCATGTATCTATCCCGATGGATGAACGCAAGAATTGAGAGTGAGGCTCGATCAAATAAACTAAAGAAAGTTATGACATCCGTTTGGTCTGCGAAACCAATGTATTGGCCGACAAGTTCCCCTATTTAATATAAGGAATTAAATAGGGTTTAT
>NW_018164869.1:817859-834356 GCF_001263595.1 Phalaenopsis equestris | reverse complement strand
GGGGTACCTTTTCTAATTTTCTAAGACTAGTCAATAGGAAAGTCCTATGGCTAGACCTAGGCTACTAAAGAAGTTTTCTAGACCTCAACCAAAAGTGAGGTCAACAGGGGCATAACAGCGTGCCTTCCGTTGAGCACCTATCTGAAGGAAGCCCAATCAGCATCACCTACATTTGATTTGCCTCCTAACCAGACTTTGACGAATTCACTTCTTTCGTGGAACCGGGCATTTTAGAAGCAAGTGAGCCACCGATAGCCTAAGCTCGCCCTCGCTTCTTTTTTGTAAAATAGACGACCGGTTGCGGACCACCCCGCGTGTCCTTCCATTAGGTGGTGTAGATCCTGAAGGAGGTGAAATTCCTTATAGCGCCTTGCTTAAGCTAGTCTACCCTTGATCGAGAGTGCAAAAAGTGTGCATTGCACGTCAAGAAGCCAAGGGTAGCTTGCTAGATTCTTCAAGCGGGTAACTTGTTCGACGTCAGAACCGATCTCAAAACTTGAAGATCACCATCCCTTTGAAGAGAAAGTGCTTTCTCTATATCAGTACTGACCTTTTCCTTGGTGAGTAGAAGTGGGATTCCGTCCTCCCTTGCGACGTCAGTCTTTTGTTTCTTGTTTCCGCCTCCGACGTTTGGTTACTTTTTTTCTCAGCTTTTCAGAAACTCCTGCTCGAGTTACTTGACAAACTAGTTGGGTTTATCAACTGCTCTACCAGTGCCCACCAGCCCTTGGGAGAGTCTTTGGATGGACTTCCTAGGAGATTACAGCAGTCAAAGCATGGACATGACTACCTGTTTGTGGTGGTTGACTGTTTCAGCAAGATGAAGGGGGAAATAGCTCAGTTGGTTAGAGTGTTGGTCTGTCACGCCATAAGTCGCGGGTTCGAACCCCGTTTTCCCCGCCCGATCGTCCAACTTTTTCCTGCCCGACCCATTTTGTCTTCACAAAGGCACATTAATGCAATGACACACACACTAGTTGACATGTGTACAAGCATTAACGAGGACGTGCACATACTTCAGTAGGCATGAATGATTGTAAAACTATTATCGCACACTAGCATGTGCGATAATAATTTGAATGATTAACTTGAAAATAAAAACTTAACTTAATTTTGAGTAATGAGAAGCTATGTAGTGGAATTTGGTAAAAGAAAAAAGAAAACACATAAGATATAAGTTTGAAAAACTCACCAAAGTTCTTCAGTAAGAAAATGAATCACCAAACTCGTCTTCATATGCATACAAATGAATCCTAATTATGATATAGTACCTAATTTATAAAGATTGGAAAAGTTATTATGATTGTGAAATCTATCTAGTGGATATTTATTAAAATAGTAAGTAAAATATATAAGATGCAAGTTTGAAAAACTCACCAAAATTTTTCACTAAGAAAATGAATCACCAAACTCATCTTCACATGCATGTAACAAAATCATTACTAAAATATAAATCCAAAATTTTAACAAGGGTAATATTTATTATAATCACAACGTTATTGGTTGAGTTATTAGGCACACCATAAAGAGAAGAATCACCAAAAATATGTTGTTGTTACATTGTTTCTTCCCAAATTTTCTATAATGCCAAATATGTTAGAGATGGGTGATCCTGAAACTGCATATATGCAACAGTATAACAATATTTCTGATTATATTTTTACTTATATTTCCTTACTTTGCAACAGAGTCAAAACTTGATATTGAAGAAAATAAGAATTTAACTTTTTAATTTATATATATATATATTGAGATACTACGCAAGTATACGTATCGTTATCAAGTAATATAGGACTTTTTGATTAAAACCTGAATATCAAACTCACAGGAAAATTATGCAATATGCTCTATTTAACAACAAACTTTCTATTTTAAAAAGACAATTACTTAAACTAGAGATGTATTGGCAGTAATTAAAATTCAAATTTTTTTGGTATTTTTGATATTTTGAAAAAATGGTAACAATTTAAAAAGATAACTTGAGTAGGCCAATGCACAGTCATTTAACCTAGTAAGCAACTGATTCACCCCAGTACCCTTAATATGTTTGCTAGTTATCTTTGTATGGTAGAAAATGAAGTGCTAAGGTGAGGGGACCAATCACTCCATCATAAGAGCGCGTTGAAAATTGAAGGGTGAAAAGGTGTGAGTTGTCATCAACTGAGTATTAAGGTCAAGATTTGGATACTTGTGAGTGATAACGAACTCAATTAAGTAACCGAGTCTCGGGTTATTTGACCATTTATAGGATGGGTCCTGTAGGCACCTGATTTGTTGCATAAATGTAAAAGTCATGCCTAGAGAATCAATTAGCAAATGATAAACAATATAATAGTTGGCTAGAAAAAGAGCATGATTCAAATTACAGGAGTCACTAGCTTTTTGTAAGGTTGAATGCTAAAGGATATACTAAACGTAATATCTTTCAAGGGACACAGAATAAAACCTTGCAATAATTTCCCAAGACAGCTCGTTCTAAAGTTTAGGGTTAATACTTGATAATTGAAAAAAATTGCAAATTTTTATTGCACCGATTTGTTCACTATGGATTGGCAACAAACCTAGGTGACAAGGGACTCTACGGTGATTTTATATGATCTAATTCCCCAAGTCATATAGCTGTAAAAGACACCAATAAAGCATAAGAATTATGTTGTGGTAGTATGCAAATTGTGTTGTGTCAAATAGGAGCAGTTATATTATTTACCCTTACTAGAGATGATATAAAGAACATTGGTTAATTTAAAGTTTGAATATTTCTGAAGACCGGCTAGGCAGGGAAGATATTAGCTCTCACTTTAGAGTTCCCTCGATTTCCTCTACCTGGGGCTAACATCTCGTATCAGAACCTAAAACAATGAACCAAGTTGGGGGCTTTAACCTGTCACTTTAAAGTCCTCCAACTCTACACCCTTCAATGATTATTTTCCTATTTATTTGCACTAAATCATATGAATTACATTCTCACTCATACAACCTCATGTGATTCTTTCCAATTGTTGACTGAGACAATACCGGCCTGGTTCTTACTTGTTCTCACAACAAATTTTAACATCTGGATAGGCCAAATCAAGAAGTAAATGTAGTTCATAGATTTAAATCATCACAACTTCTTCTAACATTAAAGATTAATACTCTCCACAACTTCCATCCAATACTTTTAATTACTTATCATTTTAAGGAGAATGATAAAGAAAACTACTCAGAACCCATGGAGAAAATAAAACTACACTTTAGTTTAAAAGTAGAAATCATTGTCAAATCAATAAGAAATCTCAATTAAAACCAAAAGTAGTTCAAAACAGAAGATAAAAACTTATCTCAAATCCTCCACCAAACTCTTGAAGTTCCTTTGAATTTCTTCTCTTTTATAAAACTCTTAAAACCTTCCAAGCTAGGGCGTGTTGTTCTAGATTATAACTTCTCTTAAAAGCCGCCGTGATTAACCTCGATCTTCGTGGGATTGATATTTATGGCTTAATCAGAAAGCCTTATATTACTTGATAATGATACGTATACTTACAAGTATATCTAAAAATATAATTGAAATCTTACCTTTTTTGGGATCAAGTTTTTGGTGTCATTACCGGGGATTAAAATCTTTAATTAGTGGTGTCAACTTCATAAATCCTTACATATAAAAAAATATCGGGATCACCCATTGCTACACCTAAAATATATAATATTTTTAGACGTATTTTTATACCTATTTTTGAGATATTACGATCTAATGGAAAGTATTTGTGTGTTTTTCTTTCAGGTACAAGTAAAAAGGTGAAAATGGGGGCTTTAGCATATCACTCTAAAGTCCTCTAATTCTACAACGTTCAAAGTTTATTTCCCTATTTATATACACTCAATCATATGAATTACATTCTCATCCATACAATCTCATGTGATTCTTACCAAATGTTGACTGAGACAATACCATCTTGGATCTTACATGTTCTCACAATAGGTATTAACATCTTAATTGGTCAAATCAAGAAGTAAATGAAGTACAAAATTTAAAATCAACACAACTTCTTCCAACATTAAAGACTAATACTTCACATAACCTCCATCCAATACTTAATAACTTATCATTTATAAGGAAAAAGATAAAGAAAACTGCTCATAATTCTTGGAGTGCTCATAATTCTGAGAAAACACAACCACACTTAATTTTGAAAGTAGAAATCATGCAAAAAAACATTAACTCTAAATTAAAACCAAATGTAGTCATAAAGATAAAAACTTATCTCAAATCCTTTACACCAAAGTTTTGAAGTTCCTTTGAATCTCATCCTTCTATTACAATAAAAATTATAACTTAAAGTAAAAAGAAAAGTGGCGGCGGCGGCGGTTATGGGCGGCGGCGACATGTGGTGGTTGGCTTTGGATGGATCCTTTCTTGATCTTCAATCTAAGTCTTCTTTTATAATTTTTCAAAAGGTGTCTTGGTGTCTCTTCAAAATGTGTCCACATTCAATGAATCTTCTAGAAGTTGCCTCATTTAAAAAGCTAATTGAATGAATTTTTGTGTCCATTAACTATTTCCCATGTTTTCACAAAGGTGTGGGGTTGCTTCAAACACCTCTTTAAAAATTTGTCCAAATTCATTGAATCATCAAGTAACTACTTCTGACGCTTAAGCGCGAGGTACTTGACGCTTAGGCGTGGCTCACTTTGTTTCAATGGCGCGTAAGTGCCAGTCCTGGGCGCTTCGGCACCTCAGTTCATTTTCACACCTTCTCATTTGTGTTCCAAATTTGATCATTTTTCCCTCCTTTCACCATTCTTCATCCATTTGATTGTACCTTAAATTAAAACACACAAATACCTTTCATTACAGCGCAATATCTAAAAAATAGGTATAAAAATTTGTACATAAGTCTATATATTTTAGGTGTATCAGGAAACCGCCAAATTCCTTTCTTAAGTATGGCCACAAATTTTTTTACAAAAAAATGTACTCCATCTTGAATTGTGACTTAGATTCGAGAAACACATAATATGTTTGACATCTCAATTTGGGCATAATCAATTATAAGGAGACCAAATTCAACCTCTTCCACATAGGTTTGTGCATTGAGCTACGCTCTCACAATCTCTTTCACACATGTTAGCATCATCAAGCACGCTTTGACCAAAATCCTATGATATGTCAAAATATTTTGTTGGATTATGCTCAACCTCTTCCCCATAGGTTAACTTAATCAAGTCAAGCTCCAAAAAATAGTCTTAGATAGGTCTAATATTCTTTGTGGATTTATTTCAGCCTCTTTCCAATAAGTTAATTTCATTGAGTAACACTCTAATAAATAACTTCATATCAGACTAACATTCTAAGGGACAAATAAGGTCTCCACTTATACCCTTTGAAGACATGCTCATGAAGTAATTTTTTTAGGAAGCTAGTAGTAGACATGGTTCACACTAAAAAGATTCTTTGGGGGACCAGTGACAAACAAACTGTTCAGTTATACCCCTAAAAAAAGGCTCATGAGATTTCCTTGATGGGAAGCTAGTAGTGGATATTATCCTCAAATGAAAGAACCCTTATTGGCAAATGGCTGATAAAATTTTCACTTATATTCTTAGATTACATGCCAATAAAGTTTTCTCATTGGAAAGTCAGTAGTGGACAAGATCCTCATTAGAAATATCACTTCTGGGCTAGTGGCACACATAATGTTCACTTATACCCCTAGAAAAAATGCTCATGATGTTTTCTTAATAAAAATCTAGTCTTTATTATTGGAAGAAGTTGTGATGATTTTAAATTTTGTACTTCATTTACTTCTTGATTTGACCAATTAAGATGTTAATACCTATTGTGAGAACATGTAAGATCTGAGATGGTATTGTCTCAGTCAACATGCAGTAAGAATCACATGAGATTGTATGGATGAGAATGTAATTCATATGATTGAGTGTAAATAAATAGGGAAATAAACTTTGAACGGTGTAGAATTAGAGGACTTTAGAGTGATATGCTAAAGCCCCCAATTAGATTTATAGTTTTAAGTTTTGATACGTGATGTCAGCCCCCCTGGTGGAGTGAGAAGAGGGAACTCTAGAGTGAGAGCTAGTATTTTCCTTACCTAATCCGTCTTTAAGACTATTCAAACTGTAAATTAGCTAATGTTTTTTATAACATCTCTAGTAAGAGTAAAGAATATTATTGCTCTTATTTTGCACAACACAATTTGAATACTTCTACAACAGAATTTCTATACTTATTACTGATTCAAGATAAGGAAAAAAATATTTTATTTATATTGTCTTTATTCTTACAAATATTTAGAATATTTAGTTAAGTTAGTTAGTTGTTACTTTATTTTCAATTATCAAAAATTATAAAAAGAATTAAACTTGCATTCCTATTATGGTATCTAAAGTTCCAATAAGAAAATTTTGCTAAGTAGAATTAGTTATCTAATTTCTCATGTTTTCTAGTTGCATACTGTAGTTTTCCCTGTGGGTTCGATATTCAGGGCTTAATCAAAAAAATCATATATTACTCGATACCGATACATATACTTGCATAGTATCCCAAATTTAAATATTATAATTATATTCTTACTCGAAGTCAAGTTTGTGCTTAGTTGTTGCTGGTGATCATTGTTTTTGACGCTGTTGCGAAGTAAGAATTATAATTAAGAAAAAATTAAGAATATAATCACATACATTACATTAACATATATAAAGAGCATCGAGATCATTTTCCTATTATTGATTTGGGTTTGTTGCCTTCCAATTAGGGTTTTATGCATATGAGTTTGATTATTTTATGTAAAGCAACCCAAATATCCCTATCAAATTTGCCTTTTAATTTTTTATTAAATTTATATTATTTGGTCTTATGACCATAACTTCAGTGGAAATGACATCACGTGATCATTTGAAGGCTGACAAGGGAGAGTAGTCCGTGGAAATGGTAGTATTGAGGATGTCAACTTCTTGACCAAGTTGACAAGAAACTCCAATATGAGAGGGTACAGGAAGAGTGTTCTTTAAATGAGCATCACTAATCAGTGGTTGATCATGTGATAAGTAAGCTCCACATGTTGACACTTGTGTCAGTTGTCGAGCCTCATATATGAGTTGAATAATCTCATTTTTGGGATTTCTCCAATATATTCTCATGGTCTTCTATCGGCAAAGAATGGGCTCCTTCGTCAGTAGAGTAATGTAGCTTTTGATTCCTAGTTATGTTGTACTCTTGGATATTACACACACACATATCAAAGTTATCTTTTTTTTTACCTTTAAACTATGAATTAATATTGAATTTTAACTTGTTCACAATAAAATTTTTCCATGTTTTAACTATTCTCATATGTCACAAAACAAGTTAGTTTATAACCTAATTTTCAATTTCATTTTTCCAATCATGAACCTAGCAAGTAAAAATTTAAACTATATACTCTAGAAAATGTATCAAAATTAAAATTTAAACATAAACTACAAACTGCAAATCTTTCTTTAAAATGGACATATAAATTAGAAACTTCATTAAAACTTATCTCAAGGAAATTGAGCCCTAAATTTTATAACTTACCTTAAAATTTAAATTAAAAAATAGAACATTTATTAGATGAAATTCTATGTTGAAGCTCAGATAAAATATATAATTTTTTTCATAACTTCAGCTAGTAACAAAAATTGGCACTCTTAACATGTCTGAATGACTACTTCTAGATTTATTTGTAATCGGTAGAGATTTCCTTAATGAGTGAATAAATGATATAATTTATAAGTTTAAGTTCTTATTAGGAGAATGGTAAAAAAAATTTAACATGGAAATACATTCATTAGATATTGATCCCTAATGATTAATAAAATTCTTGATTTTTTGGGAGAAATTTATGTTTGTATAAATATTAATTAGTTGGGCAAAGAAATTACTATTTTGGAAAGTCTCAAGAGCACTTGTAATGAACTCTTAATTCATTATAAAATGATTTAATGATAAAAAATAAGCCTATTACTCTCTAAATTTTGACGTCTCATTGATTTATATATGTTAACCATAGTTCTTAGGCACTTAATATACAACTAGTTCCCTGTAGCCAGCCTTAGCACAAACTCTTAAACCATTTATGAATCATGTCTTTTCTTCACTCATACTAGTATAAAGTGCACCCATTAAAATTAAGCTTTTGTGTAGTATCTTGTTGGTTTATTTTAGGTCTGATACGCAGAATATTGTATTATTTAAATAATCAAACACAGCTTTAAAAGTAATATACTATTTCAAAAAATAGAGATACCACTTTACAATGGGCTCAATTCTCTTAAAAATTTTATTTAATAATTTATGGGTCTATATTTCAAACCAATAAATTTGACTTACCTAATTTGAAGACTAGACAGAGTTTTGATTAATATTGGTTACTAAATTCCTACAAGAGCAAACCCCTACATTTAATTATATCTAAGGATATCAACTCTCTTAAGAAAAATTTCGATTTAGGCTAGGGTTGTATCTTCAAGAATTTCATGGTTTGGCTTCCATAATTATTTATTTGAATTTTCAAAGAAGAAAAGATCAATATGGAACAACTCTTTTCGAAACTCAAAGGAAAAAAAAATAGGAAATGCTGAGATACTGAGAGGCTTAATGACACTTCAACTATCATATTATTTGGCTTTATTGATTTTGAGACTGCAAAGATTTTGTGTTCGAGTTGACATCTTATTAGGAAACTAAGACTTATATCTCAAGATATTTGATTGTAAGAAAGCCTCAGAAGTGAGGGCTTATGTCGTAACTAGACAAATAACCTCAGAATCCTAAGATTAAGATGAAGTATATGAAATAAACAGAACATTGAAGCCTAGTTTAATAAGGAAAAATGTGATAAATAGGGATTTATATAGGACAATCCTATAAAGGACCAAGTAAGCCCAACTCGATTAGACTTAATGGCATGCCAATATGGGGCTTCTAACTAAACACACTTAACATAGTAAAATTGTGCATGACCGATCTCATGAAATATATGATAAGATGTGCTATTATTTATTAGAAGATGATATGTCTTATAACTTGAATATAAAATCAACATGTCTATTATATGACTGGTATGCATTGTTCTAAGACTTATACAAAAATATCCTTTTTTTATAATTTCAAATTTATAAAGTTTTATACTCAACACTCTCATATTTTATTGAGTGGACTTTTAATATTGAGTGATGAAATAGGTTGTATGTAAGTATGCAGTCTTTAATAATGCATGCATTGATGATCAATTTATAGACCAAGTCAATATGTGAAGGCAAACTTACTCTAAAATGTAGTAATCTTTAAAAGACAAATTATTCTTTTTTTGTGCAATGAGTGAAAACTTGAAGACAATAAATATAATTAATATGTATGCATATGCTAAAGTGGCTCTTTTGATGGCTATTCCTACATCGAAGAGTTACTAATTATTTTTTCTTTTATTTTATTTTTTATTTAAATGTAATGATGTTTGTATGGTGTGAATGCAATATTTTATTAATTTTGTTATAAATTTTGATTTTTGAAAAATTAAATTTGAATTGTTTAAGTTATGGTAATGAATTGGTCCTTAAAAAGTCCAAAGAATAATCTTGGATAAATGTAAACCATCACAAACTGTTGTAAAAAACGACGACAATAAAGCAAAAAATGGAATGAGAAAAAATTGCACGAAAAAAAAAGACACCAGAGCGACACATAGATTTACATAGTTCGGCAAATTTGCCTACGTCCACGGAGCTGCAGAGGATTTATTTCTTCGAGGAATTACACGGTCGAGCGCCTCGACGTTTACAAGAAAATTTTTATTTTCTTCTCTCCCTTCCTCTCTCTCTCTCTCTTCCTCTCTTTCTCTTAGCTCTCAAGATGACTTGCTTAGTCTTGCTTGGCTTGCTTTTCCTTTAAACCAAAAGAGACTATTTATAAAAACCATAAGAGCAGTAGGTGGGAGGTAGGTGAGAGGTAGGTGGGATGTGATAGGTAAGCGGTAGGTGGGTGTGGTAGGTGAGCTGTAGGTGGGATACTTAATTAGGAAGCTAATTAAATTCGGTGGACCGGGTCTCCACATTATCCAACAATTCTCCCACTTGGAGACTAGGACACTGAATGCATCATCTACTGGTTGCATCATCTACTAGCTATACCAATCTCTTACTCAAACATAATATCTTCCACCTCTGCAACTCAAAGCCCTTGTCTTCATGCCAGAAGACCAGCTGAAGTCGAGCACAACTTCAATTTCTCATGAGTAACACCCTCAGTTGATGTATCACCGTCAACGTAGTCTTGTACCACCAAGCTCTTTCCTGAGTTACTCTTGTATCTGCTTACAACTCCCACTGCATGATCAATATCCTGCCCCTGCTGAAAGCCCTTTTCAACAAGTTCAGCCGTCTACCTCTTATTGCCATTGAGTGCAGTCTTCACCTGGTACACCCACTTATTGTGCAACGCCTTCTTCCTTGGTGGAAGTTCTGCTAGCTCCCAAGTCTGATTCCCTGACAGAGAATTTGTTTCCCCCTTCTTGGTCAGCTCTCACTTGCTTGAATTCTCATATTGCAAGATTTTTTCATAACTTTGTGGTTCTCCACCATTTTTCTATTCAAAGACCAGTTTTCCTGCCTTTGGCGCTTTGCCACTTTTCAAGAAATGGACCTTCTTCTGCTTCCACATAATGCACCTCTGACTCATGTGTCCACGCTTGAGCAAACCTGTAGTCATATATAGTGTGTCAGTTTTTTTACCCCGAGTCATTACTAATGCTTCTTTGGTAACCTTCCAGGTGATATCTGAGAACACCACTGAATGACCACCCTCATTGAACTGCCCAATAGAGATGAGGTTTTTCTTCAACTCAGGAATGTGTTTGACCTTTTGCAATTTCTGTTTGCTCTTATTAGGGAGTGAAATATCAACATCTCCCATCTCCACCATGTCTAGAGCTTTTCCATCAGTCAGATGTACCTTCCCAAAGTTACCTGCAAAATAATTTCGCATTAACTCCCGACGGGAAGATGTATGGAAGGAAGCTCATGAATCCAGTATCTAGTCATCAACAGAACTGTAAACTGCCAGAAATAGTGCATCCTATATTTCTTCAATTACAACATTAGCGTCATCTTTCTCCTTCTTCTTAGGATTCCTACAGTTCCTTTTTATGTGGCCAGCCTTGCCATAATCCCAACAGGTTGCCTACTGATCAGACTTTGATTTTTGATCTTCCTCTGTTTGAGTTCCTGTCATGTGATCTCCCTCTGGAATCAACATTCAGTGCCGAACTTGAACACAAGGTCTCGCCAAAATCTTTCCTGCCCACCTCCTCAACAAAAATCAAATCACGAATATCATCATATTTCAGCTTAGATTTACCTGCAGAACTGCTAACTGCCATCTTCATGGCTTCTCAGCTATTTGACAATGATGCCAACAATATCAGTTTACGTATCTCATCATCAAAATCAATTTCAACAGACGACGACTGATTTATGATAGTGTTGAAATCATTCAGGTGTTGAGCAACAGACACACTTTCCATCATCTTCAAGTTGAATAACTTTTTTATCAGATGCACCTTGTTATTCGCTGATGGCTTTTCAAACATACCTGATAAAGCCGCCATGAGATCTACAGTAGTCCTCTCCTTGATGATGTTGTGGGCAACCAATCTCGATAGAGTTAATCGTATAACCCCCAGAACTTATCAATCCAACATATTTCATTCCGCCTCGTCCATCTTTTCTAGTCGTTTTCCCAGTAACGGAAGATAAAGTTTCTTCCCATAGAGGTAGTCATCTATCTGCATCCTCTAGTAAACAAAATCTGTGACATTGAACTTCTCGATCTTCGATGTCATCACTTCTTCTCTGCCCATCATTCTTCTTTATATTCGAACCAAATCTCTGATACTAATTGTTGTGAAAAATGACGACTATAAAACGAAAAATGGAATGAGAAAAAATTGCACGCAGAAAAAAAACACCAGAGCGACACACAGATTTACGTGGTTCGACAAATTTGTCTACGTCCACGGAGCTACAGAGAATTTATTTCTTTGAGGAATTACACCGTCGAGCGCCTCGACGTTTACAAGAAAATCTCTATTTTCTTTTCTCTCCTTCTTCTCTCCCTTCCTCTCTCTCTCTCTTCCTCTATTTCTCTTAGCTCTCAAGATGACTTGGTTTGGTCTTGTTTGGCTTGCATGACTTGTTTTTCCTTTAAACTAAAAGAGATTATTTATAGAAACCGTAAGAGCGGTCGGTGGGATGTGGTAGGTGAGCGGTAGGTGGGTGTGGTAGGTGAGCAGTAGGTGGGTGTGGTAGGTGAGATACTTAATTAGGAAACTAATTAAATTCGGTGGACCGGGTCTCTACATTAACAAACCTAAAAAAATAGATAAAAATTATGATGACACAATATATAAACATAAAAGACAATCAAAAGTACATATCATTCATTAAAAAATAAACATTGTAATAAGTCTTAGACCTAAGGTAGACTAATAGATCAATTAGGTTATGTGGACATCCTTATTCATGCTTTGGATTTTTTTTTTTGGATTCATCCTTATTTTTCATTACTCGTTGTTTATCCTTTTATTGTAATTCATTTGTAGTTCATCCTTTGTTATACGTCCTTTTATTGTTTATCCTTTCTTGTTTGTCGTTTGGATATATGTAAATGACCAACTAAAAAATACATCCTAACTCTATGTCAGGCTCGGTAGAAAATTAGGCCTACATTTAATACATTTTTTTTATGTTTTCAGCATAGGTTGTGTGGTATGTAAGTGAAAAATAAAGTAGGTGATTGACTTTTATTTGAGTCGTAGGTAGGGCTGTCAAAACGGCTCGTTGTTCTCGAACAACTCGTGCTCGGCTCATTAAAAAGCTCGTGCTCTGCTCTTTCGCTAAGTTAACGAGCTGGACACAAGCAAAGATTTATATTGATGAGTTGTATTTAAAAAAAAAATTAATTGATTACACTACAAAGATTGATAATCAATTAAAAATATTAATTAAGAAAACAAAATAAAAATTATTAAATTAGATTCAAAAAATGTTTTAATATAAATAATAATTTTTAAATCTTGCATCAATCTTTAACATCTTATGGCTACGTGATTAGGATTGTGAAAACGACTATTTGTTGGTGAACGGCTCCCGGTTCGCCCCCCAAGAGCCGAACATGAACACACTTTTTGAGCTTGAAATATAAACGAGCCGAACACGAGCTGAGGCTCGCTTACACCCCTAGTCTTAGGTAACTTGATCTCCTTTTTAATAAACAATAAAATATTTTTAAATAATTTATTTGTAAATTAATTATACTAATTGAATAAAAAATAAACAATATGACAATGCAAAGTAGCTTACCACCTCCGGCCGCCTGGTCTTCTCCTTTCCCTCTCAAGCGATAAGTTACCCGGCCGGCGCAGCCTACCCTATCGTGTTTCTTCTTCTTCAACTCATTGACGTTGTTCCTTTCCGTCTCGTCCGTCGTTTCTTCCTCCTTGCGAGTCTTCGTGCCCGCTCCTCGTTTGGACTTCTTTTCTCGCTGAAGCATTGATCTCCTTTTTAAAGGATCTTTCTTCAAATAAAAGAGTGAACAAACTAGATGATTAGGACTAGGAATAACGGAGGTGGTGGCGACAAGAGACTTACTACAAGATGGATCTTCTTACTTTGCTTTGCGTTCTTCGGCCTTGGAATGCTGTTCTCGAATCGGTTGGTTATGATTCTTAATTTGGCTTCTTTCGAGCAATGGAGCTGGCGATTTGATCTATATCGTTGTCGATTTTTGTTTTCTTTTCATTTTTTATGGGCATGTTCTTGTTCTGGGTTGTGTTGTGTGATTTAGCTTTTGGGTTTGGTAGGTTTTGGTCTGTCCCAGATTCAAACGGGGAAATCATCTCGCAGCGGCGGCAGGAACAGGAACTGCAGGCTGTCTCGGAGGATTGCATAACCAAAAGGGTCCGTCTATGCATTCGATGATATTCCTATAGCTCGGAGTGAGTTCTATTTCGTTTAACCATGTTTTTGTCTGTCTATAGAAGCTTGGGCAAGACAAGGATGTAATGGGAGAAGTCACGAGGACCCATGAAGCCATACAGTGAGTGGATGATTTTCTTGCTCTCAATCCCTAAATGCATTTGTTAGGCCTTTGTTGATTTTTAGCTTTGGGTTTATTTGATATCTCATGTCTCTAAATTTGATTGTCGTCAGATCTTTGGATAAAACAATATCAGCACTCCAGATGGAGCTGACTGCAGCAAGGAGCTCCCATGAGCTGACTGGTTCGGAGGGTTCTCCAAGCATTAAAACCTCCAGTCAGCAGAGAAAGAAGGCTTTTGTTGTTATGGGCATTAATACAGCATTTAGCAGCAGGAAGAGGCGGGACTCTGTTAGAGAGACATGGATGCCTCAAGGTACTCTTTGAATCCTTTTTCCTAATTAATGCATTCCATTTACTGTAAACTTCATATATTCCCCTTGATCATTATTTTAAGCTGCACAAGTTGCTATAAAGTGAACACAACTAGTTCTACATTGGCAGCCAATTTGTCTTTTATATTTTTATTTTTTTTTCCTCTTAAAAGATTACAGTAGCAGATGTTTTTTTGATAAATTGTATGCCTTTCAAATATGCTCTGTTTTCTCAGTGAAATGAATGATGTATTCTGAATTTCTATATCAATCTTGTAAACTCTGGTCGTGCACTATTGCAGAATTATTGTGGCCCATTTTTCATAACATATTAGCCTGATTGGCATTGGTATTAACTCATAAATCTTCAAAGAACTGCACTATATTTTTTGTTTATTTGATATTGTGAAAGCATTATCCAGCTGAAATGCTTTACTTTATGTAATTTGTCCTCAAAATGCCATGGGTTTGATTTCCTTTTGAATAAGAGTTATCCCCATTTGTGCTGTTTTGTTTAAGTTTTTCACTAGGACAGAACAAAGGATGTTTTGCTTGAGTTTTTAAATCTTAAAATGGAGGTGCTCGCTTACAGCTTTAAGATCTTTCTTTTGAGCTGTTTGACCTTCACGTTGGGTATGTGTAATAAGTGGCCGTTAAAATTAAAATTTCTTTTGAATGTTGGGTTTGTCTGGTCTTCTCAAACTCAATAACTTCATATTTTTCCAGTTCTAATTGTTTTTGGTTTATAAGCACCTGAAAAATAGTGTAAGCCTGAGCAACACTCAAGAGTCTTGACCAACAAATGCATCACATTCTTGTTAAAGTTGTTTGACTTAGTTGCTTCATATTTTTTATTTTGCCTGAAAATGGAGGTGATGTTATCCTGTAACAATTTTGAAATTTATTACTTGATTATGTTGATCAATCTAGCACCTCTAATGGGTGTTTAAATTAATTGGTAAGTTCTTCTTTCTTCTTGTTAAAAAAAATAGTCCATGTAATCATAGTAATAAATGGATCAATTCAATATTTCGCAACTCCATAGATTATATATGCATCACATTCTTGTTAAAGTTGTTTGACTTAGTTGCTTCATATTTTTTATTTTGCCTGAAAATGGAGGTGATGTTATCCTGTAACATTTTTGAAATTTATTACTTGATTATGTTGATCAATCTAGCACCTCTAATGGGTGTTTAAATCAATTGGTAAGTTCTTTTTTCTTCTTGTTAAAAAAATAGTCCATGTAAACATAGTAATAAATGGATCGATTCAATACTTCGCAACTCCATAGATTATATATGCACCTTTCAAGGCCTTCATTCTTTTTGTGTTTCACCTAATGTCCAAATTTCTCTCTTTAAGAGTAGTTGATGAAGTCAATAAGATGTACTATTTCTTGTGTTCTCTGATTTCAGCATTTTCTTATTTCATTTTTACATGAATATAATGAAAAATATTATGTTAATTTAGGTGAGAAGCTTCAGCAACTGGAGCGTGAGAAGGGTATTGTCATTCGGTTTATGATTGGTCATAGGTACTTCATTCTGCTTACTCTGCTTAACATGTTGGTTTTTGTAACTCTATAAGACCAGTGATATAACTTTCATATTTTTCATTGCTGTCGCTATTGTCCACTAAATTCTGACCTTCATTTGTTTTTTTTTTATTAAAATAAATGTCAAGGCAAGATAATTTCTCTATATTGCTACTTTCATACTAGTGTTAACTTGATAGATTCTTCGACTGATACTATATGCATTCTATACCACATTTTTATAGTCAGACTAATAAAATATGTCCAGGCAATTTTGTTCTTATTGAATTTCTTTGAGAATCTTATATTATTAGTGTTTGCCTGTTGTTTCAATTGAACTCACTCCCAACTTTTAATGAATAGCTAATGCAATTGTTTTTAAGATACTGCGAGAGGCCAGCTGGTACAACCCTTAATTGAGCTTAAGCATTTGCAATTTCAAAGGGTGTGCCTTTTTTTTTGCCCGTGAAAATATATACATATATATATATATATATATATTCCTCAATAAATTAAAGCATACTGTCATAGTCTATCCCCCC
>NW_018164869.1:794122-808885 GCF_001263595.1 Phalaenopsis equestris | reverse complement strand
CCCCGCCTCTCTGGTAGCAATGCAATATATAGATTTTGGGACGCTAATAAGGTCCTTTCCCCTATTGTAGCTTATTCATAGCAGAACTGCTTTCATCCGTTGGTTGGCAGCACTTTACTACCCCATTGGAATCATATTCTTGAATGTTTTGTTTTCATCTTAGATCTGTTATGTTCCCCATATTGTTATTGTCTTGAAAAATAGCAATAATGATCTGTTGGTGCAAATATCAGTGATTTTAATGCTATTTTTTTTTCCACCTTGGTTCTTTCCTTTTTGTGATATGAAATGGCATAGGTGAAGGAGTTCACCTAGTTTTCCAATCCTCTATGGTGCATAATGCTGGCCTTTAAAAGAGAAGCATAAATCAAAATTAAGTATTGCTGAGATGAGAATGCTTAAGTGGATGAATGGCTTGACACTTAGAGACAAAATGCGAAATTAATATATCCGTGATAGGCTTGGTGTAGCTCCAATGGCGGACAAAATTAGAGAGTCGTCTTTCACATTAAATGTCGATCATCTGTTGATCTGGTTAGGAGAGTTGATATTTTAGATTCGACTTATGTTAAGAAAGACAGAGGTAGACCTAGAAAGCCTTGGGCTCATTGTATATAAGATGATCTTAATTTATTAGAATTAAATGAAAATATGACACTGAATAGGACGTAAGGGAGAAAAAATGATTCATTTAGATGGTTGTTATTGTTGTTGTTGTTGTTGCTGCTAAGAATTATAACAATGATAGAATAATTTCATGATGCTTCTCCATGCAGACATTGCCCCAAAATGGATTGCTTTAGAATTTATGTTTTATCATTTAGTTTCAATAAATTTCTTTTGTATCTACTACATGATTTACCAATCCATACACCTAACATCAAGCAGTCACCTTTTGTTTCTTCTATGCTTCCATTAGGATAGGTTGTTGTTACTTGAAATTGTTTTTCAGGGAAGTATGTTTTTCAGTTAATTAGGGCCATTATAAATTCAAATTAAAATATTCCTAGTCTATTTTAGATGTACCCTAGAGTTAACCCACATTTTTCATATTTCCATTTTTGAAACTATTATAATGTCAATATTTTTTTCTCATCGATTTATTGATCCTTGGTGTAAAAGCACACACGTTATTATGCAAGTATATGTGCCGATCAAGTTGTGTATGAATTTTAAGTCCAAGCATCGATCTACAGTGAACTATTATTTCTTAAATTAAGTCAAGTAATATCCTAAGAGTCTACTCATTTTATATAGTCAAATCAATTTTAAAATTGGGATTAAAAATTCTATCGATAATAATAAAAGTATTTTTGTTTCTTTTAATTTTTTAGATAAAAACATCTCCTAAGTGTTTTTCTGTCTATGTTTAAATCTCATTCAAGGGATTTTATTGTAGTTGACAATTGAGAGCAAAACTACTCCTAGCCTCTTTCGAGTTCATAAGAAGTATTGAGGTTTTATATTACAATTTAGTTTCCTAAATCATACAAAAACCCCCAAAATTTAATGTTTTTCTATTGATGGCACTATCCTAGAAGTAATATTTCTATTCTTCCAAAAAAGTGCGTGTTAACTTAGTTGTTCCACTAGGTTTTCTTTCGATACTGAAAAATCTCAACAAGTTTTAACAGATCAATTTGCCAAATTGAATGTAATTGAAGCACAAAAAGTTAACTTATCAACATCATATACTCAATTGAAAATAACAGTATAGATAGATCCAAACATTCCACACAAACACTATACAAAGGAGTTGGGGCTTAGTTCCAAACCATGTTTATGAAATAATGATGAAAATATATGAAGATCCTGATACTAAAAAAAAAGAAAGTTTTAAAGAAAACACTTGGTACGATCTTCACTTGAAATTTTCTCGATCCCTTGCAAAAATTCTTCCAATTGGTCATTTACATGCTCTCTTACTCACAAACACACAATTCCACACACACACCCACCCTAGAATTAGGGTGTGCATTGTTTAGTTAAAACTAAAAAATCAAACCGAACCGAATAAGTTTGGTCGGTTTGGTTCGGTTTAAAAAATACATTTCGGTTTTTGGTTTTTAAAAACTCAATATTTGGTTTTTCGGTTTTAAATTTTTGGTTTAGTTTTAATTTTCATTTAACCGAATAAACTGAAAAAGAAAAGAATTGAAATTAAATAGAGGATTATGAATATAAATTGATATTATACATGCAACATATGTGATTTTTTATGTTTGTTCATAAGTGAATTATATCTAACAGTTAAATTTCGATTTATTCATAATTGAACTATTTAAACTGAATTAAACTTTGGTTCTGTCGATTCAGTTTTATTGAAATATTGATTGGCTTGCTTTTTTGGATTTTAGATTTCGGTTGCAATCAACCTTTTTTGAAAACTGATGCATCAAAACTGACAGATTTCTCACCCATACATCGAAGTCTCCAAGTTGCCCACCCCCATTTATGTAGAATTTTGACCAAAATCATCTTCGAAATCATTAGAACTGATCAATGTCGGTTTGTAGCGCAAGGGCGCCACGATGTGGCGTCGGTGCGTTGTATCAGGCACGGGGCGTTGCATTTGAGCACCGTGGTGTTGAGCTCTCTTGTTTATGGCTTAATTTTTCAAAGTCAGGAGCCCAGACGTTGTAAAAGTGGCGCTTTGGCATTGATACAATGACTTCTTGGAGCTGCTACAGTAACTATTGCCATACTTTTCATATCCTCTCCAATTTATTATCCTGTTAATTTTCTGTAATAAAACAAAAAAATAAGCACAATTAAGAAAAAGAAGACATTAAATTTACATAACAAATACAACTAATTTTTACGCATTTTAAATACTTGACACTTATTTTAATAAGAAGATATACTTATTACGCACTCAAACAAATAGAGTGGCCCTTCCCTCATTTAAAATTATGTATCTAGGGTTGACCACATGATCACATATTTGTGAAGGTGTGCCATGATCTCAAAATTTTGAGTGTAAAGGATGCGTAAGCTTGATAATAACCCTCTTTTCGAGTGGAAATCATTTGAGACATACTCTCACCCAGTCACCAAATATGTATCTAGGGTTAGACCGCATGACCGCATATTTATGAAGGTGTGCTTGGGTCTAAAAAATTTGGGTGTAAAAGACCCTTTTGGAATGGAAATCATTTGAGACCTGCTCTCATCTAGCCACCAACTATTTGGTGCAAGGAAAAAGCTGGGAATTCATAGAGTTGCATTCTATCAATCTGAGGCAATCTAGTTTTCTGATTAACAAAAAGTCTTATTGATTTTTATTTGTAGTGTAATTTGTGAACTTTAGTTCCATTATTATTTTATATTAAAAATATTTTTTGAGTAAACTTCAAGATTTCATAATTTGGGATGTTCTTGAAGAAACAAATTCTATGTGAGATAAAGTGACAAACACTATCAAACAAGTGACAAAAGATTTTCTTAGAGAATAATAAAAAAAAAATTTATAAATAAAAATAGTTGGCAGTGAAATAATAATATGTAAGAAAAGATAAAATATAAGAAGTTATGTTATAAAAATTTTTTTAAATGTAAAAGCTTAAATAACTGGAAAAAATATACAATAGATCATAGGGAGTCTAAGAGAACAATCTGTGAGGCTAAAAATTCTGCTTTTAGTGATATTTATGATAGATTAGGTACTAAAAAGGGTAAAAAATATATGTATAAACTAGCCAAATAAAGAGAAAAGAAAATTAAATATTTAACAAAAGTAAAGTGTATTAAAGATGAAAATCAAAAAGTGTTTTTCTTAGAAAGAGATAGTCAACCTAGGTTGGTGAGTTATTTTAATAAATTTTTCAATGAAGTTTCTGAAAATACGATGGATTTTAATGATCTTAATATCGTTAATTATTTTATTTTTACCATCGTTTACCATCGCATTAGTAAAAAAAAATTGAGGAGGCTTTAAAGAAAACGAAGGGTGGAAAGTCTGTTGGACCTAATGATATTTCAATTGAAGTGTGGAAATATTTAGGATATTTGTGAGTTTCTTGGATTACTAAACTCTTTAATATTATTTTAAAAACTAAAAAGATGCCTGGGGAGTGGAGGAAGAGTATTTTGGTCCCTATTTTTAAGAATAAAGGGGATGCGCAAGAGTGCAAATAATAGAGGAATTAAGTTGATGTGCCAAACTTTTGAATGGGAGAGGGTAATTGAAAATAGGTTAAGAAGTATTACAAAGGTTTCTCATAATCAGTTTGGATTTATGTCAGGCAGCTCTACTGTGGTAGCTATACATACTTATATCAGGCAGCTCTACTATGGAAGCTATACATTTATTGAGTGGTTTGACGGAGAAGTACAGAGAGAATAAAGAGGATCTATTGATTTATTTTATTGATTTAGAAAAAAAGCTTACGATAAGGTTCCAAGAGATATCCTTTGGAGAGTTCTAGAGAAGAAAGGTGTTGATATGACTTATATTCAAGTCATTAAAAATATGTATATTAGAGTTGTTATTTGTGTTCGAATAGAACGATGATTGACAAAATATTTTTCTATTTCAGTTGGATTATATCAATGATCGGTTTTAAGCCCATATCTTTTTGCTTTAGTTATGGATGCTCTTATTGAACATTTACAGAAGGATGTAACTTAGTGTATGCTTTTCGCTGATGATATCCTTCTTGTGGATAAGACTAGAGAAAAAGCTCAGGAAAAACTTGAATTATGGAGGTCTACATTGGAGCCTAAAGACGTTTTTTTGAGTAGAACTAAAACTAAATTCATGGAATATAGTTTTAGTAGTAGCTTCTCTAGTAACAGAGTTGTAACTATGGGTGATCGAATTATTAAAGTCTGAGTGCTTTGGATATCTCGGGTCTATTGTTCAAAGTGATGACGATATAGATGGTGATGTTACTATTAGAATTCAAGTTGGTTGGTTGAAGTTGAGGAATGTTTCGGTCCTATTGTATGATTGAAAAGTACCGCTTTGACTGAAAGGAAAATTTTATAAGATGGTGGTGAGACTTTGCAATGCTCTATGGCGTTGAATGTTGGCCTTTAAAAGAGAAGCACAAAACTAACTTAAGTGTTGCCGAGATGAGAATGCTTAGGTGGATGAGTGGCTTTACACTTGGAGAAAAAATGCAAAATGAATATATGCTTTACACTTGGAGTAAAAATGCAAAATGAATATATCTATGATAGGGTTGATGTAGCTCCAGTGGCAGACAAAATTAGAGAGAGTCATTTTAGATGGTTTGGTTACATTAAACGTTAACCATCTGATAATCCAGTTAGGAGAGTAGATATTTTAGATTCGACTTATGTTGAGAAAGACAGAGAGAACTAGAAAGACTTGGGCATATTGTATAAAAATTGTTCATAATTTATTAGAATTAAATGAAAATATGACACTCAATAGGACGTAGTGGAGAAAAAGGATTCATGTAGCCGGTCCTACTTAGTCGGATAAAGGCTTGTTTTTGTTGTTGTTGTGATACTGCATTCACTGTAACTATTTTAAGAATGTACCGTTTTCTTTTGTTCAATGAGAAGAGGGGTTTTCCCCAATTTTTTAACTTGAACAAATGAATCTAAATGGATCTACCTATCAAAAGGCAAAGAAGATCTAGTCAAATTTGACTTTAATTCTCGATTTGAAATGTGAGCTAGCCCCCAAAAGTTCTTAACAAGTTCAATAAAATGTTTAATCTTTATCGCCCTCTAGTTAAACTAGGTAGATGCCAAATTTTATTTGATTATATAAGTATTTGGTTTTTAATTCGCTACAGGAAAATATGGAATTTACAATGAAGTTCATGAAAAGTAGACTAATTTTCATCTAATAGTGAACTTTCTGCTGATCTAAATTCGTTTAAAACAACATTTTTTATGGCTAAATAGTCCATGATATTGTTAGTAAATCTAAATCAATTAGAAGTATCTAACAAAATTTTCACCTGTTGATCAATTTACTGTGGATGTTCCATCGAAAGTTTGGAGAATTATTTTATGGGGTGACAATGCCGTGGTGAGTAGGTCAATCCATAGATTATTCATAATACACATTGATTCTATCTATGCAATGAGAAATAACATTATATAAATATATAAACAATCATGCAGAAAAATAACACAATTATGAATAAAAAATAATAATTGATTTCTTAATCACTCATTCTAATATGATCTGACAAAGAAATCGTCACAATTTTCCAGATAAATTAGGGAAAATCAATATTTTTCTTCAAACATCAAATTACAATTATACATCACGATCAACTGACACAAATACAAAAGATAAGCATGTATGATTCAAGAGGTAGGTGATCTCTCAAACCCTACAATTGGAGTGGTAGGAAATGTCTCCCAAACCATAAACCTGAAACTCCAAGACAATAATCTCATGCATACCCTAACCCTAAACCCTAAACCCTAAACCTTTTCAATCATAGGTACTTATTCTACCAAAACTTAGTATTTATGAGTGTTTTGTAAGATGAAAAAGTTTATGTTCATATTACAAAGGATTCATACTTATATAAATACTTTGCGATTTGTTGTCCACCCTTGCTAGTTCACTTGCTTCTAAAGAGCTTCAATCTTTCTTACTGCCTATTCAATTCTATGTTCCTCATTTATCTTCGCTGCACCACACCTGATGACATTAGTTGCATCTCATTTTATATTTCATTTCTTGGATGTCATAATTTACATTGTTTTTCTTGACCAGTGCCACATCGAACAGCATTTTGGACAGGGCAATAGACTCGGAAGAAGAGCTGCATAACGACTTTATTAGGCTGGTGAGAATTACTTTATCCATTTGGCTTAAATTTTTTCATTTCCTCACTAATAACTTCCATGTAAATTATTAGGATCATGTTGAAGGATATCATGAATTATCAGCAAAAACAAAGATATTCTTTTCTACAGCAGTTGCTAAATGGGATGCTGAATTTTATGTTAAGGTGGATGATGATGTTCATGTCAATTTAGGTACAAATTAATATCAAATATGTTTTAAAAATGGGAAATTTACTTACGTAACACACAATTCTTATGTATTTACATATCTCACACCTAAACTTTTATATTTACATACACAGCACAGTGTTTTAAACTTATTCATGAAAAGGTGTATTTCAATTTTAAAAAGTGGTAATGGTACTGTTTTTTATGTGATCTTAAAGATTTGAGTGTTGTGTGTGTAAATATGAATGTTTAGTTGTGAGATACGTAAATATAAAAGTTTAGGTTTGAGATATGTAAAATACATAAGAATTATGTGCTATGTATGTAAATGCCTATTTAGAAATTCATATAATTAATGAGTTCACTCTGGTAAAAGTTATTCCTTTACACTTAGACATTTTTTTATCCTTTGAAATTCATTCTGATATATACTATCCTTCATCTATATTTCAGGTATGCTAGCTGCAACTCTTGCACACCATAGATCGAAGCCCAGAATTTACATAGGATGCATGAAATCTGGTCCAGTACTTGCCAATAAGTAAATCTTTCTTCTCTTCTCGTCTCTGAAGCAGTAAATTTTAGCGGGTTTCTCACTAGTTTGTGTACATTATTCATAGGAATGTGAAATATCACGAGCCGGAGTTTTGGAAATTTGGAGAAGAAGGAAATAAGTACTTCCGCCATGCGACCGGCCAAATCTATGCCATCTCAAAGGATCTGGCCACATATATTTCAATCAATCAGTAAGTTTGTAAGACTTTTATATGATAAATGATGAGATTGTGTAGTTCTGATGGGTGCTTTTGTTATTTTTAGGCCTATACTCCATAAGTTTGCAAATGAAGATGTTTCACTTGGGGCATGGTTTATCGGACTTGAAGTGGAGCATATTGATGAGAGGAACATGTGCTGTGGGACACCGCCAGGTGGTGTCTGCTGTATTTTTTATGTGATTCTTAATTGACTAGCTTTATCTGTAAATTAGTTGGAATTAGTATTTTGGAATATTTACATACATAGCACTCAGTTCTTATGTATTCACATATCTAACACCTTAAATTTTTACTTACATGCCACCTTAACTATGCATGAACACCTGAACTTAAATTTTTACATATATGCTACCTTAACTATGCATGAAAAGGTGTATTTCACTTTTTAAGTAAAATGTGGTATTTTTATGTGATATGAAAGATTGGGGTGGTATAAATGTAAAAAGCAAAGTTAGGTTTTAGATATGTAAATACATAAGGATCAAGTTGTATGTAATTAAATGCCCCTAGTATTTTTAACTTGAATAAAACTTATCCAGTTCTTCTCTTACGACTGTCTTTTATTTCATTTACAATTACATGGAATTAAATATTCTGCATTTCAATGTAAACCCTAACTTTGGAAAAATTGAAGCTGGGGTGAATTAAATAAATACAATTAAATATTCTGTGTGCATTTTTTTTTGAACTCAATTTAAAATATACCTTGTTCAAGTTTCATGTTAAAACTGCACTCTTTTATTATCATCATTATCATTAGAATCATCCCTACTGTTTCAGTTTATCTTCAAAAATCATCATTATCATTCATTTTTGTTAAGCATTTATTTGAGATGTTGGATCTAAATTTTCAGTGCAAGTATTTTACTACAACTTTTATCAATATTGCTTTAATTCATAATTCTTCCACGGTAAGTTTTTCTATCAATCATATTGATAATATATTTTCTATTTTTTTTTTTTATAAATGCTCAACAACAACAACGACGACGAGCCTTTATCCCACTAAGTGTGGCCGGTTACATGAATTCTTTTACTCCATTATGTCCTATTGAGTGTCATATTTTTATTTAGTTCTAGTAAATCAAGATCAATTTTTATACAACATGCCCCAGTCTTTTTATGTCTCCCTCTACCCTTCTTAACATAAGTCAAATCTAAAACGTCTACTCTTCTAAGTGTGTCATCAAATGGTTGAAATTTAATGTGACCAAGCCATCTAAGACGATCATTTCACATTTTGACATTTTGTCTCTCTTATCTTGTCTACCACTAGAGCTACACCAACCCTTTCACGGATACGATCATTTCACATTTTGTCTCTAAGTGTAAAGCCACTCATCTACCTAAGCATTCTCATCTCTGCAACACTTAATTTAGTTTTATGTTTCTCTTTTATAGCCCAACATTCTACTTCATAAGCATTGTAGGTCTCACCACCATCTTATATAATTTTCCTTTTAAGTCTAAGAGTTACTTTTCTATCTCACAATAAGTCTGTTGCACTCATCCACTTCATCCATCCAATTTGAATTCTACTGATAACATCCTCATCTATATCACCATCACTTTGAACAATAAACCTGAGATATCTAAAATGTTCACTCCCTTTAATGACTCGGTCAACTATTGTTATAACCCCGTTAGTAGACCTACTACTACTAAACTTGCATTCCAGGTATTTAGTTTTAGATCTATTCAAATGAAAGCTTTTAGATTTTAAAGTTGACCTTCGTAGTTCTAGTTTTTCCTGAATTTTTTCTCAAGTCTTATCCTCAAGAAGGATATCATCAGCGAAAAGCATACCCCAAAGTACATCCTTAAATAAATGTCCATTATGGACATCCATAACTAAGGCAAAAAGATAAGGGCTTAAAGACGACGTGCCTGCGTCTTTAAATTTGAGATTAACTAAAATTCAGGAACAAAAGTTGATAGAGATATTAAAAAAGTATAAAAAGGCTTTTGGATGGACTTTAGCAGATATTAAACAAATTAGTCCTTCAATTTGTATGCATAGAATTTTATTAGATGAACAGTATAACTAAGGCAAAAAGATAAGGGCTTAAAGACGATCCCTAACCTTTCTTTTCTAGAGCTCTCCAAAGTGCTTCTCTTGGAACTTTGTCAAAAGTGTTTTTTTCTAAATGTTCAAATCTCTTAAATCTGACTTCCACTACCCTATATTTCAATAGCTGTCATTCCTACAAGGTCTATCATACAATTATTCCTTGCATCATATTAAGACTCTCTTGTAATCTTGCATCAATTTGCAATGTAAAATTTATTATTGTTTTCATTTGCGTTTCTTTTAGATTGTGAATGGAAGGCCCAAGCAGGGAATGTATGCGTTGCATCGTTTGATTGGAATTGCAGTGGAATTTGCAAGTCAGTGGAGAGGATCCAAGATGTGCATGCGAGATGTGGGGAAGGAGATGGAGCTGTATGGAGTACATTCTTATGAGTTCACTTCACCCTCTCATTTTATCAGTTCATCATCATTTTGTCATTTTTTTCGTAAAAGCCGGTCGTTGCCTGAAGGTTAAGCTGCGGTTTCTCAGTAGTTAATGTTTTTTTATATCTTCAAGTGATAACAAAACGAGATTGATTCGGAAGCCGCAACGGAGTCTAAAAATCATCAAATTCCAGTAGGCAAGGTATGAAAATTACCTTTCTATATCATTTAGCTTTTAAAAGAATAGTGGTTGCTCAAATTTGTATACATTTTGTAGATTTTACAAACATGTAGGTTGATATACAAATACATACGATTTTTATGTTTATCAAAAGATACAAGTTGTATATTTAATATTTTCAGATTGCGAAGTCATTATCTAGCTATTTAATGAATTATCAACTCGAAGAAACGGCTTAATTTCCATTTTTGTTTATTTGAGGATTTGAGTTTAAATCACTTATGTTTAGATTAGAGAAATGTAATTTGCATTGTCACTACTAAAATTTGCATTCTGGTAGAAAATATAATTCCTTACTTTTCTGCTTGAGTGCATTTAAACTACGAGCACAGCTCCCTGCTTTAAGGGGAAAGGCTCCTATATATACTCTTGGAAATTGCACTGTGTTTTTTATTTGGGAAATTTACATGCATACTACACAATAATTCTCATGTTTTTATATATCTAACACCCATACTTTTATATTTATCTTCATAACATTTTAGTGTCCTAAAATTATACATGAAAACATGCATTTTATTTTGAGGTTGTTTTAGTAATTTTTATGTGAAGTTAAAAAATTGTGTGCTGTGCATGTACTTATATTAGATATGTAAATATTTAAGATTTGTGTGATATGTATATAAATGCCCCTTATATTGTATCTCTCACAATCTTATGTATAATGTGAATGATCCATCTCATCTCATTTGAACATGCTCAAGTGATGCTTGCTAATTTCTAATAATAATAATTCTTGTATTTTTATATCTAGATTTTATTACAATTTGTCTTTTGCTTCATTAAAAATAAGAAAAACAAATACTAATTATATGGGGAGCTTTTTTTTTTCTTAGTTATCTACTCCATATGAGCTTCTAGATCTTCTTGTACATCACAATGATATTGTATTTGTATAAATAGTTTCTTTGTTTTTTTTAATTAGCAGATCTCTTTCATCTTTTTTTGATTATTTTTTCTACTTGCATAGGAACATAGGAAATACAATTTTTTTGATATGAATATGAATTGGATAAATAGATTTAGGAAGATTTACACAAATGCCACTCAATTCCTATGTATTCCTACATCTAACGCTAAAATTTCAATTTTTACATACATATCACCTTACCTGTGCATGAAAAAGTGTTTTTGGCTTTTTAATAGTTAAAATGGTGTTTTTTTTTTCTTTTTTGTCATGAAAATTTTGATGATATAAATATAAAATGTAAAATTAAATGCAATGGAATTGGGTGTTATGCATGCAAAAGACCCTAACTTGTAGTACTAGATAATGCCACAAGACGCAAAAGTCTAATTATTGTGTGCGGAGAGCGCACGCAGAGCTGCGTGCGCTCTCCTATCACAGCCGTGCATCGCGGCTGTATGACAGTGGGACGCGGCGGTGATCGGTGCGTGCGCTCTCCGCACGCAATAATCGCTCAAAAATGCGACAATAAATGTAGGGATTTTACCGAAGACAACTACTCTGACTTTTTAATTTATTAATTTATTTTTTATTTGAGTGTTTAGAGCCAATAAATATTTTTATTTTGAGTAATTTGTAATAAAGGGAGAAGCTTCTTAGATTTTATAAGAGTTGATTGATCTCCCAACCTTTGAGTCTATGATAGTATTCTGAGTTTTTTAGTGAGAAGATTTGTTGTAATTAAGTTTTCTGCTTAAATAATGACCGTTTATAGTCTTTCTTTAAAGTTCTGCTTATTATAATAACCATTTACAGTTTTGCATTAGGTATTAGAAGGCCAAAAGTGTAAGTTAATTATAAATTAATGGCTTATTATTCTATACGTTTAATTATACAGTAGCATCATTTTTTTTATGTTGTTGTAAGCCCAAATTGCATAGAATAATGAGTCATTAATTTATAATTAACTTTCTGTTTGCGTCAGCTTTTTTCTGAAGTTGTTGGGTCATTCCAAAGTGTTGTTGGGATTAGACGCGCACAACTAGCCAAGCTAGAAGCATAATGCCAAATTAGGGCACAACATTGCGGCCCCGATGCCTAGCGCTGTGGCTTTGCATGTGATTAGATGCATATTGGAAATCTCTAAAGCTCGCATTCAAGCAAGTTCAATATGGTTGTAACGCCTTGGTGCCACAAGCAGTGGAGCGCCTTGACATCCGAGCGGTGGCAGCGCGACATGTTATCTAAAAGGGCATTCAAGGCCAATCGAAATGATTTTGTGTCCGTGTTTATCATCACAGCATCGTGTATGGTATCGAAGGGCCGTGAGTAGCATCGCGACGCTGTGTGTATCATCGCGGCACTTGATTGCCTATAAATAAGTGACATGACCTTACAAGTTCGTGCGCCTTGTTTTTCGCTGTGAAGCCCTACTAGATTTTCCCTTTTCCTTAGAAAATTATCTCCTCATTTTTTGACTATGCCTTCAAGAAGAGGAATGAGGACAGTCTCACCAGAAGAAGAAGGGTTTGATGTGTCCTGATTCATAAATCGAGAGGCCACAGAGGTATGTAGAATGTTATCGCAACTGAGATGTAATCCCCGAGCAAGGCTTCTCTAAGCCTCGGAGTCTTTCGACACTATTTTGGGGGTGTGGAGTTGCCCGTTGGAAGCTGTCGGCCACTGGAATCGAAATCTCGTTGCCCGCTTCGAAAAGACGTTTAATTTACATGTATATATATATAGTTTTTTTTTTTTAGAAAAATATAGAAAAATATGAAATCAAACCGACTCCATATTTTCCATAGTTTAAATGAAAGAACACTATATCTCAAACCCTGTATCTATCCCGAAGGATAAACACAAGACTTGAGGGTGATGCTCGATCAAATAAATTAAAAAATATATGACATCCATTTGGTCTGCGAAACCATTTTATTTGCCGACAAGTTCCCCTATTTAATATGAAGAATTAAATATGATTTATATTAAGCTGGGTTCGGAAAAGCTTCCTATAAAGAGCAAGCCCCTATAGTTAATTACATCTTAGACAACTGAAGTTACCTAAAAAAAACTCTCGATAAAAATGAAGAAATATTATCTTCAAAGAGGTCAAAATGATAGGATTTTTCAATGAGATTGGACATAGAGGTGTGAAAGGGGAATGACTCAAATTTTGAACATTTTATTGTTGAGTTCAAAGGAGGAAGAACTGAGGGATGTCATAGATCCGGAGGAGAAACTCGATGACTTTCCAAGCCATCCTATTGTTTGGCTTCGGTTTTGAGGAGAAATTATTTAGATGTTTCATCTTTCCAATTTTATTAGTTAGGCTTGCATTTGTATGAAACGATCACACAAATCGCCTGGAAGATGTGAGGGTTTAGGTCGTGACGAACAACAACCTCAGAATCCTAAGACTAGTTAGGACTTATATTGTACAGCAGAACTATACAAATGACTAAAGATGAGGTGAGGATTTATGTTGCATAAGCAAACAATCTCGAAATTCTATGACTTGTTTAATTTTAAGGAAAGATATGTTGTTGTAGATCCTCTTGTTGTTGGAGATGATCGTGTTGCCCACAATGCTAGCTCCAAGCTCTTCTTCGTGATGAGTTTAAGTTTTATAATGTGTCAAGTTATAATGTCAAATCAGATGTTCCTATGATTATGATTCTTTAAATGCTATGGGTTAAATGTTCTTTAAATGCTATGGGGCATATTAAAGTTGATTAGAGTGACACCAGTTAGGATCTTACGGTTGTCTCATTCTGGCACCACTATTTTCTATTTGATTTATTTAGTCTAAATGAATTTACTAAACTCAACTTAATGAGTTACGTACTTTCATTAGACCGTGGGAAAGCCTCATTAGCAACCCTAGGTTACCTCCTTTGAGGGGTTCCTGATCATCCGATAGAGATCTTAATTTAGTTGTAATTGTTGTTTTGTGATGTTTGTGATTAAGGGTCTGTTTGGCGCAGCTGTTGATTATTAATAATCTGCTGATAAGCAGATTATTCTGATAATCTGATAATCTGCAGATTATCAGAATAATCTGTCTTGTTGTTTGGGGCAGCTTATTCAAGATGGCTTATTGATGATTAAATGACATTCATGCCCCTTTGTAATAGAACTGTTTGGGGCAGCTTATTCAGAATAGCTTACTGATAGTACTGGATCATATGCAGAAACATGAAATCATCACAGAAGTAGAAGATGTCATACATTACTCACACCCTCATGAGTACCAAGATAACTAAAAAAAGTACAAATACGAGTACAACTAGAATCAGAAATATTAAAATGTTTAATTTCAGACTCTGGCTACGTCTGTCCTCATCTGCTCTGTCAAAGTCAGAAAACACCGGATTCCCATGACTGCTGGCCGTGTCATATGAGGGACTGTCAGCCCACCGGAAGAACC
>NW_018164869.1:742827-788481 GCF_001263595.1 Phalaenopsis equestris | reverse complement strand
CGGGAGGGGCGGCTTTTCAAAACCCCCGCCGCTTCCCAAACGCGCCCCCAAACGGGCCCTAAATTTTGAGTTGTCTTATATTATGAATGTTGTGGCGGTGGATTTTATCTTGGTTGATTTTAGTTTTTGTTTTGGTTTTATGGTTATCATAACAGTTTTGATTTTCATACAGGGTATCATCATTGCTTAACATACAAGTTTTATAAGCATAAAAATACAGTGTGGAAAGTACAAAAAGACGGTACTGTAAACTGTAAAAGCGTACTTGACGAGTCTTCTCGTTCCACCACCTGAAAGATCAGTACTTGCAAGACATGTATATAATATTTTGAGGAACTTAAATTGCAAGAATAGATGAAGGTTTAGCTACCAAGCCACGGGCTATGACTCTATTGAATTAAAAGCGTACTTGACGAGTCTTCTCGTTCCACCACCTGAAAGATCAGTACTTGCAAGACATGTATATAATATTTTGAGGAACTTAAATTGCAAGAATAGATGAAGGTTTAGCTACCAAGCCACGGGCTATGACTCTATTGAATTTCAGAAGATCCTAGTAGATGATTTTATAACAAAATATGACAAGTCCAATTTGCCCTTCAGAATGTCCAATAGATTTCAAAATGCTCGAGGCATGACCATAGCTCACTTTGAAGATTTTTTGAAATGTTCTGAGTTCATTTTGAACTTATCATATTGTTTCATTAATTATCTGATGCTGAAGTGTGACTATCCCGTTGCTTAGTGAAACTCAACAATCTAATTATCCCAAGACTAGGATACTCGATTAGTCAATTGATGTTCCATTTAAAAGTTATGTGAGTGGGTGCCCCTAAGGCAAGTCTAGGCTATTTGAGATTATGATGCCCACAATTAAGGTCAGGCTTGTAGTGATTAAAGATGTTAGTTAAAGGTGTTAGTCACCAATTATTTTATCTTCTAAATCTGATCAATTGAGTTTATACATTGAACCTAGGTCACTACTAAGCTTTTAACAATCATGATAATTGAAAAGATGATTATAAAATTTTGATTTCAGGTGATATGTATTCTTATCAAATGGTTAAATCATCCTCAACTTTGGGCTTAAGGCAAGTAAATTATCATCTTTCTAGCTTAAGCCAATTACTTAATAATCATTTGATCTCAATTGATTTCGAAGTTGTGAAAATTAGGAGGATTATAATTTTGTTGATGTTGTGCAAGGGTGGTGAGTGAGTTTCTACCTTTTAATCACATTGTATTTCAATCATCCAAGCATGTTTATTAAGATCCATTTTTCCTTGGTTAATTCTAAATTTTGATTAAGACACCAAAGTCTGAAATTACCACTTTGCCCTTGGGGCACTTCACCTCATAACTCTTTAAACACAACTCTTTGAGGGTTTACGACTTTGAGGGTTTAGAGTGTCATATTCATGAGGTAACTATAATGTTTAGAGGAGAATATGTGGACCTCTCCGAATTTAATTTAACTATTTATTTAAATTTAGAATATAGGAATTTTAAAAGTTGATTTGTTTAATTTTCCAAAATGAAGTTTTTATTTATGAGAAAATGATTAAAGGTTTTCTTAGACTAGAGAAATACTGGTTTATACTTAACCAAAATTTCATGATTTTTTGAATTAAATTATTAAAAGAAATTTAATAGGAAAATAAGGAAAATCCATTGTTAAGCATTCTAAAATTTATTTTTAACTTAGGAAAATTAGGAAAAATATTTTAATGAGTCCCAAGTGATCAGAGAGTACTTGAGAACATTTTGAAGTATTTTGGTATTTTTGGAGTTTTTAATTATTTTAAATTTAAAATAAGGCTAAAAAATCACGTATTTTTACCAAAAATAACTTTTATTTTTTCTTAAGTGCCCTTGATCACAAGGAACTCAGAAACCATTTTTCATAATTTTCTCAAGTGTATTTAATTTATTATAATTATTTTTGTACAAAAATACAAGGTTCCTTAGAAAATTCATTTGAATACTTGAATTCAATCAAATAATTTACAAATTTTTACAGTGAATAAACATGATTGTTATGAGCAACATGAGATCGATTTTGTCAATTTTTGATAAGTATTTAATTTACATAAATTAATCAAGATATTTGCATTTAATTAAATATAGAAATTCACAAGGCAATCCAAAGCATCAAAATATTTTTCCTAGACTTCTCTGACCACAATAAACCTACCAAAATTATTCTCATAATTTTTCAAGTGATGTTTTGATTTATATAATTAAAATAAGTTAAAATGGTCACTCTAGCTTGAACATTAGGGATAGAAGTATTGAGATGCTCTCTGACCTTGGAAAATCAGAGAACACCCCCTCTATGATGAAGAATGAACCTTAAAAGTTTCAAGCCATGGTGAGCAATATTTTGTCATGGAGACTTGAAATACCACATAGGGTATTTAATTCATTAAAAATCATATGTTTGTCAAATATTTTTTTGTTTTTAGTCCACATTATTCTCTTCTGTTTGTTGAGCAAAAGTGTATTTTTCTTTTATTTTTATGATTTTTTTCATAGAAAGATATGGATTTTTGAATTTCTGGTATTTAAATAAATCAAATAAATTAAGATTTTTCTATTTAAATGTGCGACGCCACCTCAACCTACGGCGGCTTCGAAAAGCAACATGGCGCTCTGCCATTCACGCTGTCGGGCACCTCAACACCTCATCAGCCTGCGATTTGTGTATCGTTTCTTCATCCGGTTACATCATGACCATCCATTGAATAAACGTGCGATCGGCGATCGGACGACATCCGTTCATCGCATCCGTTCATCGTCCCCAAATGAGCTAACCCGAGAACCGTTCACACTAAAACCTTAAGAGCTTTATCTAGACTCAACTAAATCCCAAATCACATGGGTTTTGTTCTTACTCTTTCATCTACTAAAAATGAATACATCCATACAACTACAATGGTATGAAATACAGTAAATAAATATGGAGAATCAATTTAAGCTCGATTTAGAGTTGAGGCTCAATACCTTTGCCTGAGAGGGGAGACCTCAATCAGATACTTGTAGTAGCTTTGATTGGGTCCAACGAACCTCCAGATGAACTCCTAGGCCCTGGTGAATTGTCTAGATATGATTTTGATCAAGGTCGCTTTTAGGTGTTGGTCTAGAGCTAGGTTAAAGGCTATTTTAGAGGGGGCTTTTGTGGGGAATCAACTTCTTTCACTGTGGGGATGGTGTGTGCACAATTAATTGAAGTTTGGTGTACTGTGGTGGAGTGGAGAGATCTGTTCTGGTTTTAGGGCAAATTTCAGTGGAGGAATTGGCTCTAAGGGGTGGCTATCAATGGCTGAGAGCAAAGGGATTGCACTTGGGATGGTTTGGAGAAGGTTGTGAGAAGCTCTGGTGAGATTTTGGCAGAGTTTTCTTAAAGTTCCAAGTACTCTCTTCCTTGGCCATGGAGAGCTCCATTTAATGCCATGGCTGCCTGGTGGAGCTCAGGGCTGGGAATTGGGTGCTAAAGCTTGCTGAGGTGGAGGGAAGAAAGGCTCTAATGGCCAATGAGAGTGAGCCAAGTTAGGGAGTTCAATTTTAGGTTTTGGCCAATTGGGGCTCCCTTGAGCTGGCTGTTTCCGGCGGCTGAAGAGATGGCTGGCCAGGGTTCAGTCACTTCTTGACTCAGGGAGGTCAGGGGAGAGTTAATTATGATTTACTCCCAATGGCAAGTGAAGATGGCAAAGTATTTTCAAATAAGGCCCAAATATGGTAAAGATCCCTTAAATCAAGGGGCCATTGGTCCATAGCTCACTTGGATGGTTTAAGATGATTTAGCCTGGTCAATAAGTTGTGCTTAGTGGTTGTGGAAACCTTAATTTGGTGACTTTAGGATGGTTAAGTCAATTTTGGTGCATGGGTCCAATTTGGGAAAGTTGGGTTTGGGTTAGGCTAGCCATGATTTTGAGCTCAATTGATTGATCAACATTGTGTAAATGATTGTCATGAAGATTTTTGGTGAATGATTGAAGTAATTTTAAGTTCAATTGGAAGCTCAATTTGAAGGATTTTGAGATTTTGGTCAATTTGGGCATGTTGGACTAGACTTGGGTCTAAGTTGGGCTAAAGTTGGGCTAAATCCAAATTGATGGTTAAGAATGGTCTATAGGAATATCATAAAGAGTTTCCAACATAAATTGGCTGTCAATTTTGGGGTTAGAGCATTCAATTTGGTGAAATTTGGAGACATAGCCAAATTTGGGGGTTAAGGCATTCAATTTGGTGAAATTTGGAGACAGCCAATTTGGGGATTTTAAACTTGGGTTAAAATTAAATGAAATTGAGGCTTCACAAAGGCCAATTTAAAGTTCAATTTGGTGTGTAGGAGTGTTATGAATATTTTAGGATTCAAATTAGGGCAAATTGAGTATGTTATTGGGTTCATATGGGGTTCAATGTATGTTATGGGGTTCAATGAAGTGAGATTAAGTCATAGGGCTAAAATTGGGGGTTTGACTTAGATCAAAATTGAGCTCAAAGCATGGGTCAATTAGGCTTGGATTTGTTCTGGATTGATAAAATGAAAGATGGAATTGAGTTTAGAATTGAAATTGATGATAATTGGGGCCAAATTGATGGACATTTGAGGTGAATTTGGGGAAATTGGGTCTTTAAAGACAATTTGGGGTTTTTGGTTAAAATGGTCAAATTAGCCAAATTGGGTTCAATTGAAGGATCCAAATTGGTTTTGAAGACATTTGAAGTGATTTTTGAGGTTTTGGGAAAGTTTGGGGTGTCAAAGGTATTTTTGTAATTTTGGCAAATTTAGGGGTATTGTGGTAATTTTGGAATTTTGGGTGGTTTTGGGCAATTTGGGTAATTTCAAATGGTTTGAAATGATTTTTGAATAAGTTTTGGTATTTTATGTGAATTTGAGTATTTTGACCAAATTTAGGGTTTCAATGACATTTAGGTAATTTGGGTGGATTTAAGGGCAAAAGGCCAAGTTAGTCATTTTGGTTGAATTGGGGTGCCAATCACCCTATATGAGCTATGAACCAATGAAATCCTTATTTGGATCCTCTATGTACTGGTTTTAGCTAAACCCTAACCTAGGGCTAGTGGGTCATCTACATGAGTCTCCCAAAAGATCAAGGGATCAAAGTCAACAATTTTGAGTTTTAGGATTGTGAGTGATTGTGGGTGATAGTGAGTGTAGTGAGTGAACTAGCTCCAGAACAACACCTAGAGTCAACCCTAAGGTCAAGGAATCATATAGGGACTCCTTGAGATCCCTCATACTGACCCCACCTACTAAGTGCTAAAGGTTAGGACCAATATGTGAAACTTCAAGTTGAGCAAGGAAGAGTTTAGAGTTTCTAATGGTGAGGGTTCCTTTCTAGTTTTCTAGGAATAGTCAACAAGAATGTCCTATGGCTAGACCCTAGGATACTAAAGAGGGAGAACTAAACCTCAACCAAAAGTGAGGTCAACAGAGTCATATAGCCGCCACCCTCATGAGAAGGGGCTGGATAGAGCTGGTTTGAGATCCTGATCCCACGGGCACCTTCGTCATCCGAGAATTCATGGAAAATGTTAGAGAGCTTAGGAACAACATAGTGTTCGTCGGAGGCTGTTGGACTACGTTTAATTGGGAGAAGGTCAATGGTCTATATGGTTAAGCCGGGTGCGTCGAGGATTAATTCATCGAGTTCATGAATGAGGACCCTGACTATAATGGGGTCTTTAGGTACTTCACCGTAAGGGTTGGTGATGCCTGGTTGATCGAGGCTAAGGGACAACCCATGAACTTCCCCAGGACGGCGCTCAACCTGGATGCAAAATCTTGACACTTCTTTATCTATGCTTGATTACTACCTAGCATGTGCATGAACATGGTAACTTGAGAGCACGTAGCCTTAAATTATGTCATCCAACACTATTATATGATTGACATTGTCCTTGTCATCCATTTAACCATACTCCACATGATTCATGGGAACATTGCAATCAACATTAGCCATTCTTCCCTTATTATCCCTTCACATGTTGTCCTTGGAGGCCGCTTCTCTTCATGTTTTAGTGGATTCTTGTCAATCTTAAGATTTCTCCAATAATTTTCCTCAAGAAAGATTTTCTTGAGGTTGGAGATGTGGTGAGGAGAGATTGAGTGCACTTGTATAAAAGAGATTTACTTAAGCTTGTATTGAACAGAGAGGATCACGATATATTGCAAGGACCAATTAGCTCAGGTTTCAGTTTTGTGTACTTCATGAATTTTTTTTATGCCAGCAATAACAATTTCTGTATTTTCTTTCCTCATGCATTATATATAATCTCATTTTCATACTCCTGTGATGTAAGAAATGTGGTTTTCTTGGTGTTTTCTCCTATAGATTTCTTTCCTTGGACATATTTTGCATGGTTGGATTCCATATATTATCGTATTAATTTTTTTGTCATAATTTACTTCGAATCTAACCCATTAGAATGTTAAAAGCTCTTGTGATCTAGGATTTCTAACCGTCGCCTAGAAATATGAGTAGGTTAACACATAATAGTATAGTGGGGTAGACATATTGTTATTAGAAAATTACAACATAAACAGAGGACTAGAAGATTCTTGGGAAACGCTGCATGATTAAGTCTCTTTAACTATAATATAGTTTCATACTTTTCTTATGCCCATTAGACTGGTATCACAATAGTATAAACCATACTGACCTGAAAAACTTCAAAAAACCTATTTTAGTTTTCTTTTTTTGTATTAGGATTTTAGAACTTTTATATCTATAAATTGCACCTTAAACAAAGCTCGGTTGTTTAATAATCTAGAACTTAACATGTTAGAATTATTTTGAAAACATTCTTTATGGGATGGATACGCAGATTCATAATTTGTATATTACTTGATTGATACATATATTTGTGTGATTGACCGATTGCCTTGTAGCAATTTCAGGTATCATTAAGCTCCTCAATTTCAAAGTCATTAAGGCATCCACATCCTTAAAAAATTATATATTATCATGGGGATCAATATGGACTATCTTATCAGGTGCTTAGGGAAGTTACACGCGCCAAATAACCAAAATCCCTCTCCCTAATAGCCTATAAATAAACATCATCTCTTTATTTTAGGGAGGAAAAGAAAAAAGAATTCTAAAACCTATTTTGGAGAGAATACCCAATGATAACCATCGACCTCCATAGTCATCGACCATTGCTGTCAGCCAACATCTGGCATGACCTCCTGTCGCCATCAACCACTGGTCGATGGCAACCCCTACTTGCAACTGTTGTATTCTAGATATGGTTCTTACGCCTAACACCTGTGTTGAAGACTGGGTGAACAACCACCAGTCTCTGTAGCCACCGACCACTGCCAACAACTGCCCGTTGGTCATTATAGACCACCAATGGTCGTCAGTTTTTTTTTTCAACACATGACAGGGAGTCTTTATAGAATCATACATATTCGAAGATTTAATTATTTAAATAGGTAAACACATCATCAAAAGAAATATAGTATCTCAATAGAAAGCAATACCACTTTACGATGGGTATGATTACTTAAATTAAGAAATATTAGATATTTGCATTGGTCTATGATTAAAATCGATAAATCTTTCTCCTAAACATTCCGAAGAATGAATAGAGTTTAGATTAAATCTGGGTTACAAGTTTTTTTATGAAGGTAAACCCCTCTAGTTAATTACATTTTGAGCAACTAAAGTTCTTTAAGAAAACTCTCGATTAAGGCTGTAATTTTGTCTTCAATAAATTCTAAGTTTATGTTTCTACTATTGATTATTAGAAATTCCAGATGGAAAAGACTCAAATGTTGAACAGTTATTAATGGAGCCCAAGGGTGAAAAGGTGGATGTCAAAAATATTGAGAAACTCAATAACATCTCAACTATTGTATTGTTTTGCTTTAATGATATTGAAAGAATTTATTTAGTATTTCTTAATATTTTATTAGAAAATATGTTTCTTAATATACAACCGTGAGAAATCTTAGTAGGGGAGGATTTACATTGTAGTTAGACGAACAACCTCAGTCCTAAAGCTAAGACAAAGTTCACTGAAAGAAGTGAAATTTTGAAAACCTAATTTAAAGGAAAGAAAAAAAACACAAACAAACACATGCAAAGCACTTATAACCCTGTCTGAAAAGTGCTGCCACTTAATCAAATTTAAAGTCATGTATGATTGGTCTCAATGAACACAAGATAGGGCAGGTTGCTATTTCTTAGGAGTAAGTCTTACAGCTTGATTATAAATCAAGCTGCCTAAGTACCATTGATATACATAATGGCCTAAGACTAATGCAAATATATTTTTACAATTTAAAATTTTAATTATTTTATAACTCATCTCACTAAAATGTTTTATTATTTTGTGTTAAATCTTAGTATCGAGTAAATTGGAGCAGGTTGTGTAATATGTTATGAAGGTCTTTGATGATGAATGCTTAGAGAATCTGTTTATAAGGCTACTTGAAATACAAAGGCATAACTCACTTCCATAAAGTGATGGTTCTCACAGGGCAAACCATCTCTTTTGTTCAATGTATGAGTGCCTGGTAGGCAAGAAATAGAAGAAATAAGCAATATAATTATTCATATGTCTATGGTGTTGTTTCATGGCTATTCCTAGATCACAAAGAGCTTACTGGTCATTTTTATTTAATATCAATTTTGTTGTTTTTAATGCATGATATTTCTAAGATTGTGAATGCAATGTTTTGTGTAAGTTTTGGTTTTGTTTATGATTTTTATTTATTTTAGAAGAATTAAATTGAAGCTGTTAGATTTGGCTATAAAATTTAGTCCTTAATGAGGTTACTAGAAAATCCATGCAAAAGGCACAACAGAACACCAACTTAAAAATATGGGCAGACCTATCAAGCAAGCACAAGAACAAGACAACCAATGTGTATCAATCCTATATCTACATCAGACTCGTCGATTGACATTATCCGATGCATTGTTGTTGGTTTAATTGAGGTTTATTCTTTGCTTGAGTGTTTGTCTTCTTTTGGATGTTTCAGACGTTGATAGCCAACCGAACACAACACATTAACTCTAGAAAGAAAATAATAATAATTGTAGAAAGTAAACCCTAAATTACTAGGGCAATCTAACCAATTTAACTACAACAGCTCTACAAAATAAAGTTATCACATCTTAATATTGTAATAGCAACCAAGAAACATGTAAAGAAAATCTATCACAACCTAGTACGAATCATCTACTCGTCTTAAGGGTCTAGTGAGCAAACAAATACATCACAAAACTGATCTACTCCTATGATGTCTAAAGGGTTAGTGCCTTATGATGTCTAAAATTGGGTGATGTGAAGCTAAAAAATTAATCAAATTTTATTTAAGACACCCGATCATGATGCCTATAGCTTTCCGTTGTCTCAGGGTTGTTGGTGTTTTGGATCTACTTAGTCAGGAAAGGTAGTTAACCTAATATGACCAGAAGATTCTTGTCAGCAACCATGGGTTGCGTCATCCAAGAGACATTCATAGACCCGTGGTTTAATTATTTTTGTTTAATTTGTGTTCGATTTTGTTTGTTTATTAGGAGTTTATTTAATGTTTTAATGGCTTTCAAATTTTATGAGTTGATAATTTTTATTTTATTCGACTTTATTTGACTTTTAGTCAATTTGATTTTTAATAGGATGTTCTTTAATTAATTTAATTTTCACTAAGATTGTCTTTAATTAATTTATTTTTCTATTAAGATTGTCTTTTACGACAATCCTAGTCAATATCCTATGGTTTCGTCATCCCAGCATCTTTAGTGTTTGTGGTATGCTTGGTTACAAGTAGCCAAGGGAATTCTTGTTAGCAACCATGGGTTACCTCATCCAAGGCTTTCTCACATACCAATGTTGATTTAGTTAGGTTTAAGTTTAAGTTTTAGTGGATTTTTACGGTTCGCCTTAAGTAATAATGATTTTGTGACTTTTACTTATCTTTTATTTAAATTCAGTTGTGTTTTTAGAGTTCGTTCAATATTAATTTTATGTTATATTTAGGTTAATCTTAGTTTGTTTGATTTCTTGGTGAATATTTAGTTTAATTATAGGATCTTAAGTGTCTTAATGTTTGTCGTTGAATATTTTTATGTGATTAACTAAGGGTTTTCAATCTTATTAACTCTATCTTGTTGAGTTTGATATGTGAATTTTTAGTATTTCGCCGTCTTTTTTATTAATGATTTTTAAGTTGAATTTTCAAACTTTAAAATTTTAAGGTTTTTTTTATTATGTATTTTTTATTGAGATTATGTTTGTACTTACTTTTGATTCAATCTGATTTCATTATGTTTTTATTATCTTGTTAATTGATGATCATTTTAGTTCAAGTTTTATCAATTTTAATTTTTTTTTTTTAAAGTTTTTAAGTACAAGGATTAATAAGTTAAGAAAGATACATTTATAACTTTTAATTATGTGTCTTGTTATACTTTAATTACTTTTAGTTTCTTTAATGAATTGCAATTAGGCTTTTGATATTTTATTATTTCCACATTTTTAAATTACTCTTAAAAGGCATTTTCATATTATTTACTCACATGTAATTTTAGCTTATAGATTTTACCAAATTTTCTTCAAAGTGTTTTAGATAATTAATTGATTGTTAATACTCATATTTAGGTTGATTAAGGTTAAAAACACCTTATAACATGTGATTTTTATGATTATTTGAATAATTATAATTTTGCCTCTAAGCTCATCCTTTAGGTTTGACTTCGATTTTAACTTGACCATTTCATTTTATGTGTTAATTAGGTTTAATTATTAGGTTTTAAAGGTTTTAAAGTGTAATTTTATTTTTTTTACAAATATACCCCTCATTGATTTTTAAGTGATTATTGAGTTTTAATTGATGAAAATATAATTTTAATTCACAAGTTTACTGAGTTTTGTATCATTTTACTTTCCAGTTGAGTTTATATTTTTCTAATATTTATTAAAACTTTTATATTTATTTTTTTTCAAATAATTGCTTTTTTCATTTTAAATGATTGTCTCCGTCCTTGAAAAAAATCAAGGAATATTCCCCGGGATAGAGAGCAGAACATATTTGAATTTCATTAAATTTTTGACTTAAAATTAAATTTTAATGAGTTTTAAGTGATTTGTGTTATAATTTATTTCTAAATTAATTATTGGTTAAATTATTGAAAGTTTATTTTTATTAAACTCTCCTCACTTCAGTTAGTTGAGGGCATCTTTTTTATTTATTTATTTAATTAGTTATGAATTTTGGAAGTTATTTAGATTTTTCTGGATTTAATTAAATTGGAAAACCCAAAATTTTCCACTTATCTGATGCGGCACCCCGTTAACCTCGGATTCGTGGAACTGTGCAGGTGTCACTCCTCAACTCACCATGCTTTTCAAGTAGGCGCTATGTTGGCTCTGATTTATTGTCTGTTTTATCCCACACTCTGTCGCATGATCTAATCGTGGTCGTTCATTTCAAATACATGAAAATGGATTACCAAAGTTCATCATCCCCATGAGGATGAAGAACTGAGACTGCCCACGGTCCCGTACTTCTAAACCTCTTAGCCAAAGACTAGGGGTACATGGTCATCCACATGAACTCTCCAAAAGGAGTCAGGAAACCAATCTAAGGGGTCATAGGGTTTAGGGTATGTGAGAGAATGTAGTGTGTATAAGTTAGCCCCATCAAAACCATATCACCCAGGGTTAGTCCTAAGGTCTGACCATCCTATGGGGGACTCCACTTGAACTCCTTCATATTGACTCTACCTACTAAGTGCTAGAAGTCAGGACCAATATGTGGAACTTTAGGTTGAGCAAAGAAGGGTTTGAAATTTCTAATGGTGATAGTTCCTTTTCTAGTCCTCTAGGAATAGTCAATATAAAAGTCCTATGGCTAGACCTTAGGCTTTTAAAGAGGAAAAAACTAGACCTCAATAAAAAAATGATGTCAATAGTGTACTGAACAAAAATACTGCACATTTGGTTTTAACTAAATTAGCCAACCAGAACCAAGGATCTCTAAGTAATAATACTTAAGACAGGCTAAAAAATTGAACTTGAATTAAAGAGTTGAAGTCAAGTTGAGTTGGATTTTCCGACAGGGAATCTTAAGCAATAAATGCTCAAGACAGATTGAGTTTTAGAAAACCTAAGAAATCTTTTTGAGAAATTAAGAGAAAGAACTTAGAGATTGGCTTGGAATTTGAAATTTTACTTCTTTAATTTATTAAATTTTGAAGTGAGGAAAAGAATTATAAAAAAGACTCACCAAGAATTCTATCAAAAAAATGTCTAAAAGAGGATTTTGATGGATCAATATGATTTAGAAAGGGAGGAATGACTAGATCAAGAAAGCATGCCCTTTAGGGGTGGGGGGTGGTGTGTGAAACTTGGGTACTAGTTGAGGAATAGAGAGCCCCTAAACCAAGGATTCACAAAATTTCAAATTTCCCTATTACATTAAGAAATAAAGGAATGTTAAAGGGTATACCAGAAGGCTTATATCCAACCTAAGAGGTAAACATGTTAACTGGTCTTAAGAAGGAATGCCCATTACGAGGGGCTTACAACCAACCTAGGAACTAGGAATAAATACCTATGTGACCACCAAAGGGCCTACTCCAGACCTCGAAACTCATCGAAGACTAAACACATTAGGAGTGAATGCCCATTACGAATAGTCTCCTGCTTTTGAATAACTTGAAAAGCAATCTCTGCTCTTTTAGCTCGCTCCACTAGTCATCAATCCTCAAAGGCACTAACAATTGCCTAATTGACTCCTTCAAACCTAAAATAAATATGTAGCATTTATTTTTCACAGTTGATATCAGTGGTGGTGCATATCTTGGTAGTACAGTGTAAACTGCTTCATACTGCATAAATGTCTTTTCTCCTTGCACCAACTTGTTAAACTTGTTCTACATCTATCTTCGAGCAGATAGGGGTACAAGCCACTCTCTAAAAAGATTCAAAAAATCCTCTCAATTTACCATAATATTTGATATGTCCCCAGCATGTACTGACGCTGCCAATGCCACCACATTCTGGCTTCTCCTTCTGGCATAAATGTAGTTAACAGTACTCTTCTTTCATCCAAACATATCATGTTGTCTAATATCTTGCCTATTCACATCAGTCAATTTTTTGCTTCAATTGAATCTTCAGATTCCCTTTAATAATGCTGGACTTAAATCTTAAAATAGCTTTAAATATTTATCAACAACAACTGTATCATCCCCACCAACTTGTGGTATGGACTATTGAATCAAAGTCATGGTCGTCATCATTTGGGTCAGACCATTCGCGTTACATTTATAGTAGGTGATACTTCTTCATTTCTTACCATAATTTCCTCTTCTATAATCTCTGATGCGTTGAATTGACTGAATTAAAATAATTATTTAATTAGTGTTAATTGAAATTCTCAATTTTATTATTATTAACTTATGTTTGAATTATCATTTTTGCTCTTTCATCAAAATTACATTATTTAATCTTAAGTCATCTTTGATATAATTTTTGTCACGATCTAAGCTAGGGCTTGAAATTAACAAAGGTGGGAATAGAACAATGAGACTGTGAAAATTAGTTTTTCTATTATTTATTTTCTATCATTAATAGTTTATAATTCAAATAAAATAAAAGAGTCACTAAAAAAAGTAAATTAAAAAAATATAATAAAAGTTCTTACTTTAGCTAGGGTTGTCAATGTTTTTTATAAATATTTTCTCATCTGTTTCTCACATTTCAATCAATTAATTAAACTTGAAATGTTAGTTCAAAACAATAGTGAGTTAACCATATTTAGTAAATACTCGTACTTCAAGCTATAGTAACAAAATAAAAAAAATAATATGCTTGTAAGTTAAAATTTATTTAGATCAATATAAAACCATTTGATGATTTATACTATCCATATGGTCATTCAAGATGCTTCTAAACATTTGTTATGTCTTACTATATCGCTTACATATTCATATCTTTTAAATTTATATACAATTGTCATAAGAACATCTTCTAAAACGTATACTGATTAAGGTATTTCAATATTAATATGCTTTTCCAGTTACTTACACGGGTACCTTATCGTTCTCCTGCTAGTAACATAAAGGAGTGAACTCCATCATAACCAAATATGCACAAGCAATCACTTTATATAGTTCATAACATTTATATTTTCACATCATTCAATATGTAATATTTAAAATTATAATGCATAAAATTTTTTAAAAAGAGAGACTATAAACATTCATATCGAAATAACCAACAAAGTTTAAGAATAGATGAATCATAATGCACTAACAAAAAACAATTCATCTAACATTTTTAGAAGTTAAAAAAAAACTACTATAATTTAGAAGTAAGAGTCCTTGCTTTATGTTTTCTACCATGTATTCTTTTTGTTGTAACCCTTTCAATTGAACATCTATAATATTAGAAGTATTTATATTAATACATTTAATTGTGATTGAATAAACTTTATCTATTTAACATCGCAATTTAAATTAGGGATCCTTTATCAATTTATTAATATTTTTTCCTTATTTTCTTCTTATGATTTTATTTCACTTTGACATGCAAATATTACACACTCATGATTTGATAATTTGCCTTGTTATTATTTATTTATTGAAAGCTATCATCCAACGAGATATTTTATGTTTTGGCGTAATGGTATCACGATCATGTTTTATTTGTCTACATCCCAAGAGGTCACTCATTCTGAGAGTGCGCACAAGCACACGTAACTTTGAAGTTTTTGATGATACTCTATCATTACACCAAAAGGTGCATCAATGTTTAAGAATTCAACGTCATTCTACTTAAGGAATTTCACAATGTTACCTATTTAAATAATTGATGTTCTTAATAATGTTCTTAATCTAGAATCATTCTTTAGGAAGATACTTGTATCTTCAAATTAGTGTAATGCTCTGATAACAATTGTGACAACCTGAACTCTCGCTCATCAAGATATTGCCCTTTTTGGCATAATGGTCTCACAATTTTGTCTCATTGGTGTAATTAGCTTCCCAAGAGGTTATCCATCTTGGGATCTCTCCCACTTTGAGTACGCTTCATTTTGAATTTTTTTATGAAACTCCAACCATTACACCAAAAGACCGCTAAAAATTTAAGAGTTTAATGTCATTCTATTTGAGGGGCTTCACAATTTGGCCCCTCAAATAATATCATGAGTTTTTAATTGTACTTCAAATATTTTTTTCAGGCTCATTTAGTCTAGAAACAAAAACTTTTTAAGTGCGTCATTGGACATTTCATTTCAAAACATTTGTTTCAAATATAAGTTTATAAATCCCAAGTTTCAAATACTATAAATGTAATTTTCAAAGTTTTCAATTCAAATATTTAATTAAGATTTATACTTAAACAAATTCTTATTGATATAATAAAAATATAATGCTCACTTTCCTAAACTAGGGAGATCAACTAGTCATCAACCTCAACCACAAGCCTAAAGGAAATTAAAAATGGTCACCCATTATTGAAGGCACCCTCATTGAATATGAATAATGCCAGAGGTTTATGGAAGTTGCTTGTGGAGGTTTGACTGTGGTCAAGTTGGATGAAGTCACAACAGTGGTACAAAAATGAGAGAACAAGGCATAAATTTTGGGTTCCGGATTTAGGGGTCCAATTTGATAACATTTTTTTCTGGTAGAAAAGTAAAATAAAATAATGATTGAATCGATCATATCACCACTTTATCTAAACAATTAAGTTGTTTGTAATCAAAACTATTCACCAATTGCTAATGAATAATATTCTTGTAGGGATCACATACACATAATATAAAATAATAGCAAATATAAAAAGATAAGAGCATCATGATTTATGCATCTTGGTCAAGATGACCTACATCTTTTGGATGAGATGCAAAAACCTACTGACAAATCATGTTTAAATAAGCTTTGATCAAAAGTCAATGAAAGTTTTGATGCCCACATAAGCAAATCCTTAGCTCAATCACAATTCTTATGTATTCACATATCTCACACCTAATACGTAGCACTTTGGTGCTTCAAGCCTCTGCATGAAACGTCGTCGTTTTATATCTTAAAAATGATAATAGTGCCATTTTTTATGTGATTTTAAAGATTTGAGTGATATGTGTGTATATGAAAGTTTAGGTGCGAGGTATGTAAATATAGAAGAATTGTGAAGTATGTATGTAAATGCCCTTTTGTTTCTTTATAGTCCAGAAAAAGAAAGCATCAGCCGCACGAAAAATTATTCTATCAGGACATCGGTTGCAAAATTTGCATCCGGAGTAGTGGGGATGTGCCACATGATAAGTGGGCCCCACCACTCTAAAAAATCTACCCAAATAATGTATTACAATGAGGCCCACTTGCCATATGACAAGTGCTCACTGGACTCCGGACGTAAATTTACGTCCGATGTCCTGATGGAATAAGTGCTCCAGGCGCACAAGTGCACACAAAAAATGAAAAAATAAATGCAAAAGGAAATAATAATGAAGTTCTACAATTTGGAAAACATTTTCATGACTAAAGCTCTCAGTTTTCTTTGGAAAATAGATTGGTGACTATTGGAATTCGACCACATATATACAGTACTCACATCACTCGATGCATTCTGAAAAATTTAACTTTGCCTGATGATTGCCCAAAAACAGTAGTCCTGTGCTCCAATAAACTACTTTCAGCTTCTAAAAAATGGAAAAAAAAATAAAAAAAAAATAGAACCGGCCAAGAGCACGGATGTCGAAGATCGGGCAAGAAAATTATTAATCTAAAGATGAGTTCCACAGGTTTTGGTTAATTTTTTTCTTTTTTCTTTGTTTCCTTGAAATAGATGAGATGTATTTCAGAGTGCTTATCATCTGGAGCAAAGTTCTGTAACCTCAGGGATCAGGGCTGCTAATGTGTATAATATGAAGAAATCTGTTGGAACGTGAACAATACAAATCAATTATACAGAACTGAGAGATCATGTAGGAAAGACAGCGTAACATATTTGCAATCATATGCAATATGGTGAGGTGATTTCATTTTGAGAAATTTACATACGCAACGTACAATTCTTATGTATTTACATATCTCGCACCTAAACTTTCGTATTTACATACATAGCACATTGGTGCTTTAAACTTATGCATTTAGTTTGAGATAAATAATACATGAGAATTGTGTGCTATGTATGTAAATGCTCCTTTCATTTTCTTTCAGTCATAATAATGACTGAAATATGAAAGAAAAAGTATTTGAAGGATGTTGAAAGTTTTTTAAGAGTTTAAAATCAAACATTGATTTATAACGGAATTGAATAAATTTACTATTTCTCCAAAACATGTTTTTTTTCTAACTGAAATATTCAAATGAGCCTTTAGTGGTTGAGGAAAAGAATTTGCGCAAAATATAATTTAGCATCTCATGCGCAATGTAAATGAACGAAAGATTCATAAAATTGCTCCTAAATGGTTGGGATAAAGCTACTAATGATGATGGATGCGTGTATTATTTACCTCAGAAGAATAATTTATTGGTTCTAGATCTTTATGGGAATCTTTATAAAAGGATGCTCTAATAGTTGGGCAGCAGTAGGCCTTGAATTTGGATCCACCTGAACACATTGCGTGATGAAATCTTGTGCTTCCTTTGATAGGTGACAAGGGATAGGAGGTTGATCGCCACGACCAATCTTGAAGAAAGCATGTTGCTGCAAATGAGGAATTACTAATTAAAAATTAAATAAACAGTCTCATATATTGAAAATGTTTAGTTTCTTAATAATACGAAGAGAGTAGATAAAACGCCGTCAAAAATTAAAATGACGGTCATAATAAAACAAGAATGCTTCTAAAATTTTTGTTGTTTTCTTTCCTTTCCTAGCTTTTGGCTTCACTTTTGGATTACTTAATTGTAATCTCGTTATTGTTTCTGCTTTCTCTGATGGATGACCCTATAGGTTTTCTTTTGGGTGTAGTTGTTTTGTGGGTTTTAGCTTGAGCCTTCCAAATACTGCTGTACTTTATTTTATTAATAAAATTTTATTTGTTCTCAAGAAAAATACGCTTTTAAACTTTTTGTCACAAACACCAGATTGCCATGCCAACATACTATTTTCAGTTTTTTCATTTACTTTCTAAGAATTTCTGATAGTTTGAATATGAACAATGCAACTCATACCACTTGAGTCCCATTTTCAGTTGCTCTCAATTTGATATTTTGTTAAATTTATGCTTGGAAATATCTTGATATCTATAAATATAAAATTTAAGTTTGCCTATTAATTCTTTTTTATGCATGTAGAAACATACCTTCTTTCTCTAGTATATCATAAGAAATACCTGTAAAACGATTTTTGGTCATCAATTTAATAAAAGTTGCCCGGTCTTTCTATTTAGATATAAAGGTCTAATAGCTTTTTAAAACATTTTTGCTGGCAGTACTGAACTTTTATCCTCTGCTAAGTTTTTTTTATTATTATTTCTCCATATCTGTCTGATACTTTGATTAGCCTTGAAGTTCATATTACATGTAAGAGTAAGCCCATTATCAGTTATATATATGGCCACTCAAATTCTACTGTCCATTTCAACTACTGGTTTTCTTCAGCAGATGGAAAAGAAAGGATGATTTACATACATACTACCACACAATTCGAATGTAGTTACATATCTAACATCTAAAACTACAAATTTTACATTTACAGCACTTTACCTATGCATAAAAAAGTGTATTTCACATTTTAAAAGTTAGTAATAATTGCATTTTTGATGTGAAATGAAAGGTTTTAGTACTAAAATGTAGAAATCAATGTTTCGGTGCTAGATACATACATGCATAAATATTGTGCAGAATGTATGTAAATGCCCCTAAAACAAAAGGATTAAGCCTACTAGCTGAAAAAAAAAAAAACAAAAAACAAAGAAAACAACACAAAAAAAAAAACAAAAAATCCTTCATAATTCAAAAATATTTTTAAATTAATTGAAACTGAAGTTGCGTCTAACAAATTGTAATATAAATTTGACTATCAGAAATATGTGTTGAATACATGCATTTTTGAATATAATAAATAGAACTTCACTTACAAGACAGTCATCCACAATCAGGAACTACATAAAACAAGAAATGCAACTGAAGGCTTTTAAAACTGAGATTACTAACCCACTCCACATTAGGATAAGGAATCTGACGTGTCAACATCTCTAAAACAGTACAACCCAAACTCCATATATCAGCCGCATACCCATATGTCTTCTTAGGATTGACAACCTGAAAATAATAATAATATTGTTAATAAAAGAAGATCCAAAATGGTTGAAGACCCATGGAGATGTTTGTTTAGTAATATGAACTTAAAAACTAAATCCACTCTTAATCTGCCTTTGAAGTAAAACAAGAATCCTTGAGGTTCCTCGGATCAGCTGGATGATCTAGAGTGAAGAATGGTTTTATTACATGAACAATTTAATGCATACAACAACAACAACAACAAAAAACCTTAATCCCAATGAGCGTGGTCGGCTACATTAATCCTTTTTCTCTTTTCTCCATTGTATCCTACTGAGTGTCATATTTTCATTTAATTCTAATAAATTAAGATCATTGCTTATACAACATGCTCAAGCCTTTTTAGGTCTACCTTTATCATTCTCAACATAAGTCGAATCAAAAAGATCTCTCCCCTAATCAGATCATTAGATAGTTGGCGTTTAATGTTACCAGCCATCCAATAGGACTCTATAATCTTGTCTGTCACTAGAGCTACAACTCAGTTTTATGTGACCAGCCATCCAATACGACTCTATAATCTTGTCTGTCACTAGAACTACAATAACCTTGACTTTCACGGATACATTCGTTTCGAATTTTGTCTTCTATGCATCAAGCCACTCATCCACCTAAGCATTCTCATCTTAATAACAATTAACTTAGTTTTAATCTTCTCTTTTAAAGGCCAACATTCTGCACCATAAAACATTGCAGGTCACACCACCATCTTATAAAATTTTCCTTTAAATCTAAGCAGTAATTTTCTATCACACAATAAGCCCAACGCATTCCTCCACTTCAATCATCCAACTTGAATTCTACTAATAACATCCCATCTATATCACCATCGCTTGGAACAATAGACCCGAGATATCTAAAACAATCACACTTTTTAATGAATTGATCACCAATTATTACAACTCTGCCACTAGATCTATTACAACTAAAATTGCATTCCACGTATTTAGTTTTAGATCTACTAAAATGAAGACTTTTAGACTCTCCTATAGACCTCTATAATCCGAGTTTTTCCAAAATTTTTTCTTTAGTCTTATCCACAAGAACGATGCATCAGCAAAAGCATACGCCAAGGTAAATCCTCTTGTAAATTTCCAGTAACTAAAGCAAAAAGATAAGGACCAATCCCTGATTTAATCCAACTGAAATAGGAAAATATTTGGTCAATCCTCCTTCTGTTCAATCACAAGTAACAACTCTAGTATACATATCTTTAATGACTTGAATATAAATCATATCAACGCCTTTCTTTTCTAAAACTCTATAAAGAACTTCTCTTGAAACCTTATCGTAAGCTCTTTCTAAGCCAATAAAAATCATATGCAGATCCTCCTTACTCTCTTTGAACTTCTCTTGGAACTATTTAATGCTTCTTTGGATAAAATTTGGGTTGAAAATGTAAATATGAAAATCAATCCTCATGTAAAAGGAGAGTCATAGAGTCCCTTTTGGCTTGATTCCATCAACCACAAACTATTTTACTCATTATTTGCTTAGTTACACAAGTATTCTGCCCGCCATCTAAAAAAAAAAAAAAAAAAAAAAAAAAAAAAAAAACTAAGCACAAACACTCTCAAATACCTTACATGTTTGTATCTAATGAGTGTCGGACATAACATGCCAATGGCAAGCCATGATATGTCAGGTATGCTCAAAATTGCTCTGCACATGTTTAAAGATAAAATTATGTTCTAAGATAAGTTAGACATGACCAAACAATGTTTGGATATGTTGCAAGGATACGTAGATAACAAACAACTCCATCGTGAGATATCAATACATGTACAAAATATGTGATATATAATAGATAACAATTGATAATTACTCGTATTGAAGTGTTGCTAATAAATGACAATAATCACATAGATAAATCATTTATGTTTTATTAACAGTATTTGTTTTTCTTTCATTATTATATGCTTCTTTTGTGAATGATGACATGCTGTCGTGGTCATGTTGTATCAACGAGTGATGTATACGATATGGTAATATATTTCAATAAATAATATCTTTAATAGAAAATACAATAGATTATAAATTTTAAATAGAAAATTTATAAAATATAACATAATGTTTATGGCATATCATGTGCTATTTCTTATAGTTATGTCATATCAAAGTGGTCATATTATATCTACATCATGTCTTGAGTCTGTGCTTCACAACAAATAAATGATAACATGTTATTGAACTCGTTGTCGTATGCAAAATTTTGTTGCAATAAATTAAACTCATTCGAGTCATAACCGTAACATCACATGCTTGGACACAAACAAAATGAAAAAAACTCTATAATCTTAGTATGATTAACACCTAGATATGGTTCCACTTTTCATCTATAATATTTACAAAAAAAAGGAGCCTAATCAATTATAAATCATAAACATTAACATGTAGACCTAAAAAAAGCAATAAATGATAGCATCAACGACTATCCAAGGCAGCTAAAGAAGCAAAATAAGCAAAAGAATGAGCCAAATAATTTTTATCACATCTAACAGCTACTATGCTAAGAAAAGAGCGTCTAAGTAGATGATAGTGCTATAGATAACTCTGCAAGATAGACTTAATAGGCCCGGGCCCAGCAGGCACTACTAGTACTAGTTCAAATGACAAAACCTTCTTCAAGCCTGAGGCTAATAGAACAGGCCATAGAAAATCTACTTCATACAATAATGGATTTCAAAAAATTCCAACTTAAAATATAAGCTAAAAAAGCATTATTTTTTATGACAGGTGATCGCTACTTTGTTCTTTGATTTAATGATAAATGATGATAGGGCTAACCTCTGGTGCCATCCAATACACACTTCCTTTACATGATTTCAGATCATTGAGGTTGGACATCTGATTTGGAAAATATGAACACTAGGTAATATTAACAAACTATAAATTCAAGCCTCTGAAATGAGAATAAATAGATGTTTACCTCCTTTGCTAAACCAAAATCGGCAAGTTTGACAGATCCATTAGCATGAACCAATATATTGGCACATTTGATATCTCTAGAAAAAAAAAAAAAAAACTTTTAGTAATTGAAATAATAATATCGAAGAATAAGCTACAAAACATAAGTGAAAAACACAGAAATTTATGAGCAAAACCCTAAAATACTACAGGTAGATGACAAGAACTCACCACATTGAAGAAGCAGGTACAAGTGAGATTATTAACCTGAATATTTTATGGACTTGTCAGATCGCCTTTTAGCATGGGTTATCTATTATTATATTTCTCATATATTTTACATCATAATCACTGGAATCTACAAAGTTTTGAGCTTGTTTGACAAAAAAGTTCAAAAAAAAAAAAGCCATCCTCTCTTTTAACTATTAAGATCCTAACATTTTTCCTTGTATCAAGTGTATTTATTATAAACATTTTATTTCTTTTTTGAATCAGTAGCATTTTGAGTTTAAATCTATTACAACTAGAGTACTTGATATAGTATCATGATGTCCTGAAACAATGAAAGAGGAAAGCTAAACGATGAAATTAATATTTAGATATTCAATAACCTGTGCACCACATTCCGCTCATGAAGATACCGTAATCCATTTAAGATCTGCCTAGTATATGCTGAAACTTGAGTATTTCGTAGTCGATACTTATGATAGAGGGATGCAAGAGATCCTTGTGTGACAAGTTCAAGAAAGATAAATAATTTTGATTCTTCCTGCAGAATACACAATAACAAAATACTTATATATTAGAGAATGGACAATTCGGAAGGCAAACAAATGCAAGCCCAAATGGTAGCAAAAGTGAATATATTGCAGACTCTCTGTAACAGCTGCTACCACCAATACTGTTCAGCCAAAAAAATTAGCTTTATGCATGGAAAAAATCTTCAGAAAAATATCTAAACCGAAGAGCTTAACGTGATTTGTATCAGCAAATGTAGTCAGGCTACAAGGGTCATTGCTATCAATTAAAAAAGATCCATTCTCAAATTGTTATCACAAAAACTTTGGGAGGATCCATTATATGGAAGGATGATCAAATACTGCAACAATGGAGGCATACTAAGCACATAGCTTTTCTCTTTTAGATGAATTTCTTAAAACTCAAAATAATATGTAAGAAAATAAACAGTTGTTCATTCAGGTGCGATTATGTACCTGTACCTCTAAAATCTAAAATAGAACATTGATTACCCCTGTAGATGAAAGATCCTGTCTCTGAGGAAAAACTTAGCCTATTGTTATGCATACTATGTTTTCACTATGATACAAACTACCATATGATTGGGTTAAAAACAAAATGTTTTGAGCATAAATCGAACTATTAAATGATTAGGACTAACATGTACTGTTGGAACTGTCTTATGCCAAAGAAGGTTGTAAATTAAAACAAGTAATCCAGAAGCCAACAACTACTACCTTTAAACTCTCATAAAGTAGGAAACCATTCAGAGCTCATATAAAGTCATCAAAATAAAAGATACATGATATCCATATCATTACAAACTTAATCGCACAGATATGTCTGCAAAACTAGTCCGGAACATGAGAATAGAAGAAAAAAAAACACCCTTATCGACTAGGACAAAAAGCATTGTTGTTCTTTGCATTATTTAATAAAGCAAAATACTGGTGCTATAGAACTTCAACGTTAGCCATGTCAGTTTCTCAACAGTTTCAAGTGATCAAAAGGCAAAATTATTTTTCACAAAAAGCTGATAAAAAAGTTGAATAAGGCATTGACAGTTTTAGAGAGAGGTCTTTTAGAGAGAGGTCACAACAACTCCCAAGTTCCACTTAAAAAAGATAATAGAAATTAAAATGCTGTTATAAAAAACAATCATTAAGCAAATACTAAAATATAGGTAATAAGAGGTTCAACTACAAAGTGGATGCCACAAAACTTATCTTACAGTAACATATCTTGATTTGGCAATTAAAGAATGAAACAAAAGGAGAGCTCAAGAAGATCATTTTAAACACTGAAGATAATCAACATGTATCAGTGATATGAAAATACCTTATCTGTTCCATAGTAATGAACAATATTGTCATGCTCAAATTGGCTCAAAAGTGCAATCTCCTGAAGAATTCAAATTAAAAATCAGAAGATAGTTATGGATAAAGTGCATCTATGGTAAAAAAACATATTTCTAAGTTCATGCGCAAGGCTGGCACAGTTTATAAATTATAGCTACCCAGTATGGAAGGCTTGGGTAAACTGGAAAGGGAATGAATATCAAAATAACATGGTATCAATTTAACTTGCCTGTTCGAGTTGAAGAATACATTGCTGAGCACTGCTTCCTTTCTCAAGCAAAGAGACCTCTTTTACAGCAAAAAATCCACCATCACTGTAAATGAATTAAATAAATCTGAAAGTTCACAGGGAAGAAGCAAGAAGCAAATATAAACTGGTATTCATAAAACACTCTTGTATAGAAACTGGATTTAAAGCTGAGAAGAACGAAAGGTTGAGACTAGAAAACTATTCATAAGAAAACCAAACCTACAATTTTTTTATTTTTTTTTTGCAAAACCTACAATTGAAACTACCCCTCCCCTCACCACCCAGAACAGAACAACATAAGCTAAATTTAAACTATCCAAAAGCAAAGCAAGTTTTGTCGATGGCAATTAATAAATGAAATCTTAACAAAAAGTATGCTCACAATTCAATTTTCCTTCCAACTTAAGGAGGGCACAAACATGCCTGAAAATTGCAAATTCAACCACATACAAGTTATCCATAGGAATTAGAAAATTCTGAAATTAGGCCACCACCCACCTCTCTCATTTAACGTTACCAGCGACTAACTTATTTACAAAGTCCATATTATTTTTGTTTTTCTAGCTCCATTTTAGCACATTGAAACATGAAGCGAGATGCAGGTAAAGGATAGAAGACAAAGTAATTCGACTTACTCGCTGATCCCTTCGTACACTGTCCCAAAAGAGCCACTCCCTAGAAGCTGTCCACGCATCCACGATCCAATATTTCTCTTAATCCGTCCATTTGGCGATATCAAAAACATCGACTCCGTTGTAGTACTCGACGAATCATCATCATTTGAAGTCGAGAACGACCCGGTGCAATCCTCCGAGATCTCCCCTGAAATCGCTCCCATCTCGTCCATAGCTTCCCTAACTTCAACACCAACCCTCACCTTCTTCTCCTCATCCGAATCAAAAGACTTCCTCTTACATCCTTCATCACTCTCATCCGGTGGAGCAAATGATCTCACTATATCCCACGTCGAGCTCGTTCCGTCGAGCTCAGGCAGCTTCATCAAAGGCGGCCGCGCAAGAACCGACCTACCAGGCGGAGGAGAAAGAATCGAGACCGTAGCCGGGGAAGTGACCAAAGCCGATGACCGCAAGGTCTCCGCTCCAGGCACCTTCGCCTTCGTCTCAGCAAGGCAATCCAAAACGGAAGGCAAAATTTGAGGCGGCTTAGACGAGCTCTCGCATTTGACAAATGGGGATCGAAGAACAAGATCACAGGAGGATCGAGCCTTAAGGGAGGCCTCCCATGCGGCAGCAGGGATGGCGAAATCCTCAGGGCCGGAGAGACCTAAACTGCGGCAAAGCAGATCGATCTCGCCCTCGACGCTGCCGCCAATGCGAAAGCTTGTCTGGTCCGAGTAAGCGCCAGGCGAGAGATCGAGACAGTGGGTTACCAACGCCGGCGAATTCCTCCATGAAGGCGAGGCCCACGGAATCTCATAGTTGATCTTCTTACAGGCGTTACGCTGCTCCAGCTTCGGCCGCCGGACCGATTTCGCCGCCGTCATCTCGCGCCGGCGATCGGCCTTCTTGCTGCCTAAAGAGAACATCGGCCGCCGCCCATTAGGAGAACGGGCTGCGATATGGAGTTGGGAATGCGGAACCGAGGAATGGTTCCTGAGCACTCAATTGAGGAATCAGCATCAAGGAAAGAAGAAGAAGAACGCGGAAGAAGAGTGAGATAAAGCAGGGAAGGCACATTTGGCGGGAGAACCGATTATGGCGTCGCAGGACTGTGCCGGCTTGGCATGGCGCTTCTGTCCTCTTCCTCCCGACGTGTATTTCTTGTCCGGAGACTACGATGGTCTCGCTCTGCGAATTTACATTAAAAAAAACAGAAATTTACATTTAGATCACCCAAAACATTGATATTTACAAATAAATAATCCAGGCTATTATTTTTGGGAAATTTACATGTATAGCACCCAATTCCTATGTATTCACGTATCTCACATCAAAACTTTTATTTTTACAAATACAGCACTCAATTTACTGCTCATATGGGTGTAAACAAGCCGAACACGAGCTGAGCCTGCCGAACACGAGCGAGCCTAGGCTCAGCTCGTGTTCAGTTCATTTATATTTCGAGCTCAAAAAGTGCGTTCGTGTTCGGCTTGTTTGTTTAGCAAGTCGAACACGAGTCGTTCACAACCAAAGAGTCGTTTTGACAACCCTAATCGCGTAGCCATAAGATGTTAAGGATTGAGGCAAGATTTAAAATATCATTTGAATCTAATTTAATAATTTTAATTCTACTTTCTTCATTAATACTCTTAATTGATTATAAATCTTTGTAACCTTGTAGTCAATTAATTTTTTTTAAAAATACTACTCATCAAAGATATATATATAATTGATTAATAGTATTTCGAGCCAAAACAATCCGAACACGAACGAACAAAAATTTGTTTGTGTTGTGTGTTCGGCTCGTTAACTTAGCGAACGAGCCTAACACGAGCTTCTTAACGAGCTGAATGCGAGCTGTTCGCGAATAACGAGCCATTTTGACAGCCCTAACTACTCATCGCACTTTTTCATAGTAAAATTTATTTTTTTATACATAGGCAAAGGGTTATATTTTTAAAAAATTAAATTTTAGAGTGAGATTCATAAATACATAAGAATTGAGTGCTAGTTATGTAAATTTCTGTTTTTAGGTTTTAAGGGGGAATTGGGAAAATAGATGAAGGAGAATATTTACATATATACCACTTGGTTTATATATATTTATATATGAAGCATAAAAATTTTAATTTATATATTTATATGCCAGGTATGCTGATTTTTATAAATTAAATTAATGATAACTTTAATGTGATTTAGATGTTAATATGCAAATTCATGAGAATTGAGTGATGTGCATGAGTTTGGTCAACATATTTGTGCAGATAATTAATAGGGAAAATTAAGATATGTTGATGATAAATATAAGTTAAGAAAATATAAACAAGAAAGGTCATACATTTTTGCCTTTTTAGGATTATTGAATTCAAATCTGTTCCTTAAACTTTGCTCGAAGAATAGAGCCGGGATTTTGGTGGTGGAGAAAGAGGGACGGAATAAGAGAGGGTTGTCCTATCGGTGGTAAATTGGGGTCGTCTCGAGGATCAGGGGCCCTTTTTATTCCACACTAGTTTGGGTTACAAGTGAGGGAGAAGTGGAGCAAGCTCCTCTAAAGGGACTCTTTTTATATGTCAAGGGTGGATATTACATTTAAGCCTTTCTTATAAAGAGGGTCATGAGGAATACTCTGGTCTTGTTTCTGCTCAAATCGGTCTTTCTAGAGTTATTTCTCGTTGTTGGATCCGATGGCTTCAGGTGGTCGGGTGGCAAATAAATATCAAAGTTTAGGTGTCAACAGTTATTGAAGGATAAAAAGTTGGGTGTTGTGCATGTAAAAACCTTCATATAATCTATATACCTTTTTTCATATAAGAATTGATCGGTATGTATGAAATTTTTTGTTTAAGAGGTGGTTGGCCCGAATAGCGGCCAACCAGAGCAGTGATGCCCATTAGAATGCGTGTGTATAAATATGTGTAATTACTTCAATTTCAAACTCTATGGACGGCACCAAATACTTGATTCGTCTCGCAATTATGCAGATATTTAATTCCATGGCAAAAAACTTGACCCAGTTTAATTATGTCAGCTAGTATGCAAAACAAATATGTTGTAGAGTTTAGAATTTAATTTATAGATCACACAATGGGGATACTACGCAAGTACATGTATCGTTTCAAGTAGTATAGAGTTTTCTCTTACGACCAGAGTATCGATCCCACGGAGAAGCGATGTAAAAATCTCTTAGGCTAATTTTAGTCTACTACTGTCAGGCTTAAGTTTGGAATGACAATTAAGAGAGTTTTTCTAATAAGGACTCCTAAATACGAACCTAAATCTAAAGATAAGTCTATCTAGAGAGATTGGTTTAGAGAATTTTGAGATTTTACAAACTACATTTCACATGCGATGACCTAGATAATGTGTAAGAATGAAACGCTTAGAATTTAATATGACTAGAGACAAATAAGAGCATACTTGTTCTTTATCCTCTCCTAAGTGTATAAAGAAAATTGGCTAATCTAATGTTTGTTTCTTAAATCCTTGGTTATGCTGGATAGATTCTAGTCTCTAACCTCCAGATTACCCATTGTGTTCTCTCTATATGATTAACATCTAGTCTTAAGTCCGAAACACTAGACCAAATTGGTTAAGAATTTACGTTGTCACCCTAGAAACACTAATTCTACACCCATCAAAACTTATCTCCCTATTTATTTGCACTCACCTTAGAACTTGGTTCACCTCCATCCTAAGGTTAGTGTGATACTCACAAGTTGAGTAAAATCATAGCTCTCTCGGATCATTATGTTTCGCAATGGATTTAAACGTTACAAATGACCAGTTTGTAAAATAAATTAAGAACTTGTGAAAATACCATCACATTAATAAAATAAGAGAATTTATAAGCAAATCTAAATTCCTAAACATGCATCCAATTTATTACAAAAGAAAAATAAAATGAAAATGATAACATAAGCAGAAAAATAACTAATAAAATTACGTAATAAATTATGTGTCAACTAAGACATGTCTACCTACCCTCTTTCCGAGTGTATAGGTACGCTTAGTATTTAATTAGCTTTACACAACTAGTTGTCACCTAGAAGCTCCTAATATAAACAAATCATGAATTATATTTCCATAAAAGTTACACTGCCGCCTAAACTACTTCACTATAGCCAACCGGACAATGTGAGTGAACTCAAGTTGCAAGATCACCACTCTCCCGAGTCTTAGTTTCACTTATAACACATAATATATTGTCACTTAAGTTATGTCAATAAAGCAAAAAAGATATTATTCATCACATATAAATAAAAATTATTCTATCTTAAAACAAATTTTCCCACTCTTGTCACTACTTCATATTAAAAGAAAATATTATATAAAACTAATCACGAAGTATGGATAAAAAAAACTTCATTAAATAAAATCAAATCAACTAGAAAGTGTTTACAACAATTATAAAACAATGAAGAACACAATACTTAGTTTTTCATTCTAAAAAAAGATCAAAATCTTTTCAACAAAATATCTCGTTGATCCATGCAATGCTCATACAATTCCTTGCACATATCTCTCAAAATCCATCACCAATCTTTCTAGAAAATGTAGAAATATATATCTCCTTGCATACACACACACATACACAAACACACGCCTCTTTGAAGAGGCACGCTGAACTCTCACTCCAAGCCTCCAAACTTCTTTATATCCCCACTAAAAAAGACGAAAGCCCCCTTTTTAAAGAAAAACCAAGCACCTCCTCATTCCAAAAAACACGTCTATGCACTCCAAGAGACACGTCTTTTTACTCCAAGAGATGCACTTCTTCACTCCAAAAGCCTTTCTATGTGTCGAGGTTCATTTAATAACTTCGTGGGGCGTGCATAGCTGCCCGGAACCTTCTAGAATAGCCTGGAACCGTTCAAACCAACCCAAATCGGCTTTGAGTCGTTACTAGCACCTAGGCGCCAGAATATGGTGCCATGGCGCCACCCTGCTGGCTACACCCCCGTTTCGCACTGTTTTGCCCCGTTTCAACTCTAATCCACTCCAAATCTCTTACTTATATGATAAACATGAAAGTAACATTTCTTTAAAGTGTAATTTCATTCAAAAATATATGATAAATGTAAAGGAGATTAAGAATAGAAAGACATATCAAATGGCGTCATATCAGAATTTTCTTCCTTGCTCAATTTGACTCTAAATTACACCATTGTTGCTTCATTTTCTGGAAAACTTCATTTTTTGTTTCTGGAACCAAAAACACGCAAAATATCTTCATTTAAAATACAATATCATTAAAAGAATGGTAAAATATATATAAAAAAGTAGCACATTTTTAGGCGGCTGGACAATAAGCGGTCGTCCGATCACTGAGGTGACAAGATTTGGGTGTTACCTAAACAATTTTTTTTGTTTTTTAAGAGTTGGAAGACAACGGCGGTTGGCCAAAGTGGCGAGGCGACCGACCATATATATACATTTTTGTTGGTTTGCAGCTTCGGCGTAAGTCCCATTTGTCTCGGATTCGAATACATCTGGGTCAAATTAGCACATATATGGTGGACAAACACAAGTTTTTGCTCAACTTTTTAATATATATATAGTCCTAACCTAGCACACTATTTATCGAATAGTGTCTTGGTCACAACATCTAAGTGCATGTGCAGTGCAAGGGGTTACCGTATGACTTTGACGGGGTAACCGACACTTGCCCCCTCCTAAAGATCCATGTGGTCTAACATATGCCACCCAAAAGGATTTTTAAAGTCACATATGACCTATTTTTGTTAATTACATAATTTTTAAAATAGAGCATATATCATAAGTAGAGAGAATATAATAGTTTTTTTTTTTAATTACGACCATTAAATGTGGGTTTGTAACTTGCAACGTAAGATATGCTAGAACTCTTGGAATCTTAGCACAGTCATACGTATGTTGACCCTGATGCAATAACTCGTATTTCTCACCAAGATTTACTCAGCAAGCATTACTCGTTAAAACATCGTGATCAACAATGGGCTCTCTCACCTAATGTCCAATTTGCTATCAAACATAGGCCATACACATTCAATCATGCAAGATGCAAATGACAAACTTGTGACAAATGTAATTTGACGCAATCAAGTGGGCACACAATCTGCACTCAATGGGTTCAATGGTTTTAGAGCGGACTCGAATTTAGCACACAACGTGAGATGCTTACAGCATTCAAGTGTGATGTTAAAGGAGATGAGGTGGTGCGTTATCCGTTTAAGAGACTTACACACCGACGAACTAGCATTGCTAGCTACCACTCACTGAAGACACACAAGTATCAAGCCACGCACATAAATATTTGATTGAGGATTCCATGATTTTTTCTAAAAAATAATTTTTTTTTTGTCGGACCTCATACAACCATCAACTTGCAACCTCTTTCTAGCATCTTATTGGAAGAAGACATTAGTGAGATATGCCAATAGAAGAAGGCATCAAAGTCAAGACTGAAGGAACTTCAAAAAATTCATTGACAGCTCAAATTTCTTGGCCTACGTTTCCAGATGGGAGGATAAACTGAGCTAGCTCGAGATAGGGTCGTCGGAGAAGAAAGCAGTGTCATGTTGTTCAAGATGATCGTCAGAGAAGGAGATGTCGGGGGTGGAGGCATTAACAAAAATGTTGATTTCATAATATTAAACTGTAAGGTGTGAGATACTTGATAATATTTTGGTGTCATATATATAAAAACATCTACATTCTTAGGAGATTAACATGTCAACCTAAACTTTAACTTTAACCTACATATCACCTAATTTATGCCAAAACTATAGGACTTGGGGGGTAGACATGTAAAAAAGAACTGCCTAAATTTAAAGTAAATCTATATATGATTTAAATGCAGCACCAAGCATAGGTGATTCATTTAAAATAATAAATAAATAAACTTCAAACTTATAGCATAAATGAGCCACAAAAAAAAAGTAAAAATATCAAATTAATAATTTTATAAATATGACCCTTAATAATGTAATGAAGCATATATGAACAAATTTAATTAGTTGGTCCTTAATTAACATAAATCTATTGTTTAGTTCAGATAATCAAGTGTTAGGGAAGCTGCCTGAGCTTAATTGAGGCCTGAAATAAAGCTCAGGTCTCTAATTATTTATATTATTTGAAACTTATTTTTATAATCGTATGAAATCATGGTATTGGCCGCATTATTCTGACATGTGGCAAGTGAAGGCAAGACCATTTAATAAAACAATATTTATTAAAAATTGTCTTTATTACTACAACAACAAATTCCCACTATCTGGCACAAATGTTGAAGCATAACAGCTTGAAATAATCTTTTTAAATAAGAAATTTTCAAACTTCAATTAAAATTTATCGAGAGCTCTGATTTCAGCAAATTTACAACCGAACAAACAGGCTCAAACTCAGTTAAACTGCTTTTAGAGGCTTTAGATGCATATTTAGAAAGTCAAACGGTTATGAGTTGGGCGAGCTTATAGTCGAGTTGAGCGTCTCAACAAGATGAATCCAACAAGCTCAAGATTGCTCAATTATGACATCATTATGTCACTCAAATTTTCTATTAAATGTCGTTTGATTGATGTAATCTCTACGGGCCGTTCGATCAGAATATTTCATTTTTCTTAATTGATTGCAACCGAGACGCTATAAATAAAGCCCCATCTTTCTCATGAAGTCTAAAGAGAGAGCTTGAAGTCTGAAGGAGAGCTTAAATTCTAAAAGTGGTGCTTGAAGTCTGAAGGGAGTGCTTGAATTCTAGCATCACTCTTCCAACCATCGATCCACCAGCCACCATCCTCCACTACTCACCATCCGTCGTCGATCACCATTGACCGCCGCCCATTCCTTGCGACAGGATCCTTCGCGCACCAATGTTAAAAATTGAATGATTGTGTAACACTATCCCGTCCGTGGGACAAATGATTTTACATGTAATCTTCAATTTATCGTAAGTTATCTTCACCCGAGTGCGTGGTTTTTTCCTTTTATGAATTTTCCACATAAAAACTTCTAGTGTCTCAACTAATTTTTTTTTTTCATTTGAGTATATGTTGAATCTTCATGCAATGCTAACATAATAATATATTACTCTAACGTCGCGAATTCTCTAGTCGACATCAATTATATAACTAAAAATATAAATTAACACTTGTTAAAAATTCCTCACAATGAGGCATCTTGTGTATTCCATATTATATAATATGCATCCTTGTCTATTAAATTATTGTGCCGGCCAATGTTTATGCGTATGAATAAATCATAATAGCAAGTAATTCAAATATGCTTCTAGTCTATTGCAGTTGAGAAGGTGTAAAATACATTATCTTACACATTTCCAGATCGTACAATTGGCTTATGATGGAAATTAGTACCAGTCATTGATTAGAAAATGATCACTCAGTAACAATAGTATTAGCATTACGAAATAATAGTTGGGTGATGGCATGTGTTTGAGTCAATTGGTGAAAGACATAATATTTGGGGCTTATTTATAGCTTTTTAGAATAATGTTTGATTGTCATAGTCTAAATATTTTATGGAATGACAAACTATTCTACATGCAACTAAATATTTGAATAATATTAAAATTATAATATCTTTGAGGCTTGTTGAATTCCTCTGGTTGAGATGCTCATTAAATTAATCACCTAATAGTTTGATGCTATTTATGAAAAAAAGAATTGTTTTATGAACAGTTAGAATAGCCATAATAATAGGATCTTCCGTAGCTGTACGCTTCAGTATGAAAATCAATCATTTAATTTGATATGTTATTATTGAGATGTTAAAGGCGTCTCAAGCTAAATTTTAGATGATAACATTTTCATGTTGGAGCAGCATCATGTTCAAAACATTTAATTCTTAGAAAGATTTGGCTAGCATAAAGTATGATGGAGTCCACTTATCAAAAAATTAACTTAAAATTAGGGATGGTCAATTTAAAGATGCCCATAGAGGGTCCCCTCCTCATCAGCATAAGTTTTTCCTTTAACACAACCTAACCAAGATCTTATTCATACAATCTATTCAGCATATCCTTTCTATGTAGTCTGATAAATCCATAATCCTCAAGGAGCCACAGAAGATTTGTCCTAATCTTAGTTCTTTGACATCTAAAAGATGAGCATAATACCTTATTCAAGATGAAGTTTTCTTGAAGGATATAAATTAACTTACTTTTTGTCATAATTTTTGGGATTCCTAGTTTAATTTTGATGATTAAAAAGTATCTACTAGTATTGTGGTTCAGTCAATCTGTACAACAATATTAGAGGGCTACTTAGTTAATTGGTGAATAATTTAGCATTTCAAAAAAAGCTCTTGCTAATCCCTAAATTATGAATATCTTAGCTATGAATTTAACTAGAAAAATGATTTGGGAGAGTATATTATGTAAATGCGAGATGTTACACCACATTTGAAGACACTTAAAGTTGATATGTGTGGGTTTTTTTGTGTACTTTATTTTAAACATGCTTTCAGAGTAATATGATCTCTTTAAGATATTTTATAACACAAAAAAAGATATTTGTCACCTCCCAAAAGAGCTCTTAGAGGTGGTGGGCAGCCCAGGACTTAAATATTGCTTTTTAACCCTACACTTAGCCGATGTGGGACTTTTTGTTCGTGACATTCTCCTCCACTCAATCACGTGGCACCCTTGTCACGGATCGGCTCCTCTGAGGGTTACACTGGATCATGGAGAGTCCACACACCTGGTAGGCAGTAATCGACTCTAATACCACTTGTCACCTCCCAAAAGAGCTCTTAGGGGTGGTGAGCAGCCCAAGACTTAAATATTATTTTTCGGCCCAACACCTAGCCGATATGGGATTTTTTGTCTGTGACATTCTCCTCCACTCAATCACGTGACGCCCTTGTCACAGATTGGCTCCACCGAGGGTCCCACTAGACCATGGAGAGTCCACATACCTGACTGGCAGTAATCTGCTCTGATACGATAAAAAAATGAGACGAATTCTATGACACATAATAGAGTCCAAAATATTACAAAAGTTGTTTAATTGTGTAGAAGTCATAGATTATAAACGCATCAATAAAATAAAAAATACTCTCATTGTCAAGGATTCACTCAATAAGAACGAATTTATTAGAAGGAGAAATTTTCTTTTGCATATAAAAAAGATTCTTTCTGAATAATTGTGACACTAGTTGAATACTTCAATTTGGACTTGCAGCAAATAGTAGCATATAGAAATGAAAATGATATTTCTTAATGAAGATCAAGATGTGGTGGTTTATATGAAATAGTCGGATGCATACTCTTCTAAAGATAACAAGCATTTGGCATGCAAGCATAAAAAATCTATATGGAATGAAATAGGCCTCTAATAAACAATATTTCAAATTTCATGATATAATCCCTTCATTTGGATTTATAAAGAATATGATAGATCAATGTATATAATAAAATGTTATAGGGATATTTTTTAATTCTCATATGTAAATGATATTCTACTTACAACTAATAATAAATATGAGATAATATATTTTGACCAAGTGAGAGAATGCTATTTTTCTCAATTTCAATAATAATAGTAGTGATATTATTATTAATTAAGTTGTTTAAATGGTCCAAATTATACTTAATAACATGAAAATATTTTTTAATCTATTTAATTTAATTTTTAAAACTAAAATTTTTCAATTTTTTTTTTTATTTTCTTCTAAGATGTACATAAATAAAACTAAAGAAAAATATATTTTGGGATCCCTAAAACCATTCTCTCTAGTAAGAAAAACACACCCCACCACATTTTTAGGCTGATTGTATGTTATTTGCATTTATGAACTTCCACATTTGAATTCCTCATAGTAGCACTCTTCAACTAGCAATCATTGCCACTCACTTTTGGATGGAGAAAACTTAAGGATTTTTGAACTATCCATTAATATTTAATGTAATTGAGATAAATAAAATTAATTGATCTAATTTATATTGATTATATTTTAAATAAAACAATTAAAAATTGATAAAAATTTTCTTAGAATAACTAATATTAAATTGATGCTATAAATTAATTAGAATTTGACATTTACAAAATATATTAATGTAAATATATTATTTAAAAAACATACATTAGCATCATTAATTTATTATTTACCTTGAAGTTGTTTAAGTATGTGCTTAGTGTTTAATCAATTCAATAATTAAAAACTACTCGATATTATTTGTGTATTAATGAATAAATCTAGTTTCTATTAACAGAACATTATAAATTATAATTTGTAGAAATTTATCAAATAAATTAGATACAAATACAAAATGTTAAAGGATTTTTAAACCATTCATTAATAACTAATGTAATTGAGATAAATAAAATTAATTGATCTAATTTATTTTGATTATATTTTAAATAAAATAATTAAAAATTGATAAAATTTTAATTAGATACAAATACATATGTTAATTGAAATATTATTGTAAAGCAACCAAAATATTTTAATACATATCTACCAACCCAAACTTTGATGATGATGATGATGATGATGATGATGATGATGATGATGTATTTTAAAAGAATACAAAGGCCAACCCAATAATTAAAATTGAAGCTACAATCATTGAGACAATGATACAAAGGACACCATAACTTAGCATATATTCTTCAGTGTAGTTCTAATACATTATGAAAATTTGCCATCTAATTTAAGTTATTAAAGTATCCCATAAATGGGTTAAATGATAATAAAAATTAAGATAACAACATCTACTGAGTAATTGAATCTAGCAGAAGCTGCAAAATTAGTACCCAAGCTTAGAGATGTTTCTCATGTTGGCAGATTAGTTCTCTTTTCCTCCAATAATTTGAGTTCCTCATGCCAGGCTCCAATTTTCGACAGTTTTTCGATCTGCTCCGGCTTCATGTTTAGCTGGTCTCCTTTTAGTTGGCCTTCTGCCAATCGAATCTGCAACGAATGATACTTGGTTTAGAGCACAAATAGAACGGAAATACATCGATTCTGTATGAGATGCGCATTTGCTGCTGACTGATGCAATTGAGGAATTAGTCACAAAGCAACGCCGCCAGTTATAGACTCCATTTGGGGCAGCTATCCGCTGCGGCCGTGCACTGTTTGGAAACTGCATTTGAGCAGCTTATCTGAAAACGCAGTTAATTTTTTATACTAAACGCGGAACACGGGTTGAACGCCGTTGTTCGCGTTTCCAGATAAGCAGCTTATCTGGAAATTGCATTTGTATAGCTTGTGCTGCTGGATAACTGCTGGATAAGCACAAACTGCCCCAAACGCATCCATAATCTACATAGGAAAGTGAGCCTCTACTTGGTTCATTGATATTTTCTATGTAAATTTATGGTTTCTAAGAGTTTTTTTATTTGTTGATATCTTCGTAAATGACAATAAATTCAATTATTAGGACAAATGGCTAACCTATATTAGCTAATGATAAGTATAAATGATGAAAAAAGATCATACAAAAATATTAGGCAAAGTAGAAATGACTAGGAAAAAAAGATTGAAGTCATTATTAATCATGTAAAATAATATTAATTTTTTTTTATTTATTGAGTGAAATAACACTAACTCAAACTCAACATTACATTGCGTTGCTATTGAATAAAAAAATTATTCTGGTAACTATGAATCAAATGAATACTTACTAATTTGAAGTATTTAAAGAGTATAAGGTTTCTTAAAAAGAAAATAACTCAATTACTCCAATTGAAGGACCAAAATATCCCAGCTTTAAAAGAGTATTTCCATGGTGGAAACTCTCATTGGCATAATTAGTAAACAAGAAGAGAAGACTAGCAAAAACTATATTCTATAAGGAAACAGTATAAACAAAGTAAAATCCAACTAAATGGGGACCACCACACAAAAAAGATTATAAATTAAATTATCAAAGATGAAATAATTTATTAAAAAAAAGAAATTTTCCTAACACTAATTAAAGAACAAACTTCATAAAATAGGAAACATATTTGATAAATTGGGAGCAACCAAAATTTTGAAGAAAAAATAAGAACTGACTATCACCACTCTAATTTATTAACCATTCAGTCTTTCAAGTGCTTCAGTTTTGTCAAGATTTTTTAAAAACAGATTTCTGTCAATACAATGTTTGCAAAGACAGAAATCAACAAAACATAAAAAATGAAATCATTTCTAATAAAAGTTGCAATGAAGATTGTGTGGCTTCTTATTATGAGGTATCAAGAGCTATATTCTATATAATATGAATGTTATTAAAATGTCCAAGCATTAACTATATCTGTTTAATTTTAAAACAAATTTCTGAAGTGCAAGTAAATAATAAAACTCATTTTCATAACAAATAATTAAAAGCCATTCGGTTTAACAGCTACTAGAATGAGTGTATGAACAAATCTTTTGAATGTAAATACATGAATACATTCCGAAATCAATCAAATAAGGCAAAAGAATGAATCCAGGTCATTCAACCATGGATCATCAAGTAGGAAAAGCACATCTAAAGTTAAATGTGCAATGAAAAAGGCTAAATTATCATGGAATAATGGAACTACCTATACATTAGCATAATTGAAATGGAATGAGCCGAGTGAAGTATGCTGTCTCATTTGATAGTGCAGCCAATAGTATATGATTTTATTTCATTCAAATGTTCATATATGCTTTTCTCTGATGCTTAAAATACCATCGCAGATGAATATATATCAGGAGAAAGCTGTCTGTACTCTATTGTCATATAGATACTCTATTATTGTCTATATGTTTTTAGTAGTAGTAGATCTAGTGACAGAAATGTAAGTATGGGAGATCAAATTATTAAAAAGCGTTAACGCTTTAGATATCTTGGGTCTATTGTTCGAAGTGATGGTGACACTGATGGGAATGTTATTAGTAGAATTCAAGTTGGTTGTTTGAAGTGGGGAAATACTTCAGGCCTGTTGTGTGATAGAAAAGTACCGCTTAGACGGGAAGGAAAATTTTATAAAATAGTAGTGAGACCTGCAATGCTTTATGGCGTCGAATGCTGGCCTTTAAAAAAGAAGCATAAATCCAAGTTAAGTGTTGCCAAGATGAGAATGATTTGGATGAGTGGCTTTACACTTAGAGACAAAATGCGAAATGAATATATCCGTGATAGGTTTGGTGCAGCTCCAGTAACGAACAAAATTAGAGTCTGCTTAGATGGTTTGGTAACATTAAACGTCGACCATCTAACGATCTGATTAGAATAGTAGAAGTTTTAGATTCGACTTATGTTAAGAAAGGTAGAGGTAGACCTAGGAAGACTAGGGCATATTGTATAAAATTGATCATAATTTATTAGAATTAAATGAAAATATGGCACTAAATAGGACGCAATGGAGAAAAAGAATTGACGCAATGGAGAAAAAGAATCATGTAGCCGACCACACTTAGTGGGATAAATGTTTTGTCGTTGTTGTTGTAGTATTATAGTCGAAGATGTGTTCGTACAATAGAACTGGCATTTTGTTTGGTAGTATGATAGATTGCTAAACTACTTCAGGTGATACCATAGTTTAGTTCGAGTCCAAAAGATAAGGATGTTAATGCAAGGCAGTACAAGATGATCATGAGTATCAACATGGGTCATGTCAACTCACAGCTGATTAAATTATCGCATGTCAAGTTCAAAAACATGGCTACAGTGACAAAACATCTCGCATACTTATTCAACGAAATAAATTAAGCAGCAAGCTCTTGAATTTTATAGCCAAAAGAATAAATTTGTTCTGTAAGCTTTCCTTAAATAGATTGATTTTTAGCACACTTTCACCCCATACTTAGAAAAATATCACAAACGATTAGCCCAAAAATAAACTAAGGCACAGTGCATTGAAGTGGAAAATAACATTTCCTTGTGATGAAATTTTATAGAACATCCTTGTATTTGATTGTTGGCATCACTGTTATTTAAGATAATTGACATTCCTCTACAATGAACCTAAAATAAAATTATCCTTATATAAGTTCATAAAAATATTTTAATCGTTTTTCTTCACGTAATAAAATCTCTCATAATAGAAATAATATTATGTGAATAATAAAAACCTTACAACTATGTCCTAATAAACATTTTGTTATTTTGACCCCCAATTAATGAACTAAGGTAAAAGGACACTTTTGTAATGTGGTACCGCTCACCTACCACATCTCACCTACCGTTCACCTACCGCTCACCTACCGCTCACCTACCTCCCACCTACTACTCTCTTGCTTCTATAAATAGAGAGGGTGTGAGGCCTAGGAGAGCAAAGGGAAGAGATCTTAAGCTACCACAAAAGAGGAGAGAATAGCTAGAGAGCTAGAGAGGAGGACAGCATCTTGAGGCCTTATATCAAGGTGTCGCTTGAGAGGGAGGTCATAGAAGGAAGATGAGGGCTCATCTCTATGTATAAGTTATGTATTCTCCGTTTCTTTTGTCTTAGTGAACTATTTGATTGATTCCTTTCCGTGGACGTAGATCCAGTTGGATCGAACCACGTAAACGATCTGAGTTTGTTTGTGTTCTTTGATTTTATTTTTTATGTCAGGAAGTACATATCTCACAACACATTTTAGAAAAACAGCGATTAACCTATCAACCAAACAGCGATTAACCTATCAACCAAAACAAGGATTACATCATAACTCATTCCATGAACTAAAATGTTAGGCATATATTACGCCAGTGCCTAGCCTAAGGGCAATTTAGTCTTTTGTACACTCAAGGGCAATTTAGTTGTTTATTTTTATTATTCTTGAGTATAAATAGGCTTATTATGTTTAGATTTAGGCTTATACAAGAAATTTTTTTGGTGAGTCGTAGGTTTAGAGTTGTGAGAGATTTTTTGCCTCTCAAATTGTAGAAATAGGAAAAGATTGTCTACCTCTAGTATTGTAAGTGTTTTTCTTTGTATTTGTGTTATTTTAGATTATTAAAGAAGAAAATTGGTTTTGCCCTAATTTTTGTGAAAAAGTGTGTCAATTTTAAAGTTGAATTGTATCAAACTGCTATCAGAGCTCAAGATTCTAGAAATTGGATTGACAAAAGAAGAGAGGATCAATCGACTCAACGAAAGCTAAAGCAAATCACGGCTTACTAGGCGACGCATATAGAGTGATTGATCGATTGATCCAGCATGCCCTAGTGCATGAATAATGAGTCTAGGACGTTGTAGTCAAGATCATCAATACAGATCTGAAACTCCCATTTTTCTCTTCCTCCCACACCATCTATGTGATACAGTAGCTATCGGAGCTAGCTGAGAAGGCAAGAACTGGGAAGCACTGTACATAGACCTGAAACTCCATCTTTCACCTCCTCCTACGCCGTCTTCGTGTACAATCGCGATCAGAGCTAGCTGGAAAGGCTCTGACACGAAGAATCCTAGCTTACCGAGACCCAAAACTCTATCTTTCGCGTGCTCCCGCTCTAAGGATGCAATACAATCGCGATCAGAGCTAGCTGGGAGGGCAGCTACTGGGAAGTGGCGCACAAAGACATAAAACTCCATCTCCTCAATCGTGTGATACAGACACAGTTAGAGCTTGCTAGGAAAGCAACAACGGGATCGTATAGGGCCATTACCAAAGCTTTGTGATAAAATTGTGGTTCGAGTTATCTGGGAAACAAAAGGAATTAAAGGGTAGTGGGGCAGACTGCGATGAGATTGGGCGTGCCCTAATAGTGACCTAGAAGTCAGCGACCAGATTTGGGATTGAGGGGTCCTAGTGACAAAAAATAATGGCGGCCAAGAAAATAGACGATTTGTAAAAGAAGTTGAAGGAAGAAGTGCGGCAACTTAAATCCGGATAGAGGAAAAGTTACCTCTATTGACAACCGATTCGAGAGCTTGAAGGAGATGTTGAAAAAGTTTATTGAAATGCAATCCAAGACCCCGCCAACGGATCAATTTGCAAACCCTTCCAAAGAGTTGACGAGAGATTCATTGCCTAAATTGAAAAAGAAAGAGACCGGGCATCAAAAATATGAGGAAAGCATTCACCATCAAGAACCTCTTCCCAGAGCTCCAATGGTGGGTGGATAAGAGATTTCTGATGGAGGCAGGTGGACACAAATATTGATAAAGGGTTATGTAAGGGGTATGGAAGAGCCCGAAGTACAAAGAAGAAAATCTAGGAGGGGTTAATGGCTATGATCAAAAAGTGGAGTTTTACCCTCGATACACGGAAGAAAATAGCAAAATACAAGAAAGTTGGAGTGGTGATGCTAAGGTTACAAAGTTGAAGATGCTGATCTTTGAGAGGGAATACACACATGAGCGGGTATATTAGGTGGAGCAATACTTCACTATAAACATGCTGGAAGGGGAGAAGAAATTCATGGCGGCGACATTATGTTTAGAGAGGAAAGCCCTAACCTAATTTTAATGAAGGGAGGCTAGATACCCGATCTATTCATGGGAGGAATTTAAAGATTGTTTGTTAGAACGTTTTTGAGTCATTCGAGAAATAGACATACTCGAGCAACTCAATGTCTTAACTCAGAAGGGGACTCTCATGAAATATAGGGAGAGATTCAAGCTATTATCGAAACAGCTGAGGTGAATTTCTGAAGCAGGATTGGAGAAGAATTTCATGAAGAGCCTAAAGCCCAATATATGGGCAACACTCCCATTATTGAGACAGCGAGGATTGAGGGAGATGATGGAGCTAGCCCAGATGGTAGAGGACAAGAACCAGACGGAGAAGGCCCGCACGAGCAGCAACAAAAATGGAGCTTCGTGCCAAGCTGCTACAATCATGACGATACTAAAAGCTCAAACAGTGGAAGTGCAAAGGGAGGTTGCACGGGACGAGAATAATCGGCCGTAGCTGGGAGCGGCACTCAAATGCTTTACAGAAATAGAGATTCAGGAGCAGTAAACCAAGGGATTATGATTCCAGTATGATGAAAAGTTTAACCCAAGACACAATTGCAAGAATAAAAAATTACAAGTTCTCATAGTGCATGGCGAGGAGATGGGGGATAAAAAAAATAGAGAAAGCTGTGGTGGAAGAGAAATTGTCTCACTTTTTCCCACCTTGAGGATCATGTGTCTTTCAGGTGAGCGAATAGTGCATATACCGAGCGTACGTGTGAACCGTGGTATTGGGGTGGTATGACACCCTAGTACCACTAATCTGCACCTATATCATCTGGGGGGATACGTTGGGGTATTATCACTTAAGTGACTTCCCTAAGAGCAAATTGGTTTTTTATATTCCTAAGGGCAAAATTAGTCTTTATTATTATTGTTGTTGGATATTACTAGGCTTATTATGTTTAGGGTTAAGTTTGTGCATGAAATTATTGTGGCGAGTCTTGGGTTTAGAGTTTGAAAGATATTCCTACCTCTTGAATCACATGAATTGAGAGAGATCGTCTATTTCTCGAATTGTCGGTGTTTATTTTTGAATTCAAGATATTTTAGATTTTTAAAGAAGAAAATTTGCTTTGCCCTAATTTCTATGAAAAAAAGTGCCAATTTTGACATCGGATCAGATTAGCATATGCCTTCTCGCCCCACAAAAAAAATGATAATCATTGCAACTAGCCTCAATAAAATAGCAAAGTACGACTGTAAATTAAAAATTAAAATCCGCACATCTATCCTTAATAGATAGCATAGCATGATCCAACAAACATTATTTGTGAACAAACAAAAAGAATTCAAAAAGAATACAAATTGCAGTAAAGTAAATATTTTGAAAAAATAAAATGAGCCAACCTGAATTACACTATGTGTGAGCAACTGATATGATGATTTCAGAAATTGTTCTTTTGCAAAGTTGAGATAATATCTCACATTTGTTAAGAAATCAAAACACAAACATAAAATATAATGTATATTACAATTATGAATAAAATAACTGCATGATCATGACTCATTTTGCCAAAAAAAGTTAGAACCATTTGGATTTCATGTTTGCAAGCTGAAATGAGGATAAATATACTTTCACTCAATAGTTGAGTAATACCACAAATATAAACTAAATCTAGAAATAAATTAAGAGAACATAAAAAAGAAAATAAAGTTCATCATCTTATAGAGACGTTTTCGATTAAAATGATTGTCCGTATTTGCTTCAATTACAGCCATTCAAAATAATTGGCATTCCACTATAGGAAAAAATGGACCATAAATAAAAGCATCTTCAAAACTGGCGAAGTATGCTCTCATCATCTCTTCTCTCTTGATATTAATATAAGAGGATCTTTCTCTAAACAAAAAAAACAAAAAAAAAGAAATGCTAGAATTTCTTAAATCCAAAAAGTTCATCTCCACCTTAACTTCAACAAACGAAAAGGTGATTCGAATAAAACTGAAAGTAAAATTACAAATATTCCAATTCAGCATAAAAGAAAGAATAATTGTCAACCTATCAACCTAATTGCATTTTAGATCATAAACAATGGATACAACTCGAGCTTTCAAAGTTTCAACAAACTCACATATAAGGAATATGCTTGACAGTTCAAAAAAAAAAAAGATCATTAGCCCAAAACACAAAAGCAACTTATATTAATAGGAATATAGAATTAAAGCACGCACAAACTGAAGATAACATACTAAAATATGAAAAGAAAAAACAAACACATTGAAGTGTAGCCAAAGGGCGGTGAAGGCTGGTTATGTGGATCAGGATGTAAAGCAGGGGTGGCAACAGCAAAGATAGAGTGTTGGGCGGCAGATTTGGATGCATAACAGCGAACTGTGGGGCTGGAAGGTGGGCTGGAGGCGGCCGTGGAAGGGTTGTAGTTGTGGAGGTAGTGTCGGCTGTTTTATTTTAATTTCGTTGGTTTGAAAAAGTGAATGATTTTGTGATTTTGAAAATAATTTAAATATAAATATAGCAATTTTTTTTTAATGGTTCTCGTCATGGCTCTCTGTCAATGCTGATTATTCCAGACTCATAGACCAAACGGGTCTCACATTTAAGTAGTTTAGATGATTGAATACAATACTACGGGTAATACACTTATCCCGAAGAATAAATAATAAATATATCACTTGTAATAGTATCATTTGTAATAGGGATTCAATCATCTAGACTAAGGAATTTGTGACATTCATATTGGTCTGCGAAATATTTTTTAAAAAAAAGGCCAACAAGTTCCCCTACCTATCATAAAAAAAATAGATAGGGTTTATTTTATCTGGGTTACTGGTTCCCTATAGAGACAAGCCCCTATAGTTAATTACATCTTAAATGATCGAAATCACTTAAGAAAACTCTCGATTAAGATCAGGTGGTTTTGCTTTCAAGATTTCAAAGTTTAGGTTTTCACAATTGGACATGGGAAAATCAAATGGGAATGACTCAAAATAGGAACAATTATTTAAGGAATTCAAAGGGAAGAAAAGTAGGGGACATCACAAATCCAAGAGAAACCCCAGAGATGTCCCAACTATCCTATTGTTCGGCTTTATGTCTTTGAAGAAATAATTATTTGATGTTTCAATCCTGCAAATTATTTAAGACTTAGGACTTATGTTTGCACAACGTCAGACTGTGCAAATAGCCTAAAAGAC
>NW_018164869.1:740769-742817 GCF_001263595.1 Phalaenopsis equestris | reverse complement strand
TTTAAACTAAAGAAAGTGTTAGGTGATGTGAATGTGTTTTGCTGCTGCAGATTCATATTGAAGTTGTCCCTTGCCGCGCTGCCCACGATGTTTGCTCCGAGCCTCTCGTAGTAGCACCTCCTGGTTTAATTTTAGTTTTGAACATGCTCTTAACCACTAGGTTATTCTAAACTAAGGCATAGCATATCAAAATAACTAAGCATGCAGTATGAAATAACAATAACAATGTACTGTATAATAAAGAGAACAGACAATATAACATGCTGAAAGAAGAACATAACGTGCTAGGGAAGCAATATAACAGGCTATGAAAACAATATAACATGTTTTTAAAATAAAATGCTGTAATGTAAATTAAACTTGTACACCTGGTAAGTTCATTATTGGTCGGTCCATTGCTCCTTTAAGTTTAGATATTATGCGCCGTGTAAAAGAGCAAAGTATAACCTGAAAAGACTTAATAGAAACAGGTAAATCGCAGAGAAAAGATAAATAAATAGAATGAAATACCATACCACATATAAAGGACCAAGAATAGGAAGTTTATATGTGATATTGGAATGTCCCCAATTGCCAGGAGGATTTGAATATAGAACAAACTCAAATCCCGGAGCATTGGATTTCAGTTTTGGTCAAATTAAGGTAAGAATTTCATTATTTGATTTAATTAAATCAGTCATGAGTCACAATCTAGTGCACCATCATACCATCTATCCTACTTATCTTCTAATCTGAGGTTAGATGTTTGGATTTCTTAGGGTCATTTGAAAATTAGGATGATAAACTATCTCTCAAGTTGTGCTCCTAAGATCTAGGATACCTGTACTTTTAAACTTGAAGTGTTCTAAGGTGTCTAATCTCAATTAAGTGTCTTTCCACTAACCCTCAAACATCTACAAATCCAACTTAACTCGCTATCAGACTCCTAAAACCTAGGGGTAAACTCATAGTTTTGGTAAAGAGTTGTGAGTTGTGCTTCAATCCTAGTTAAAGGAATTAGATTTTAAATCAATTCAAAGCTTAAGGGATCTGAGTGTAAGTTCACTAATCTCTCAATCGTTATCTAAATTCTCATTGCTTCCAATTCCACCTAGTCTTCCAATTTGCAATTTATTTTTCCTTATGTAAAATAAAAGGTGGATTGGTCGCTACCCTGTCTCTTCTGTAGATTGTATCATCCCAAAAATTCAAATTTCAATTTCAATTTTCTCTCATCTTCTCTTTCTCCCCTATTTTCCTTAAGATTATAAATCATTTCTGAATTTAATTAAATCGGAAATTCCCATTTTTAACTTGACCGTTAAAAATAAAATAAAACAAACGAAAATGAGACCGATTCATTTTTAAAACCAAATTAAAATAATAAAACTCACAAATGTTTCGGTCTAAAACATTTAAATTTGTTAAAAAGAAAATGATCGAATCAATCCCGAAAAGGATATCCTTTCCAAGTAGCGCTTTTATGGATTTCCAAACCCAACATGACTTCAATTTATATCAAACCCAAAATGAAACTTTAAAAGTCTTCTTCATTTCATAAAATATAGGATAACAATTCATAGGGAACATCTTTTCTATACCTCTAAAAATCACACCATTATCAAAGCCCTTCAACTTCAATTTTAATCAAAAGCTCGCGAGTAAGGCAACAACTCAAAACCAAAACTCAAATCCAGCATACACTTCAACAAGAGGCAGCAAGAGAAGCAAAATGTAAACCTCAAAATGTAATTTCCAGCATTTAAAACAATCTTCCAGCATATATTTCAATAAGGGGCAGTAAAAGAAGCAGAATGAGAGCCCCAAAATGTAACTTCCAGCATTTAAAACACCCTCCAACATATATTTCAATAAGGGACAACAAGAGGAGCAAGATAAAAGCCCCAAAAATGTAATTTCTAGCATTTAAAACAACGTCTAGCATATATTTCAATAAGGGACAGCAAGAGGAACAAGATAAAAGCCCCAAAAATGTAATTTCTAGCATTTAAAACAACTTCCAGCATGTATTTCAATAAGGGACAGCAAGAGGAGCAAGATAAAAGCCC
>NW_018164869.1:696303-739763 GCF_001263595.1 Phalaenopsis equestris | reverse complement strand
CAAAGGAGCAAAGCTTCCTTTCCAACAGAGAAAACAGAAAAGAGATTCTCCTAATAAAATGAATAATAGAGGTAGAAAAGCATCCAAATCTCCCTAAAATCTCTCAAGAACTTCTTTCAAAAAAATTTTTAACAAACCCTAAGCCACAGAGGATGAAAAGAACAAGAATGAATTTTTGAAGAGATTTTGATAGCACCTCCCTACTTTCAAAATTTCGGCTCGTGTGAGGGGAGAGGAGGAGAAAGATTTAAAACAAGATGAAATGCGACCTGGGGCAGAGAAAGGGTCGGCCAGGTGGAACATCGCAGTTGGGGGAACGTTCGGTCGAGCAGAGCTCGAGGAGACGAGCCGCGTGCGCAATCAGCGGCGAAATGCCGCGTGAGATGAGGCGAGGAAGACGATTTCAGCGGCCAGGGGTTCGACCGTCGAGCGGTCGCGGGAGCTAGGGCACGGGCGAAGGGCGATCACGGGACCGAGCCGGGCACGGGCGAAGGAGGATTTAATCGTGCAAGGAGAAAGGGAAATATATATTTAGGGTTTTATAAATATTATATAATTAAAAAGAATAAAGATACTTAATTAAATTTTTTTTTAAAGTATATAAAAAAAAATTTTGATTTGCACATTTTAATTTGTGTGAAATAATTGCAAATTGGACATCCCTTTTAAGTATTTTCGACATTTCGGACGTTCCGGCGCAGCCCGATTCGCCGTCGGAAGTCGTTTTGACGAATTCATCGATTTGCGTGTCAATTTTCTCGTGCCAAAAATATGGCAATATGGGTGTCCTTTCCTACCAAAATGGGTATCCCGGACGCGTTGGCGCAGTCCAATTTGTCGTCGAATGTCATCCGGAAAAGTTCGCATTTTCACCCGTCCTTTGGGCTTAATTGAAGTCCAATTTCGTGCAATTTCGGGAACTTTGTGTATTTGATGTGTGTATGTGACGAAAAAGGTCGTGACGATGTCTTCCTAAGGCTTGAAGTCCTATTGGGAACTTTTCCTCTGAGTCTTCACAAAATAGCCCATAACCGCTCGTTCATAAGAAGATGGTTTTGTGTCATAAATGTTAGACATCAAAGAAAAAAAAGAAGTGGCTAGAATTTCTAAAAGGGTGAGTCTCAATTCTAGTTTTCTAGGATGGTCAGTAGGAATTTCTAGAGCTAGAATCTAGGCTCTAAAGAAGAGAAGACAAGACCTCACAAAAAAGAGGTCAACAAGGTACTGTGGAAAAAGTAGGGCAATAGGGAAACAGAAGTATGATAAGATAAATGTCTCAGAGGAGTCGAGATACAGTCAGCGGACCCTTGGAGATGATCACCACCTTGGACGTGGGACAGCCAGAGCACTACCTCGATGTCGGATACAACCCTCGAAGGGAAAAACTAGGATAAAACCTGAATTAGGATATCAAAAACAAGACCCTCAACTCTAAACTTATTATCCCATATTTATAAAGAGGCTGGACTTATTTTAGATAATGAAAATAAGGATTAAGAAAAATATAATCATGCTTTCATATTTTAGGAAATGGTTTAAAATAATAAGGGAGAATAAAAAAAAACATGATTTCAGATTTTACGAAATGTTTAAAGTAGGAAAGGATTTAAAATAAGACATGAGTTTAAAATAAGAAATGAGAATAAAAATCAGATTTGAGTTTTAAGAAAGGTTTTAAAATAGGAAAGTGTTAGGAAGGAAAAGAAGTAAGAAAGAAATGAAAGAAAGGAGTAAAAAGGGAAAAGACGGAAAAGGGATGGGAGGAAAAAGGGAAATGATGGATAATGGAAAGGGGGGGAAGAGGAATGAGGAAAACCTCCATGTCACATTACTTCTATCATTAACAAAATAGCATTGCATTATTCCAAACTAAAAATAGAAATCATTACTGTTACCCTCAATAAATAGCATAGCATGATCCCAAAAAGCATTAACTTTAACCTTCATGACCAACAATTCAATTAAAGAATCTGAATTGCAATTATGAAGAGAATTTTTTATGAGAGTGCAATCCAAAGACTCGATCAAATTTTGGGACGAGAAACCCAGGCTTTAAAAACAAGATGACATTTAAATTATGTACAAAATCTGAAACACAAAAGTAAAGCAAATACAAAAATATAAGTAAATTGTTCGATCAAGAGTCCATCTAAATTAAAAAATTCAAAATCATAGCATTTCATTTTTATATGAGCTTACATGAGGCTAAAAACTGGCAAAATTCAGGATAACAGTGAAAAACTAAGCCCATTGTTTCAAGAAACTTAGCATTATTCTTCACCCAAATAAAGAAAAGAAAAAAGTAGGGATCTTGATTTGCAAATTTAACGCATAAGATAAAAATATAACAACGAAATGCAGAAAAGATTAGTACAACCAAAGCAATCAACTCCAGGGATTTTCCCATATCCTTGTAATCATCACTGACTCCCAATCATCGTTGTCCAGGTAGCAGCACTTTGAAGCCTTCTTCTGCGTATTCAAAATGCTGCTACTGCTAAGCAACTCATTCTCAACAACTTAATTATCAAGTGTCAAGAAAATCAAAGCTGTCAGGCTATCTCTTGCTACTCAGTGGAAAAATTTTTTCATATTTTTGAAGAAAATATGAAAATCTAATGGAAGTTTCAATTTAAAAAAGACCACCAGTCTTTAAAATTTTGGAATTGGAAGCAATAAGCTTAAGCCAAGATTAAATCTTTCACAAATAGACCACATCAACAAACATAAATACCCATGTCTATCAGCATAAAGAGATTTGTAAGATTATAATTGAGTTTGAGCATTTCAATGATCAGTTTACTAAGAATCAAAATTGAGAAGAATACCAAATTACTAAAGCAAAAAATTCACAATATACCTTCTTTTTTAAAGCACGGATTCTCTTATCAACATCTGTGCCTGAACAATCTTCATATTTTGAACTATCCAATGTTTCTTTTGATAGGGAAATAGATATATTAGTTATCCCCGCAGTAACCGATTCTACAGCAGCTTGCCTATCATGATAAGCTGCAGAAGCCTCATCAGCTATTCTATCTACAGCTTCGTCCAAGTCCAAGTTCTTCCCCTTATCTGCCTCAGCAAGTGCCGCCTGCAAACTATTCTTTCTGTTCAGACCTCAACATAAAGGTAAGCAGATATGAAAAAGGAAAAGACAGCTTGCGGAAATGTATTATTTTATATTTCCTCATGTGTCTCACATGTCCATGTGTGCATGGAGGAATTGATTGTACGAGAACATTTATGTGCTGCATTGCTAGTTCTTGGCTTAAGATAACATGACAATAGAATACCATTAATCATTAAAATGATGGAAATATAAAATTATTTTCAAATTTAAACAAAACATAGACACAAAATACACATTATTTACTTACAAATTTCTACCATTTCTATCTTCTAAATATAAATGTATCAGGCTAGTCATCAAGTATTTCGTATCACATGACTGCAGCTAATAGCATCCCAGATTTTCTAAAATGAAAAATCAAATAACAATCTACGAAAACATTGGCATAAATGAAACAAATTGATGAATTGTTTGATGATTTGAAATTAATGGGAAATGGCCCTAAACAACTGCTTACATTACAAAGTAAACCTGAAGCTTCAGCATATTTACATAAAGAAGATGATGCTACGAAGATGGTTATAAGTTTTAAAACAACGATGAAGACAATTGTGATTCAAAATAAGCACTTTCAGAGTGTTTAACCAGAACAAAAACAAAATCATGAGGCATTCCAGTTCCTTTTCTGGGAGTGAAGATCACTTCTATGGAGTTGATTAAAACAAGGCTACATTAGAGAATCAGCAAAGCTACACCAATGCACAACCAAAGGTTACACAAGCGGGCAGGACTAAAAAAAGGTACTGATTCTTGGATGGTATTGGGCTCCCGTTGAAGTTTTGTTGACCCTATTTGCATGGAAAAGGTCTCCTTTGACAGCTGCATAATCTCCAATCAAATCGATCCAATGATAGCTATTAGCCGAGAATAGAGTAAGGAGTTCAGATATTTATCATGGACTTTATTTTATTTCAGTTTATTTTATATGTAGCACAAACTTCTTATGTATTTAAATTTCTCACACCTAAGTTTTAATATTTGTAAACAAAGCACCTTGGTACTTTAAACTTATGAAAGATTTATTTCACTTTTAAAAAGTGGTAACAAAGCACCTTGGTACTTTAAACTTATGCAAGATTTATTTCACTTTTAAAAAGTGGTAACAAAGCACCTTGGTTTCACTTTTAAAAAGTGGTAACGTTTAAAAAGTGGTAACGGTGCTATTTTTTATGTGAAATTAAAGATTTGAGTGCTATGTGTGTCAATATGAAAGTTTGTGTGTGAGATACGTAAAATAAAAAAGAATTATGCGCTATGTATGTAAATGCCTAAAAACATAAACAAAGAAAGTAAAATTCTTTCTTCATACTTTGATGCTTTACAAGATACATCTACTTATAGGAATACCAACTCCTAAATAAAGAAATTACCTAGTTGCTTATATCTTAAATAAAGAAATTAACTAATTGCTTACAGCTATTTCCTATTATATTACATAGCTAATTATGTAAAGATTTGTACAGCTACACAATATTCTATAAAAGGAAAAAACATTAATGTTGTAAATCAAATTGGATTTTCAACACTTCCCCTCAAGTTGGCATGAAAATATCCTTTAGAGGCAACTTGCACACTAAACTGTCGAACTGTCTCTTGTGAAAACCTTTCGTTAGAATATTTGCAGCTTGGTTGTGGGACACCATGCAAATATCCCATTTGTCAATTTTTTCTTTGATGAAGTGTGTGTCTATCTCTACGTGCTTTGTTTGATCATGAAGGACAGGATTGTGGGCGATTGCGCTTGCAAACTTATTATCACAATACACATTCATTGGTGGTTAACTATGAATTTTTAACTCCTTAAAAATTCTTCTAATCAATAGAACTTCACATATCCCATGAGTCACAGATCTGAATTAAGCTTCAGCGCTGCTTCTTGTCACGACAGCTTGATTCTTACTCCTCCATGTTACTAAGTTTCCTCCTAGAAGCATACAGTACCCTGAGGTTGACCTTCTATCTGTAATACTTCCAACCCAATATGCGTCTGTAAATGCTTCTATCTATAAGCGCTCATTTTTCTTGAACAGTAGTCCTCTTCTAGGCGTTCCTTTCAAATATTTAAGGAACTGATACACAGTCTCCAAGTGATGAGCGTTTGGAGAGTGCATAAGCTAACTTACCATACTAACAGCAAAAGCTATATCAGGACGAGTGTGTGAAAGGTAGATTAGCCTTCCCACCAGTCTTTGATATTGTTCTTTATTAACACTATCTATTTCATTTGTCATTTGTAACTTTTTATTTGGTTCAATCGAAGGTCAGCTGCTTTGCATCCAAGCATTCTGGTTTCACTGAGCAAGTCGAGCACATACTTTCGTTGATTAATAGAAACCCCCTCCTTTGATCTGGAAAATTCAATACCGAGAAAGTACTTTATCGGCCCCAGATTTTTAATCTCAAATTCTGTGGTCAATCTTTCTTCTAATATCTCAATTTCCCTAGCATCATCTCCTGAAAGGATAATATCATCTACATAGACAATAAGTATAGCAAGTTTACCAGTTTCTGAATGTTTGTTGAACATAGTATATTAGCTTGACTCTGAGTATATCATTCTTTTTAATCACCTTTCCGAACTTCTCAAACCAAGAGCGAGGTTCAGCCTATACAAGGATTTCTTCAATCTGCACACCTTGTCTTCTCCAAACTCCTTCTCAAACCCTGGTGGAAGATCCATGAATACCTCCTCTAATTCACCGTTTAAAAAGGCGTTTTTAACGTCGAGTTGATCTAATAATCAATCACCGTTTGCTGCTATGGACAGTAGAACACGAATAAAATTTATCTTGGCTACCGGAGCAAATGTCTTCTGATAGTCAATTCCTTAAGTCTGAATGAATACTTTCGCTACCAATCGTGCTTTATATCTTTCGACGTTCCCATCAGCTTTGACTTTAACATTGAAAACCCATTTACACCCAACAATAGACTGTTTTCCCAGTCTCTTGGCAAAGTAACAATTTCCCAGTCTCCATTTTTTAACAGAGCATTCATCGCTTCCTTTACTGTTATTCTCCAATTCGGATTATTAAGTGCTTCCTATATTGTTCTGAGTTCAGACGGATTAGAAATTTTTGACAAAAAAACTTGATGTTTGTGTGAGATTGTTTTGTATGATAGATATTTTGTAATCGGATGTTTGGTGGTATAAGAACATGTTCCTTTTCTAAAGGTTTTAGGAAGATTCAGATTCATAACCTCTGAATCTTGAGCTTCTGTTGATGAAAAAATAAGGTCATGATTGGAAATTACCTATGTTTCTTAAGGACCATCATTCGATTCTTCAGATTGAGAGAACAAAAGATTCAATTTAAACATTTTTCCTTTTATGGAGACTTTTCCTAAAATAAACCAGATGTTTATTATTCTGCAGTATTTCTCCTTCTATGTTAGACAAAATAATTTTTGGTGCCTTTTGACTAGGATTCTCCTGGTTTCATTTTTATTAAGAATTTCAGGTGTATTTGGTGTTAGAATAATTCTTGGTAGTGGAACAGAAATGTGTCAAAAATCATCTTCTTCATCTGTATTATATTCCCCTTAAAGTGGATTTTTGTGAAAGAAATAAATTTTTTCCATGAAGATCACATCCATACTAATGTAAGTTTTTCTTGTGACAGGGTTAAAACATTTGTAACTCCTTTTGTTTAAAGTCTATCCAAGAAAAATACATTTTTCAGATTTTAGATCTAATTTTGAACGAAATTTATTTGGAATATGAACAAAATATGTGCATCCAAAAATTTTAAAGGAATATTTGAAGACATTCGTAGAATTAAAAAATTGTTTGTCAGCTTGTTTAGAGGAGTTGTATATTGTAACACTCGATTGGACATTCGATTTATTAAATGAGATATTGTTAAAATGGTGTCCCTCCATAAATATTTAGGAACGTTTATTGAAAACATAATAGCCCGAGCAACCTCAAGTAAATGCTTATTTTTCTTTTAGCAATTTAATTTTGTTGTAGAGTGTCATGACATGTGAATTGATGGATTATGTCTTTCTTTATTAAAAACTCCCCTAAACATTCATTAAAGTATTCAATTCCATTGTCTGTTCTAAGGATGCATAATTTTGTTTCAAATTGAGTTTCAATCATGTTGTAAAAATTTTGAAAGATTTTTTCAACTTCTGGTTTCTCGCTTATGAGATAAACCTAACATATTCTGGTGTGATCAACAATAAAAGTCACAAAACCCCTTTTTCCAAATAATGTTTTGATTTTTTAAGATCCTCAAACATCAATATGGATCATGAAAAAAGGTTTTGAAGGATAGTATGGTTTTAGAGCAAAATTTATGTGAAAACTTTTTGTCAAATAACAAGTTTCACATTGAAATAAGGTACAATTAACACCCTTAAACATATGAGAAAATAGATGTCTTAAATAATAAAAACTTAGGTGGCCTAGTCTAAGATGTTATTCCATTATTTTTTCTAATGTAGGGTTCGAACTTATATTGTTGTAGCTTGAACTTTTTTATTACTAGGAATAGTGTCTATAAAGTAGTAAAGTCCTATCTCTTTAGCTCTCCCAATCATCATCTCGAACTTCTGGTCCTGAAAGACACAAGAAGATTCACAAAAAATTACACGACAGTTAAAATATTTTGAAAGTTTGTTGATAGATAGAAGGTTACATTTGAGTTTTAAAATATGAAGTGCAGATTTAAGACCTATAATCTTGGACAGGTTAATGTTTCCTCTTCCAGCAATAGAAGAGAAACTACCGTATGCAATACGAACCATTTCATGGCCAGAACATCGGTTATATGAATAAACTAAATGATGTAAATTTGTCATATGATCAGAAGTTCCAGGATCAACAATCCAAGGGTTTAATTTTCTAACTACATGTACCAGGGAACAATTTGGAGTACCAGTAGCCAAATTAGGTTTAGCAGATTCAGGAGTTGATCGATTTGCTCCTTACTAAATGGGCTGATATGTTAAGCAGCGGTGTTTGCGGTAGGTGGCTAGCGCTTGTTTCGTGGTTTCCAATCTGTAGGTTTCTCATTGAGATACCAGCAGATTTCTCTAGTGTGTTGTGGTCTGTTGCAATGATCACACCACACCTACACCACACCTGGGGTTTCTCTATCACACCACACTTGGAGTTTCTCCTCATTCGAGCATTTCGCTTGCTGATATGAACTTCAGAATTGAATGTCGAGGTCTCAAATATGCTGGTAGGAGTGAATTTCTTGTTGAGCATTACTCCTCTTCGAGTTTCTTCGCGGCAGACTTCTGAGAAAGTCTCATGGATTGAAGGCAAGGGACTTCTCCCAATAATTCTACCCCTTACCTCGTCAAAATCCTCATTAAGACCAACAAGAAATTTTAAAATTCTATTTGCATCAACAATGGTTTTATACCTACTAGCATCATCAGGACACTTCCACTTTTGATCATTAAACAAGTCTAGGTCTTGTCATATTCTCTTCAAAGAATTAAAATATTTTGTGATAGAATCATTACCTTGACGAATATCACCAAGTTTCAGGGGAAGTTCATAAACCTGTGATTGGTTACCCATATCTGAATACATTTAGGCCACATTCTCCCAAAGTTCTTTGGCGGTAGAGTAACACATGTAGTTTGCTCCTATCTCCTCTTCCATAGAGTTCATCAGCCAGGTCATTATGAAGGAATTTTCTACATCCCAGGTTGCGTGGGATGGATCTGTAGTGACGGGCTCACAGACTTCCCCAGTTAGGTTGTCTATCTTCCCTCTTCCTCTAATGTACATCTTCACTGATTGTGACCAGCGTAGAAAATTGTCACCATTGAGCGGGATTGTGGTGATCTGGGCTGGATGATTTTCGGTGGTTCTAAAGAAGAGTGGTGCGGAAGCAGGCGGCAGGGTGGAGGGTTGAGTGGAGGTGGCAGAATCATTTGTATTTTCAAACATGATAAAAGAAAGGGACGAAGCGTTTTCTCACGGCTGGACAAGGAGAATGCTAGGATTTTCCAGGAATTTTATTCCTGCTCTGATACCATAAAAACATAAACAAAGAGAGAAAAATTCTTTCTTTATACTTTGATGCTTTAAAAGGTACATCTATTTAAAACTTTGATGCTTTAAAAGGTACATCTACTTATAGGAATACCACCTCCTAAATAAGGAAATTACCTAATTGCTTATACTCTAAATAAGGAAATTATCTAATTGTTTATATCTTAAATAAGAAAATTACCTAATTGCTTACAGTTATTTCCTATTATATTACATAGCTAATTATGCAAAGATTTGTACAGCTACACAATAGTCTATAAAAGAAAAAAATATTAAAGTTGTAAATCAAATTGGATTTTCAACGGTGCCCATTTAATTTTTTATTGACAAGGTTTCCTTTTACAAACCATGATGTAAGATCTAAAGAATCTTGATGATAAAGACAACTTAAAAGAGTATTAATGATAAATACAACTTTAAGTGGTGTTGCCTTTGGGTGTTGGTAGATGATTTACATGGGAAGCAGAAAAAAGTAGGAGAATTCAAGGTTTGGATGAATTTGAGGTTAAATTTTTTAAGAATTAAGGTTTTTCTTTAAGGAAAATAGTATGGAAAACTAACTCAAAGGTTTGAAATCTTAAGGAATAAATGGCGCTTTTAGGAATTTTAGATGAATTGCTTAGGAGTTATAGACTTCTAAATTTGGTTGTTCAAAGCAGGATATTGTTTCTCTGTATTGAGCTTTTGGATAGGATATCTTTGGATTAATGGAGAGTTGAGGCCTTGGGAAATTCTAAGGGATTTAGGGGGATGTGGAAAAGAGTTTTATAGGTGTTGGGGTAACTTGGGATTAAGGGATGCAAAGATTTAGGGTTGCCAAGTCTTTTACACTGAAACGAGTGCAAATGTGTTGGTAGAAAAAAGAATTAGAAAAGATAATTAAGAACTTAACAAAACCCTAAGGGGGGCTGCCAATAAAATTCACTAAAGAGTAGAGCAGCCTCAACCTTCAAACACGAACTTTGCTCAACCAGAAAATAATTTTTATTCAACTAAAAAGCACAATGTAGGATCCTATTTCAAAGCCTTTTCTTAAGTCTAACCAAGTTTGAAAAGCCTTAGAACCCATTAAACTGCTATCACATGCATTAATATCTTATCTTAATGAAAGGGAAAGAGAATAAGCACAGAATTACAAAATTTTAAGCTTCCAAAAGCAAGAAATATTCAGCCAATCCAAGTGAGGTAGGTGGAGTGAGCTTGAAACAAGTAATTCTTAAAGATCTTTGCCTCATTGAGTAGTTTAGTTAGCCAACCCATCAAGAAATTGCAATTCTTAATTAATCTCTAATGATTTTGGAGAGATGAGGTGTCATATATGGGGTTGCTTGGAGAGCCGTGCATGATGAATTGCCCAATTTTTACATAATGCCTTGGTTTGTAACCATTAGTTGGCATTTTCACTGGTGTCTCATCATAGAATCCCTTCAACAAAAAATTCATCAAGAAAAATCAAAATTCAATCGAAGTTGCACCTAACCTATTCCTCTCCCTCCTTCGCTAGCACACCAAGGAGGGTTACTTGAGGCCTTCCAGTAACAAGAATTGGAACTCAAATCCCATGGAACTTCATTTGGAAGTGAATAACCACAATGAGAGGTCATTTTGCAAGATGTATTCAACCTAAACTAATCGTTTAAACCCTAAAAGGTCATTTTTCCATGTGTATCACTACCAAGTTCAAACTTTTAACTCTCTCTAGCTTCCCATTATAGCATCTGCAAACTTCCTACAAACCTACATTTCTTCCACATCAAAGAATTGGCTAGCACAAACTTTAGGTCTCCTTCCTTGATATGGATGAACTTGTATCAACGTGAGATTTTTTATGCATTCCAGCAAGTAGCATAATAATAGCTCAAAATGACAATCAAATTATGGGACGCACAATCCTCGAAAGGAAATGCTCCAAAAGTTACTCAACAAATTGTTCGGAAATTTAAGATATAACTCTTCAAACACGAAAATTTGAGTCTATTTTTGCAAATCTTCATAGGAAAATCACAATAGTGATGGTTTAAGCACTTCATACACCGACCACTCCAATCACCCAGTCAAACTCATTTACAAGAAAAGTACATGCCAAAAGTGTGTCAAAATGGGCAATGAAGAAAATGAGGACATATTATACAACATAGCCAATGACAAAGTGGAAGCTACAATTGCTGACAAGAGTTACAATTGCCAGTTTGATAACTAGAATCAAACAATGCAAGAGGAAGACAAGAGAGAGGAAAGAATAAAGGATTTGAAAAAAAAAAAAAAAAAAAATCAATATTAAGTCATTCAGTTTGATAACTAGTCATTTGCGCCCTATATAGAAAAATAAAGCCTACAAGATACGATCAGCTCAAAATGAAGTCAAATATATTATTTATAAAGTTAAATAATTCATATTTAAAACCAAATATTTACCAACAAAATCTAATTTCAATTATTAATTTAATAAATGCTTAAATAAATCCTAAACCTAATTTCATGAGTAGTTAATTCCTCTTGGCCTAAAAAACTCCAAAAGAAAAACTCAAAAGGTCTTTAGTTCGGTGGGCATGGTGGAAGTGGTAAAATTTCTTCAAGAACAACTTTGAATATGCAACATGTATAAAATAAATAAAAGTTTTGGGATGAATATTTCAATGCATCGTACATCTTCCTATAAATGATCTCATAGCAAACTCCATGGTGGCAACGATATTACAAACTTGATACTTTGTCAGTATATATGGCACCCAAATGGTAGCTTATATAAGTAGACAAAGTCCAACTATATAAGAGCCAACAACAATAAAAGAACCAAAATCTCCATTTGTAGGGTTTTCAAAATAATAAAAGTGGCCAAAGGACCCTCAAACTCAAGTGCAACAATGATCTATGGCAAAACCTTGAGCCAATTTCTAGCTCAATCTTAATCAATTGCTCAACAGGTTAATAATCATCATCAATTGATAACTTATCTAGAGGGTAAAGGTCATCACAATAACAAATTATCCCAAAAAAGGATCAATTTTTTTAGCTTTTTAAGATGTACATGCCTAACTTCTAAAATCGGTATTGTCTTCTAAATTGTTAGAATTCTAGATATTATTTACAATATTGATAATTGAATGATTCCTTCAATTTATTCCATCTAAAAGTTTTGAGCAAAATTTTATTCAATCACCCTTATCCAGATATGTCATATAAAAAATAATCTTTTATATGAAAATGATGATAATCTCGTTGAAACAAGTTGACAACATAATAACAATGATCCCTGGTGAATGGGGATATGATAATAAATTTGCAAAAAGTGCATTTATATAGCCTATCCTACGTCAACAAGCTACGTATCTTAAATAAGTTGGGTCTTAATAGCATACCAAGAAATTCAAAAAGAAGGTTGAGATTAAAGTTAAAAAAATGAACTAAAATACCAAATTATTGTGGATGCCAAATGATATTGGATTCCAATCACAAATTGACATTTTGTAAGTAAAACAGAAAATAACATTAAAATGGTGGGTATGAATCAAAGAAGAGAAACAACCATAAACATTAAGCTGTTAAACCAAGCTGACTGGTTGATGTTGAGAGCAAGAGCGTTATAGCAAATGCACTGTAAATAGATGAGCAAAATCGATCCAGGTAGGAAAAAAGAGAAGGACTCGAGGGACAACACCTAAGTGATATGAAATATGACATTAAAATGCAAACATGACAGATCATGCACAAAGGGAAAAACGAATTGGCAACCACGCATAGAGTTTGTGATTGAAAAATTGCCATGGTAGAAGAGATGGGTTCAAGTCTTTGGAGTGTACAATTGTGAAGGACGATTTCTGGGCTCAAACACCAAGTAAGGCAGAGCAAGTAGCAAGAAAGGAAGAGAATTCAGTATTAGAACTAAAAAAATACAAAAGTTAAGCACATTCAATCTAAATTCATTAATCATTTTATTTGATTACAAGCAATGAATACCATAATTATAAACATAAAGTTTATAAAAAAAGATCAAATCAAATTAAAATTAAAAACAGTCATAAAATAATCTAAATTTTAAATCAATCTATCCAAAAGTATAATCCATTGTTTAAGGGGTCATTTGGCTTGCTGAAAAAGTAATGCCATGTAAAATAAATGTAATACAAAAGTAGTGTATTGTATCTAAAATATTTTGGAGTTGTTTGGTTCGTTGTAAAATAAATGAAGGACTATATTTTTTATGTTTGGTTTATAATACATTGAAAATAATGTATTTCAAAATACATAAGGTATTATTGGCAAGGGGCGGGTGACATTTGAAGTCGATGGCGGATGACGATGACCAATCGTGGCATGTAGAGGTGACGGCCAATGGCAACGATGGCGGGTAACGATGGCGGCGGCGGCAGGCGAGGCAACGCCAGGCGAGTAACTGCAGGGGGAGCAACTGCGATGAGTTGCAGGTGACGGTGGCGGTCGGCGGCTATGGGGCTACTGGGTGCGATAGCTAGCAGCTGCGGGTAGCAGCGGGCTTCAACGGTCAGCAGCTGCCGGAGCCGGCGGTCGGTGGTTGTGGGAGGCGGCGGCTAGTGGTCGGAAGCTGTGAGAGGTAGCAGCACGACCGCCAACATTTTATATTAATGAACGGTATAAATCTCAAATTTGGTCAAATCGATTGAATTCTAAATTTTACTAAATTGAACTACATTATAAATTTTAAATTCGTTCATATTTTATATCGTATTTGTAATTTTTCATACCAAACACTTAATTTTCTAAAATTTTTGTAAAAGAATTACAATACACTATCAATCATTCCAACCAAACAGCCCCTAAAGCCGCCAATGGCACTAGATTGGCTAATATGATAAAACACAAGCCTGTTCCATCAATCTGTTGTTGAGTCAACTATTGATTTTCCTAGATATTTACGACCACAAGCATGTCAGTGTTACACCACATATGCCTAGTTAACGTGAGGCCACACCTCCTAAATAAGAATGAGAAATCTAAAACAATGTGGGAAATGGCCCAATGAGTTTGATATATCATGTTATCTTGTTATCACGACGGATTCTACACCCGCATTTGGTCCTCCAAAAATGCCTAAGTTGTATATCAATCAGGTCCATTCTAGCTTGTATGCCTCTTTTTGAATTACTATATCCACTTCAGTCTGGTTATCTAGATCAATTTGCCTTAGTCTACAAAACAACGCCACTGCACAAGCAATAGGGACAAGGCGTAGAGACCTTCTCCATCTATTAGTTGACGAGTCAACTTGCACTCTCCTAGACAATAATTAATTTGACAAAAAAGTTAAACAATGTCATGCCTTGTATATTAACCAAGTCAACATAGAGCAATCTAAGATTACATTGAAAACATCACACCAATCAAGTACTATAACAATCAGAGTCTCTGTCATTTCATCCTAATGTACTCCATACTCACCAACTAATCGATCTAGATCTAATTAGTCAAGCTATTTGTTGATTGCATCCATTATGGTTTGTAAACTTACTCTAAATTGATAGGTTCTACACCAATCGGGCAGTGATCAACCAATCCCTTCCAATAGAATAGAATGTGTCAACCTGTCACGCAAAGCATGTAAGTCAACCAAGATTTATTCAGACAAAACGAGAAGGTGCCCGCTTATATCAATTCTAGAAAATATCATCATCAACAAAACATAGAGAACCTAAAAAACTTTCAAACTTATTTTAGTCCCCAAAATTCATGCTGCCAACTTTGGTGTCCATTATTATATCCTAACATGACGCCCAATCTAAATATTCATTTGCCATACCTTTTGCATCATGTTTGGTGATAATAAAATCGTCAATCATTACAAGAAACAAAACACAAAAAAATTTTCAAATAAAATGTGAGATTACTTCCATAAATAAGAAAACTTTCATTTCATTCATTTTTTTTTATTACTATTACAATAACTTTACAAAGACATAAACAGAGTGAAATGTTGACTTCAAAAAGAGAGAGAAAAAAAGAAGGAAAATGTATACATATTAAATGCAACAAGCTCAACATGCTTAACAAGGATGTCACTATCTGCTTCCTCTAAGTCATCGACGATGAACTCCACCATCATTTTGTTGCTGCAAGCGTGATAATCCAAACACATCAGAAGAAATCCTCTAGAAGGAACTATTGCCCTGAAATCATCACTTTCAAGAAGTTTAATATGTCAATACCAAGGATCAATTTATTATCTGGCTAGTCCTCACACTTTTTGTATCAAATAATGTCAACCTACCAAAGAATCCATCCTCCAACTCCTATATCCACTTTCAAAGCAATTTAACATTCTCATTAGTGGATTCAAAGGTGTAAGTCTGTTGGATTTTGGCCATCTACTATCACAGTCATCAACTCCACTTCAAGCTCAACAATCCACATTATCAATTTCATTGTTGCCTTCTATTGCACCTCCTCATCCACCTACTTCTTAGTAGGGGTGATAACAAACTTAAGAACCTATTTTGAACCACCGCAATGCTTGAGACATAGCCATTGAAATTTTTTGCACCTCAAAACCAACATCTCATGCACAGCCTTTGAAGGTATAACAATAGGTGGTGTTCACCTATGTTGCCCTAAAGCTCTCGATGCTCCAAATTATATGTAATTGCTCACCAATTATGATCCAAAAGATGTACAAACCTTTGGAAGATTCTTCTTAGAGTTGACTACAGGAAAGATTTGATGATCTCATCAACCCTATTCAACCTCGACATCAATCGTGGCATTACTACATTAAAATTCATTGATGAAACTATCCACATGACCCCTTGTGTGCATATTGTAGTTCTCTCCTGTAGAGAGAGTTCATTTAACTCATGTCATCATTGCAATCCTAACAAATTTGAACATTCATTGTAGTCATCATTAGCTATTCTCCTACAAGCACTATCGACGTCCCTTCAATCACGCCTCCACCCTCACTTTCTTCATAAAGGAGCATAGTGTGTGATTATTCTCACTTTTCAACATCTCCAATGAAACAGATAAGAAAATCAAGGAGAATATGTGGATTCAGAGAGGTGGTTAAAACTTAGCAAGAATTTTGAACATATACTTATAAGTTTAAAAAAAAAAGGAAGGCATTGCACCTATTTGCACAACCAATTAAGTTTGTACATATGGCAAACAATGTTCGAGCACTAACATTGTCAATAATAGTAATCTAGATTAACCCACTGATAACAAATTCAATCCTCCCAAGAACGACTCCCAAGCCTTGTTCAACTAGATTTGTCAACAATCTGCTTGAAATTACAACTATCGATCATTGCCTCAAAATACACCCATTGCCTCCTAGGTTAGTGACTTCAACCTTTACTGCACACTAGTAATTCTCTCATTAGATGAAACCATACACTTCCTAAATTTAGAGCAAACTGGCCAAACTCACAATCTCCTCCATGAAGTGCTTCTCTATCAACACTTTCCTTGTAGATGCCTAAATTTGAAGGCATGATGATCTACTTATTCGCTAATCAATAATATTCATCCGCAGCAACCCATCTCTTAGTGCATTCACCTAAAATCAACTAACTACCACCATGATGCACATCGGCCTTATTCCAACTAAGTCCCACAACTTCGACCCATCTCACTCAAGCCCCAACTAGCATCTCAAGCTAATATTTTTATGAAACCTCACCATGTCACTCAGTTGATGTCAATCGTTCCTTAATGTCCCTATATTACGTCAGCATAACATCTCTTGACCATCCTATTAAAAAAGCATCCTTCATCTTCTTTATTGACTATAATATTCAAACCAACCCACTCCACCGACAATATCCCAAAATGAATATCTCACCCTTCGGCATACATCTCCAACAACAATCATCAACTTTCCAATTGATGTCTCCTTATCGAACTGCTCCAGGTTAACTTGCATCCATGACTCATTAGACTGACTCAATACTCGTCAGCTCCCAAACAAATTGGCCCCACTGATAGCTTTGTGAACCCTAGGTTGACCAGTTTAAGATGTTTCCATTAGGCCACTGCACCATGCTACCCATAAATGATTCAATTAGAGCACATTCCACCAAACACCAATTCAAAAGTGACATGTCATTTCACATAATTGTCTATCGCAAAAGGATGAAAGGAATACCATGTCACTCTAGTTTATGATGACTCACTAGGCAATCAATCAAAAGGTTGGATTTCACCTTACAAAACTCATCAAAATGGACATTTTAAAGGATTCAAATTTATTAAGACTGAATTAATGTAAAGAAGTTTATCTTTTCATCCCTTTTATCCCTCTTCCATCAAGATTCGCTCAATAGAGCAATGTAGTTCTTCCCTGTAATCCGTATTATTTTCCATCTAATAGAGAATGCATCCCTCTCAGTGCACTGTAAACATAGGCTACAAAATCAAACCATGTATATTACTATCTTTCTATGTTTATTTCTACTTCCACTTTACCTCCTTCATAAATGAGTGCTCCTCCAACACCAACCAATTCCACCCTCAAGAACAAACAACTAACTCGTCTTTATCTTCTTTCGCCAAGCCAAGAGGTATCTCAAGCCTAAGGCAATATCTTCTCCCCTTCATGGACCACATGGCATCTCCCTAAAAGCAAATCAATTTTTGGCATTCATATCTATAGTGGCTAATGCTATAATAGCTCAAGAGTGACATTCTCCACTAAACACTCTTTTGATTGGTTAGAATGCATCAATTCAATTTAGCTAGGTTAATTTAAGGTTATAATTATCCTCTATCCAAGAAATGATTCTTCGTGTATAACTAATATTGTTTGTTGTTGTGTGTAAGCTACTTATACAAATTAACATTAGATCTTTGGGTCATATTTGAATTTTTTCAAGTATCATGCAAACTCAACACTCACAAACCACAGCGAACAAAACAAAAAAAATTGACAACTATGAGAGGAGTCTCAAGAAGAAGGATATTATAGGAGTTATGAGTTTCTTGTTGGGGTCAATTGCATTTTTTGAAGAACCCAATTTAGGATAGAGGAAGACCTAAAAATATGTTCATACAATAGTAGTAATTAGGGATAGATTGATCGAATTCAATTAGCAATAATGTTTTTATCAAGCCTTGGTAGTAATTAGGGATTGATTGATCGGATCCAATTAGCAATGATTTTTTTATCAAGCCTTGACACCAACATCTAGTCTCTAGCGTTCAATCACCGATACACTTTAGTCTTCAAAAAAAGCAAAAACATTAACAATTGATCACGGTAAGAAAAACCGAAGGGAAAGTTATATGAAACATTAGAATAGTCAAGATGGTTGTTATGAAGTGAAATATAGCATTTTGCATGTAATAGCACTGTACTTAAGGTAATTTATGGCATTCTAAATCATAAACAGTGATGAACTAAACCCATGAAGTAAAAGCCCTTATGCAATAATCCAAACCCCTAGAAAAATTTCAAATTATGCAATATTGTAATCATTGAATTGCTACAAAAAAATAATAAAACATAAATTATAAAGACAGGAAAAGTTTGATTTCTATAAGAATAATAATTTGCACCATGCTTGCATATGCATTAAGCCCATTAAAATCAAATAGGAAACTAGAAGTAAAAAAATTGACATTTCAACCATCCCTCTTCTAAATTACAATATTTATCTAGATTGAAAGAAAAAAGAAGCTTTATTATTCTTGTAAAAAGAATTAATCTAAAATATTTGGGTGAAATTTAATAAAAAAAAAAAGAAATGCATGCAAAGCAATTGCCTGTTAGAAAATTCACGAGTGTAGAGTGAAAATTTATTGTTATACAAATAAAAGAAATCTCCGTAAACTCATATAAGTTACAAGCAACTCATAAGAAATCATGAAATATCTTGGAAGAAAAAAATCACGAGAGATGAGTTATGTATTATAAAAACATCTTTCCTCTGAACTAGAGAAGCATTAATATAATGAGGTAGACATTAATCACGAAGAATGGATTACATAGTGGAAAAAAGAAGAAGCCTTGAGTGCTAAAGTTCTAATTAAAAGATTGTTAGCGGTCAGTTCAAATTATCTTCTTAAAGAATGGGAGACTAGTGAACAAGAAGGTTGTTATTAACAATGATTGAGAGGCAGATGGCAACCTTATTAACAATGGTGAAGTAGTCTTTGTAGCAATAGTGCTCATTGGCCTTCATGTTGATAGCAAAAGTCAATGTTGGTATCAATGAAAAGCTTCAATATTGACACAAATGATAGCCATAAGTCTTATTAGCAAAAGAAAGTGTCCAGTGTTAATAAGTAAAGCTCTAGATACTCTCCATAGGAATCCTTCTTCAAGTCCCATTTTAGGCTTTTAAAATAAGTGGAACTAGAGTTTGTTTATAGATTTCAGTGAATTAGCATGCTTGTCATTTTGACAAAAATTCAAAGCACCCCATCAAATGGTTAGTGTTGATCTCCCTTCCTCATACGATATTATTTGAGCATTTAGTGTCTAAATAATGTCAAAATTGGAAAATCTTGAACTAATCAAATTCGTTTTGTCATAATGCACATTTTCCCTATAAGTTTGTTGAAAACGAATACTTTAAATGGTCCTGAAGTCAATTTTGATGGTTACTAATTCAAAATATTTGCACCAACATGTGTGCTTGTGACTACTCTATTTTTATAATGTTTAAATTAAAGGTAATGAATTCATTTTAACTCATTGTTCATCTTACTCTCAAGTCTAAATAGAATCAAATTAGCCACATTTTGGTCCTCACCCATGAACAAAGCATTTTATATACCAAGACCCAATTTCACACAACAGATCAACTCAGATATGACCAAATTAAACTTCCATCACTGTAATATTCCAGTATCAGACCATTAGTCAAACCAAAATCTAAATTTTCGCCGTTAATTCACACCAACTATAGGTAAAAAACTCACCCGGAGTTTCTTCTCCTTCTTCCGTTCGTTCCTCTTCTCGGACTTGGTCTTCAGCTTTGCGTCCAGCGCCGGATCGTAGCCGGGAGGGACCAGCGATTCAGCCGCTTTCCTCATCTACATTATGCAACAAAAGAAGGAAGAGAAAGAAAAGGACAAACTTTTAGATAGAAAGAAAGAATAAGGAAATGGGAGATGGGGAAAGTGCGGACGTTTACAAGGGTGCCCTTAGACTGGTAGATCGCTACTTCATCCTGGGGTGTGTAGCCGGCTCGTATACGAATAGGTTTACGAAGGGTACCGTCAGGCCGCCGGGTCGGGGCGAGGATGCGCTCCCCCTCCTTGGGCATTCGCATGAGACGTGTACTCTGTTCATCCCCCATTCCCAGAGAAAAAAACAAGTGAGTGCAAGTCAGCGCCGCTCTCCCTAACCCTTTCCCTATCCTCTACGAACGATCGAGAGTTCGAGATTCCGAGATCTCTGGACCAGCGTCAACTAGATTTGAGTCCCTAACCCTTTCCCTATCCTCTACGAACGATCGAGAGTTCGAGATTCCGAGATCTCTGGACAGCGTCAACTAGATTTGAGTCTCTCTCTCTCTCTCTACTCCGCTCGCCCTATCGCTGTCTGTCGCTGGGGAGCCCGAATTTGGATCTAGAAGGGTAAGAGAAGAAGGTGACCTTCGGAAAGAGAAAATTTTGGTCCCCTGAACTTACAAATAAGTTTTTTCTTTCTATTTCCATTTAACTGCAGTTTACAAGAAAGTTATATAAAATTTACAAGAGATTTAACGCGATATAACGCAAATATAATCTTCATTATGTACTCATGCTGCATACGTCTGAAGTATGGAATTGTTTTTTTCCTTCGGAAACAGATTCGGATGAAATATTTTCTCAAATTTATGAAATCATTAGGATTAGTCAAAGGAACGTCCTAAACCCAAAAGGAAAAAAAAAATGATATCCTTGCTCAATTTTAATGGTGATAGAATTTGAAATGTGAATTTTTATTATATTCACATATTACAAAATTGTGTGATTTTGATTGATAATTTAGAGATAGATTTTAAGTTTCACCTTTTATTTTTATGTACAAATTATGCTTAAAATTTTAAAGCGTGTTGGTATTAATAGAGCTTACATTAGATGAATCCCACCACTTCTAACACCACAATGATAATAGAATGATCACTTAGTTAAGGATAATGAGTCATTCATAATTGTCAAAAAAGATGGCTTAAATATGTTAATTAGCATATTTGGTGAAGGTGTTCTCAATTTTGATTTATGTTATATTTTTCCTTAAATTTAGGAGTTAACTTTTTTTTTTGAGTTAGGTAAACTAGAAATCTACATTGAGGTGATCCCATGGATTAAAAGTAACATTAAGGATAACCCACTTTAAGTTTAGAGGTCAATTAGCTTCTTTATTAGATTTAATTAATTTTTCAGAAAAAAATTAAAAATAATTACCAAAATATCATTAAAAATGTATAAGAATAGTCACTCTACTTAGACTGGACCAAAGAAAGCTCCCACAAAAAATTTAAGGTAATTAAATTTAACATATTTTTAATTAATTATTAATTATTAATTTAAAATCCTAAACATTATTAAGAAAATTTTAAAATTCATGGAAATTTTCTTAAGGTCTCCTAGAACCAAATGAATATTTGAGTTTGTAGGTAAACCTAAATCCGACCAAAAAAATTAAAAATATTAGAATTGCTAACTCGAACCGAATTTTTTGAGTTGGGTTAGAGCTGAATTAGGGTGTCTGGTTAATTTTTTACACCCTAATCAGATGATTCCAAAATATTTGCTTTTACAAAGACTTATTAATGTTTTGAGGACAAATCAAATAAAACATATCTTATTTTTAGATGTATGGTACCTATAAAAATGGATAATTTTTTTAAAATAAAATTTAGAGTGCTCTATAATGTGCTTAAGATTGTTCATAAATAAGATATTAAACACATCCAAAAATTTAATTGAATACAACATGATTTATTTCAATATATCAAAATTTCTTCTGAATTAAAATCATGAAAATTTGACAAAGAAACTAGACATAAAATCAACTATGAAAATTCATTAAAAATTAGTGAATATAAAATAAATATATAATTTTTATCATATCCAAATCAATCCATTATAGATAGATTCAAAAACTATGGAATCGATAACTACAAAAATTATCTCAGGCTAGACGCCTTAGCTTATAACACAAAGTCACAAGTCCCACTTATTCGTTCCAACCCTAATCCTTATAAGGTCTAGAGTTGATAGAGTAAGCTCCACTCAACTAGTTCGATCCAACTTACAAGAATTGTAATTGACAAGATGATGCTCTGACAATATTCAAATAATACATTTCAACCAAATCATAAGCACCAACAATGCAAATAAATCACCCTAATGGTGATTATGTTTACAAAAAATCTTAACTAGATAGATCTTTATTTTTAAATTGCTCTCAAAATTTAAAAAAATATATGATTTAGGTGTTCAAGAAATTAACCCTCTAAAGTGAAGAGCAAACTCAATCCGACATTAGTTCATCAAGGGTAAACAATTTGCTTAACATTTCGCATGAAGAATAAATCTCATATCACTCTGATCATTTCCAAATTATCTAATACAAGAAAGGGCGCAATTCCTATTTTTAGTCCAAACTCAATCCGACATTAGTTCATCAAGGGTAAACAATTTGCTTAACAATTCGCATGAAGAATAAATCTCATATCACTCTGATCATTTCCAAATTATCTAATACAAGAAAGGGCGCAATTCCTATTTTTAGTCCCAGTGATTTTATCCCTTGAGGGTGCCATAAAAAATATGATTACGATTATAGCCATTTGACTAGCCGGCTTGCACCTCAAAGGAATCATTGTATCGCAAGCTCGATGGAAGCTCAAATATTCTCCAATGACGTTCTTGAGCTATGAATCATATAATATATTTGATAAAGCACAAATTTATCCATTGTCTAAGGCCAACTTAAAATATATACTTAGCCAAACATTCACATCACGCCTACAAGTTTTCATTGGAAGAAATAACTCATGGCCACAGATAAGTTTTATTTGATAATGCTTGGTCGACAACCTCCTTTGATTAAGTAAAAAAGCTCCTTTAATAACTAATGACAAAATCCTGAGACCTTAATTAAGTTTTTTATCATCACCCACATTACGAGCTATAAGTTTATAGTGATAATTTCTATTAATCTATAATTACATGGTTGATACTATAGGCTAAACAACAAGCACCTTAATAATGGGTCCTAATCAAAAGCTCCTTGTTGTTATCAAAAGAGATAAATAATAATAAGATATTACAACCGTGAAAAACTTTAAATTAGATCCTAAAACTCTCATAAAATGAGGGCAATGTATCTAAATAGTTTTCTATCTATAATCAAATCTATCTTCTGAAAATTTAATCCAAAAGTACAGGAAAAAAAACACTCTGACAGACCATCAAATGTTTTTTGTTCCTGAATAACAACAGATATAATACAGGCGTACTTACTAGAGACATGGTGGTTGAGGGTACAACCAACACCATGAGATTGTGAGTTCGAATCACACACATCGCCCTTTGAGCTTACCCTTCTCAAAAAAAAAAAATAAATAAATAAATAAACACACACACACACACAGATAATACAAATGTGAATAATTAGTGTTGCTACAATATATGACGGACCACAATAGGATAAAGAAAATTCCATATCTAACACCTAAGTACTGCATACTTACAAAATACCTACAAGGGAAGTTTACATGCAACCCAAACAATTCTTATGCATTTACATATCTAACAACTGAACATTATTATTTGCAAGCATAACACTCAAATCTTTTACATCGCATCAAAAACATCACAACTACTAACTTTTTAAAGTAATATGACTAAATTTTACTTGCTGAATTCTGATATATTCAATTGTATCACACATACATTAAGTTGTTAATTTAATTTACATGTTTAGGAGCTAATAAATAAATATAGAAAAATCCAAAATTTTCCATGAAATATCATCAACTAGGGATTCGATAAGCTCGATCCACCATCTTCAAAATGAACAAATTTCCCTTGTCACCCCTAGAAATCCTACAATCAGAAAATGTTTTTAAACCATCAGTTTTTAACCGACACCACTTGCATGCACCACATTTATTAGAGAAATATATAAATCAAAGAAGCATGCCACATTGAAACAGATATTTTATTTTTTCAAGTACAGCTTTATATGAATGGTTAGACCAAATATTTCCTACTAATAGAACTCAGTTTATCAAATATGCGTAGTAAGAGCTTCATAACATGCTTAATTCAACCAAAGGGCTGTGGAAAATGGCATTATTTGTACTCAACTAAGTATGAGACTATTAGGCTCTAACCATCTAGAATTAGGCTGAAGAAAATAGTACAAAAGCTTGCTTACCTTATCTCTTCATCTAGGTATGTAATTTCCAACTCTCTTCCGGGCGCCGTTACAGGTATCTGTTAACGCAAGTTACAATATCAATAACCACATGGGATGCTTGCCATAACTAAATTGATGAAAAAGAAAAATTGAAAGATAGCTTATCAAAGGATGAAAGGCTTCTTGAGTTTATTTGTGGAGAAAAATGAGTTATTAAGGCAAAGTGCCAGCAGAGAGAAATTGTGAGGTTTTCTTTGTAGTGAACTAAGTAAATCTCACCGCAATAAATCGAGAATGATTGCATGTATCAACCCATTGCTACATCCTATAATGTTGGCATGCCCTTAGAACTCTATCGTAATGGCGCAATACAGCATTTAGTTTGAGCCAACATCAAATAATTCAAAGATTTAATGAAAACTATACTGTTTCACCTCTAAGCTTTTATCTTTTACTGATATATATGCAGCACCGTTAAAGAGAAAAAAATTGATTAACTGTTTTTCTCATTAATCGATAGAATTAGTTGTACAACCAAGTTCATACAAAAATTTGTTAAAAAATATTTAATCAGAAGTTTGAAATGCAAACCTACGTATATGATTAATTGAAAATTAATCTCCATAAATTATTGCTAAACAGGCTTCTTAAGTCCACCTCGAAAGAAATGTTGATTGATATTAATCATAATGTTCAATGTTATGGTAGCAGTATGCAGAATCAGATGATGTAGGAACTACACAAGCAGAAGCATAAAGTTCAATAATAGTTTTCCCTGTATCCATCCACTTCAAAGAGTGTTCCATTATTCTATACAGAGATAAATCAAAATAATGGTCTCCGATGCAAAATAGATCAACAATTCCACACTCTTCTATTTAAATCACTTAATAAACTCCAGTTTATTAGAAAAGAATGATCAATTTACTCCTATTGATTACTCAACATTCAAATTTGAAAATAGCAAGAAATCATTCTTTTCCATCGCATGATAGTCATGCCAAAAATTATTTTGACTTGATCCATAATGATGTATAAGATATTACTCTTGTTATATTGCATGCAAATTAAAAATAATTTGTAAATTTCATCAATGATTATAACAATTGCACTTAGAATTAATTTCTTCATAAAAAATCTAAAACTTCTTATCTTTTAAAACTTAATTACTTATGTTGAGACTCAATTGTCATTTCATATTAAAATAATGAAATCTGACTCTAGAGATGAATATATATCCCTTGAATGTCACCCATTAAAAAGAAGAAAATTATTTCTTGAGATCATGCCTTTATACAGCTTAACAAAATGGTACTGCTTAACAAAAGAAATTGTCCCATATAGATGTTATTCAAACCTAAAGCTAGAATCCTCAATTTTGTCGAAATTTTCTACTAATAGATAACCCTCTTGTCCCTTGAAACTTGACTCTCCTTATTATTATCACTTCCATAAAAATGTAACCTATATTGATTTATACACATTTCACGATGCACATTTTGTATATGATCATCATAAACTTTCAGCTCAATCCACTAAATATACATTTATGACACTTCTTGCAAAGGCAATGTATGATGTGATATAGGATGCAAATCATTTCAAATTTATTGTCATCTTATATTCTCTGAACATCAATTCTTTTTCCCTACTAACGTTGAGCCTCTGCTAGAAATTTATGTTCTTCCTCATTTTAATGATCGGAATTCCATGTTGCAAAATTCAAAACAAGACTTTGTATGTGAAAGAAAGCTTCCAACCAGACCAGCTTCTAAGGCAAATTCTCCATCCAAGTCTCATCAACCACCATAAACTGTGCAAATGATCCACCATCTAAAGCCACTAAAACATCTCAATCACAGCTTCCATACGCTCTTAAAAAATTTTTCATCCCCTAAATTGGTATGGATTCCACAATAAAATGGCCTCTATTTCTATTCTTTCAAGTTATGTAAAAGCTAGTAAGCATATATGTTGTAAAGAAGCAATGGCTGTCAAACTTTAACTTGTTCAGGAAAATCATAAATGGAGATTGTTTAGTGCCCTATAACAATCAAAGCCAAAGAATATAAATAGGTTTAATCAATCAAACTTCAATTTGTTGGCACCCTAGATCAATATGAAGTGTGATTTAGTGTCCTTGATAACAAGCAATAATATGAAATTGATTATGAAATGATAATATTTTCAATTATAGCGAAATGACCACAACGTAAATGATTATCTTAATTGCTATTTCAGAAGTATGATCACTTCACTAGTTCAATATAAAAATACATTTCTTTATGATGATCTCAAAAAAGAAATCAGCATAGAAGTTTTCCATGGAGTATTTATTTCTTCTACAAAAATATATAAACAAAAGCACTCCCTATAATTTGAAACAGGATCCCGTGCATGATTTGTTGGTCAACCTTACTAACAATCTCTTTTACATAAATCAAATGTGATTCATCATTTTCTCTATAAAACATATGATGGAATTGCTATTCTTCTATTTTATGTTGATATCATCAATTATGGGACAGATTTGATGATAATTAATCATCTTCAACAACACTACTAAGATGCACTTGATATGAATAACCTTAGGGTCCTCACTTCTCAAGTTCGAAAGTACACACCAAATCCTTTGGTACATTTCTAAACCAGCATAGATATATACATGATTTAATTACATAGATAGGTCTTCAAAATACTTCCCCTGCAAATAATCTATTAGAAGTAAACACGAAGTATCTTAGTGAAGAAAAATTATTCTCTCTGATCCTGCCTACTGCATATGAACAATTGATAGGAAATCTAAACTACTGGACTAAAACTGGACCGGATATTTTCTCTTTATTTCAACAAATTATCTGGTTATATGAGATTCTATTCAAACTCAATTGTCCTTAATAAAGTCCCAAGTGTTCTCCCAATTGCTACCAATCTAACATATCTCGAAAGAATTAAGCATATGAAGTTAATTGACACTCAATTCAAAAAGCATTCGATACTCATAATATTTGTCTTCATCATATGTCCCCAAACCTTAAAATTATAGATTTTACAAAGAAATTTACCAAGTAAAGACATTAGTTTATTACAAGCAAATGGATACTTCTTGACCAACCAACATCAACTGGAAAGATATCAACATATACAACTAAATCAAATTAATCTCCAAGAAAAACGGCTATATCGGCTTTTGCATGCCACCTCATCGATCCATGTACTCATGCATTAGACAAAAACTATAGCCAGATGACTCCCTTCATGCCACCTCATCAATTTGTGTTCTCATGAATATTATCTCATCATTCATGTGCTCTGTAATGCCATCTCACTATGAATTTATTGCAATTAATTGTATAGCTAAATTTTTGCTCTTGGTTGTATATACTTCCAATCACATAATCCTCTTTTGGTTTGTATAAATATAAGTCAAATGAGGAAATAAAAAACTCAAGCTATCATTAAAATATCGAGAAACCATTCTATGATCCGAAAAGAAGGAATAAAAATACATCAGCACAAAGAAAGACAGGGATCTTCTCACAATTTCGCTAATTAGTTTCTTCCAGATAGAAATTGACAGCAAGTTATCTAAGGATTAAGGGTATAATTTTTGCCCCATGATGGAATAAAGTAGACATAAGCCAAACCTAGGTTGATGAGAGTGTTTAATTAGCCAAATTATTTATATTTAGACCCTGGATACAAATTCGTACTCAACAGTGAATGATGCAAGATGCACCTAAAGCAGAGAGAAAAAGTCGCAGAGCTTCCGGTGCTTGAAAAAAGAGATATAGGGCCTGATCAGACAAAGAAAAACAAACCAAAATAAGATCAAATGCGGAACATTAACAAACAAATGTCACCTACCAATCCACCAATTTTAAATCTGTCAAATTTAACAGCAACCTTTCTTGCATTGAGAGGTACTAAGTTAGCAGTGACCTGCAATGGCAAACTTCGTATTAAGAAAATTATTATATAGTTTAAAGTGCCCCCAAAATCAGGAAAAGAACTGAAACGCATTTGGATAAAAAACCTAGAAATGGATACATATGCGGTAGTGAAAGTCCATAAAAATCACAAGAGACATGTCTTTGCTAGTAAATACCAGAGCGAAGCTAATGAAAATATATAAACAAAGTTACCTGATTGAAGTAAGGCCAAGTTTCAATATTTTGAGCCCTTAATGTATCAGCATTGATGGCTTGATAGATCTTACCAAATGGACGTAAAATTTTGGGTCTCTGCATGATGCAAAAAAAAAACTGTCATGATCTAAGGTATTTATTTACCTAAGAGTTGATGTCGTGATAGTGTTAATTTGTACAAGAGATGGTTCTTTGCTCAACAAGTAAAGAAAAAATTACGGATGTTTGTTGTATTATTGTTGAACTCTGAAGAAAGAAAAAAATAAAATAAAGGAAAACTAAGAAATTAATTTATTGTTAAAGAAATACAACACTGTTTTTCAAAACAAATCAGAATCATGTGAAATTTCAGAGAACTAAACCTGGGATTGAAGAATGGATCTCGATGTTGTGTATAAAAGTTCCCATTTTCCATTGAGCAAATCTGATTTAAGTGGTGCCCCAATTGGATTAACTTCCTCGAGCTGACGGGCTATCTATCCATTGGGATGATTAGATAAAAGAATAAAAAAAATTATAGCAGAAACATAATGCTATGAAGCAAGGTATAATTACAAAACTGAATGTTTTAATACAACAACAACAAACCTTTATCCCACTAAGTGGGGTCGACTACATGTCCTTTTTCTCCATTGCTTCTCCATTGCGTCCTATTGAGTGTCATTATTTCATTTAATTCTAACAAACTAAGATTATTTTTTATACAATATACCCAAGTCTTTCTAGGTCCTCCTCTGTCTTTCTTAATATAAGTCGAATATAAAATATCTATTCTCCTAACCGGATCATCAGATGATCGATGTTTAATGTGACCAAACCATCTAAGACAGCTCTTTCTAATTTTTTCCGCCATTGGAGCTACACCAACCCTATCACGTATATATTCATTTCGCATTTTGTCTCTAAGTTTAAAAGCACTCATCCACCTAAACATCCTCATCTCGACAACACTTAAGTTAATTTTATGCTTCCCTTTTAAAGGCCAACATTCAACGGAATAGAGCATTGCAGGTCCCACCACCACCTTATAAAATTTTCATTTCAGTCTAAGCGGTACTTTTCTATCACACAATAGGCCCAAAGCACTCCTCCACTTTAACCAACCAACTTGAATTCTACTAATAACATCCCCATCTATATCATCATCACTTTGAACAATAGACCTGAGATATCTAAAGCGTTCACATCTTTTAATAATTTGATCACCCATAGTTACAAATTTGTCACTAGAGCTACTACTACTAAAATTACATTCCATGTATTCAGTTTTAGTTCTACTCATACAAAGGTCTTTAGACTCCAATGTAAAAATCCATAATTCTAGTTTTTCCTGAGCTTTTTCTCTAGTATTATCCACAAAAAGTACATCATCAGCGAAAACATACACCAAGGTACATACTCCTGTAAATGTCCAGTAAAAGCATTCAGAACTAAAGCAAAAAGAAATGGGCTTAAACTCGATCCTTGATGTAATCCAACTGAAATAAGAAAATATTTGGTCAATCCTCCTTTTGTTCGAACACAAGTGATAGCTCTAGTATATATATCTTTGATGACTTGAATATAATTCATATCTACATCTTTCTTCTCTAAAACTCTCCAAAGGATATCTCTTGGAATCTTATCGTAAGTTTTTTCTAAATCAATACAAATCATATGTAGATCCTCCTTATTCTCTCTGAACCTTCTCCATCAAACCTCTGTCATAAATGTATAGCTTCCATAGTAGACATGCCCAGCATAAATCCAAATTGATTATGAGAAATCTTTGTAATACGTCTTAACCTATATTCAATTATCCTCCCCCATTTTTTTTAAAGTATGACACATCAACTTAATTCCTCAATAATTTGCACACTCTTTTGTGCATCCCCTTTATTCTTAAAAGATGAGGACCAAAATACTCTTCTTCCACTCCTCAAGCATCTTTTTAGTTTTTAAAATAATATTAAAGAGTTTAGTAAGCCAAGAAACTCCCAAAGCTCTTATATATTTCCACAGTTCAATTGAGATATCATCAGGTCATATAGAATTTCCACAATTAATTTACTTTAAAGCTTCCTCAACTTTTTTTTTACTAATACAACGGTAAAAAATGAAACATTTTATTATTATTAATGATATTGAGATCACTAAGGCCAATCATACTTTCAGAAACTTCATTAAAAATTTTATCAAAATAGCTGACACATCTATGTTGAATATCTTAATATCTTTTTATCTCTTTCTAGGAAATACACTTTTTGATTTTCATCTTTAATACACTTTACTTAAGTTAAATCTTTTACTTTTCTTTTCTCTTTGTTTGGCTACTTTATACATATATTTTTCATCATCATCTTTAGTATCTAATATATTATAAAGATCACTAAAAGCAGAAGTTTAGCGTCACAGATTATTCTCTTAGGCTTCGTACGAGTCATTTTATATTTTTCTCAGTTCTCTAAACTTTTACATTCAAACCAATTTTTATAACACAACTTCTTATATTTTTATCTTTTTGTGCATATTATTATCCCCCATCAACTATTTTATTTAAAGAAACTTTTTCTTTTGATTCTCCAAAGACAACTTTTGTCACTTGTTTAATAATGTCTGTTACTTGATCCCACATAAAATTAGTTATTTCATGAACATCACAAATCTTGAAATTTTGAAATTTACTCATAAAAAAAAATTTATTTGTCATTTTGGTGTCTCATCTAATTCTTCGACAATGAATCAAAGTATTTTTTATTTTACAGCTCTTCATCTTAAAATCTAGAACCAATAATCGATGTTGACTACGTAAAATCTTCACTTGGAATGACTTTATAATATTTACATTCTCCGCGATCTTTTTTTCTCATAAGAAAAGAATCAATTTGTGTTTTATTAGATCTATTCTTAGAAGTAATAATATGCTCATTTCTTTTCTTGAATAAAGTATTGACAATAACAACATCATACGCTAAAGCAAAATCTAATATGACTCTAACTTCTTCATAATCACTCCAAAACCATAGCCACCATGAATATTTCTAAAATTTTCTACCACTCTACTGACATGTCCATTTAAATCTCCTACAATAAAAATTCTTTCTTCAAGAGATGTCATTTGTATTAAATTTTCTAAATCATTTAAGAATTTTTCTTTAAAACCTATATATAAACCTACTTGAGGAGCATAAACACTTATAATATTAAAAATCTTAGTATCAACAATAATCTTAAGGGCTATATTTCTATCTCCAATTCTACTAATTTTTATAACATTATCTTTGAAACACTTATCTATAATTACACCTACACCATTTCTAGTGCGACTCTTACCTGAATACCAAAATTTAAAGCCTAAGTTATCAATCTCCTTGATCTTTTCTCTAACTCATTTAATTTCTTTAATACATAAGATATTTATCTTTCTATGAATCATAATATCAACTAGTTTCATTAAATTACCTGTGAGAGTACCTATATTTCAAAATCTTATCCTATTATTAGTTTCATGAACTAACTTCTTTACATGCATCCGTCCGTAATGTGAAAATCTTTGCTAATTTAACACTACACCCTAGTGCCAATGTATCGGCCCTTGCACTGTATTCAAGCTAATACAACTCGTCGCTTCCCAAGGACGTCCTAGCATTTACACAATGATCAAAATGATTCATGCCATGATTTTTTGACAAAATTTATGCTGACTATCGATTACCTAACATAACCTTCCACTTTTTACATCCGAGATTTGGGACTTGACAATTGCAATATATATATATATATATATATATAGATAAATGAAAATGGTTAGAAATAATTTTGGCGTGTAAAATGGAGGTCAAATAAGAATTGTGCATGGTCAATAAATAGCATAAATATAAAATAGCTTCCAATGAGAGAGTGCCCCACAGCTTTTGTGGATTTCAGCTATTATTAGGAAGGATTTGAGAGACTAAAATTAACACCAAAAGTTTTTTCAACAAATAGCATTAAAGGGCTCACAAGCCCGCTCAAATATTTGTAACAAGCTGATAAAGAAAATGATATTGATGACAATTACAAATAATAAATATTTAAAAAATAAAACATTGATATTGCAGCTTATTCAACAAAACAAATTAGAAGGAACTTAGCCTCAAACTCTGCAATTGGGGTGTTTATAAAATTACAGTATATTAAGCTAATTACTCATTCTAATTAATCTCATTTAACCACTAAACTAATTAAATTAGGCTCACATTATTACTTCCCACTCACAACAACGAACTCAATCCAACAGAGATGGAGGCCATCCATAGTCACAACTTCTCAAAGGGATTCTTCTTGTGCATATAAGCATAAAAGAGATCATCTAAAAGAATTTTAACCATGGACACTTGAGAAACTCAATTCACGCTCAAATGAGCCAATGGTTGATGCTTGCTCATAAATTTCATCAAAAAAATTATATTCTAAGTTTCCCCCTTCATCTTCAATCGTTTTAAATTTCACAATTGCGTGAAACTTTCTTAAAAAAAGAGAGATTGAGCTTCACTATCATGCAAGTTAATCTCCTCAATTATGTCATCTTTAGCCTTTTTTCTAAACAGCATTAAAGTTTGTGCAACCAAAATTTTCTTCAAAATATGAAATAGTGTATGAAGTAATTGTGGGTGTTGCTAATTATTCTTGTTGAACATGCAATCCAAGAAGTCTTGCAAGGTTCACCAATCAACTGATAACACTCTTTAACAGCTCATTTTTAGATGTTAATTTATCATTCAATCTATTGAGACTTATACAACCATGATCAATTAAAAATTTTTCAATCTCTACTAAAAAAATTATCCAGCTTGAATTTTCATAACTATGTTGTGATTCGTTCCCAAAAATCTAATTGAGATCTCAAACCAAGAAGCAGTGATGGAAAAATGGTAAACTACACCATGTAATTGAAGGATTCTCGTCGGACAGAACAGGGCAGAGCAATGTCAATTTCTTGCTAAAATTCTTGAAGATAATGATGAAAGAGGTGATCGATATTCAGCATTAGGGAACTAGGAGTCAGTGAGGGCAACAAACTTGGCAACGAACAAGTCCTTAGTGAATTAGGACAGAAGGAATATCAAAATAGGAATGAAAGCTTGCAGACAAAATTGCAGTAGTAGTTAATACAATGAAATGGTGTGACTTGCTCATGCGGCAAGAAGATTTGCAGAGACAAGAATGGTATCAGACGTATTTCTAACCAAGATGATGAAGAGATTTTTTTGAGAAGTCGAGCTTCAATAAATAGGTGTCAAAACCCTGAAGGGAGAAGTATCAACAAATGCACCAATGAAGTATTTTAGATCCTATTTAGGGCATTTCAAGATGCTCTATCAATTTCAAAATAAAATAAAAAAGAATTAGATAGGAGGAAAGGGAAACTTACTCATTATTCATTGTGCCTAATTAACCCATTTATTCATTATTCGTTGTGCAAACATAAAATAAAAAAGAATTAGATAAATACTTCCCAATTGGAAATATTTATAGAATTACAATGCATTAAGCTTATACTCATCCTAATTAACCCCATTTAAGCAATAAAGTATTTATGATTAGATTCACATCAAAACAGCTAAATTAAAATGACTAGTTCTCAAGAAAATATGCTAAGATTACATAAGGGGTATTCATACTGGCATGTTGCATTTTGGCAAGTGCAACAATCTTCAAAGTACGTCAATTAAATAGATGATAAAAACCACATTTAATGCATTTGCAAGACTTAAAAACAAACTTCCTCCTGCAATGAGCAATTTAGTTGTTTAAGATTTTATAAGAGTCGGAATATGACGGAAAATTACATTTCACCACTTAGAAATGCAAATGTTAAGCTATGGTTCCTATAAATAGAATGCTTGAATTTATTATTATTTTTTCTATTTCTTAAACCTTTTAATCTAATTGGCATGGTTTGCATCATAAAATTAAGTTGTTTGTTTGGTAGGTACTTTATCCATATTTAACCTGGAGTTGGATTGCCCAAAACAATTTGGCTCCATTCACAATAGCATTAGTTGTAATTTGAGTGATTCCAAGACCATTGAACTAATGTAAGAGAGTGCACGCGTTAGAAATTTGAGGAGTTAGACAACATAGCACCGCTCATTAAATGCTTTGTGACCGAGTCTAATTCATAATCCATATAGTTTTGGGATCATAATTACATGAAAACAGAATTAAAAATAAAAATCAAACAAACCAGGCACGAGTAATAATTCATTTGTTGAATCATTTTATAAATTCAAATGAGATTTAAGACAATTACGCTAGTCAAATTTTGATGTTGAAGCAGGGTGTTTGCATATATCAAGTGATGGATCTCAATTGTGCATACAACCATTGGATCCACGCATTCTCCCTGATTATAAAATCAATTATATGAAATAAAGGTAAAAGGAACAATAATGAGAATTTGTAATAGGCTAATGTTTCTAGTATTACCACCTACGCTGCCGAAACTATCACAGGAAACATAAAAGTGGATTGTTATCTTACCTAATTAGCTAGTTCCAAATATAGTCAATAATAGTGTTAGTTTTATAGATATAACTAAGCAAACCCAAAAGGATCATAAACAGTCATTTAGCGTTAAAATTTACAATTTAAACCTGGTTATCCTCCAAATCCATTAGATTAAAGCTTATCCATGGTTGCCACGCTGTCAACTTCCATGTTAGACATACAACCACTTGGGCTAAAATGCACTACTTATGGAGGCCTAACTTCTGCAATAAAACTTCTAATTTCACAAATACAACAACATACTACTCTACATTATTGATTGTAACGGAACCTACGGAACTTTCCATTATCAATATTTAATGCATTTTCTTCCTAAAATAATTATTTTCACTTCTTTATTTATGTGGTAATAGATTTATTTTACTTGCTTTATTTGTTTAATTTGTAGCTTAACTAAAGTATTTCATCAATTTTAATTCTGCAACTTTTCATTAAATTCCATGCATATCCACCTTTTTTCTGTTTATTATTCAGTTCTTGTTCTCTAGTTATTTCATGTTAAGTTATTCTAGCTGCTAATTCTCTATCCTTAAGCAAGTATTCTTTTATCATTTTTTGTTTACTTGTGTGGAGGAATCATCAGCTGTCACAGAGAAATTCATTGATGTTTGACACATTACATGAAATAGCTTCTTCGTAATCACCTTATTGTGTGGCCAATATTATGCCCCTTTTATTGTTTACTTTTAATCATGATGATTCGTTAGGTTAGTTTTGATCTGGGGCAATTAGTTTTGTTGAGCTTACTTTAACATGTTATCAAAACTTGGTGACTGGATAATGATATGCACATGCCGTCAACTTCAGTTTTAGCTTCGTTGATCCAACAGGTCTCTCATGCTCAAGCTTATGGATTTTCTATGGGATTGCAAGTTGATATTAGACAATTATTTTTGCTGAGCTTTTTTTAATATGTTATCAAAGCTTGGTGACAATGGATGATGATTGGCTTATGTCTTCAACTTCAACTTTGGCTTCGTATTCATGCTCACGATTATGGATTTTCTTTGGGTTTGCGAGTTGCAATAATGGCATTGGAGACTTCTACCATGTTGCACCTAAATACTCAAAAAGTTAAACAACAATTACACTGAATGGAATGTAAGCATTAATCATACATGATATATCAATATTTACGGTGAAAACATGATGGCATCGAGATTAACATGCTAATGGATGGACCCAACAATGAAGAAAAGAAAAGGAAGCGACGAACATAACATTATGTTTACACTTGTGTAAATCACCATTAATAACAAATACCTCATGCAAATTCAAGGAATGGAGAAACAAAGGAAAGCATGGCATCTCTTCTTAACTTTCCACTCTAGAACACAAGCTACGAATACCGAATTTTTTTAAGATGAGATTGCATAAGGTAATCTACTCTGCTAGGATAATGTTTGATGAGATTGCAATTCTTGTTCCTTCTCAATATAATTACCAAAGGCATATTAAAACTTTGGCTCGTGATTTGATATTTCTGTCATTTGGCTGGATTTAAGCTGGATTTAAGCCAAGCCCTGCCTTATAGCCGTTACTCAGCAGTCCCTAAGAAAATGTTTTTTTTTTTTTTTTTCCTCTCATTTCCATTAGAATATGCAGAAAGCTTAATGTTCCCACAAACTAAACAAAGCAAATTTCTGGTCTTTGAACCTGTTCGACGCGCTCCTGATCCTCGGAAGTGGCATCGGCGCCGCGATCGAGCTCAGCGATAGCCTTCAAGAGCTCCTGCTTGACATCCTCCCGACTCTTATTCTTGGGAAATGAAGGTAGGAAGGAAACCCTAGTTCTCCACTTCAATGCTCCCCGTTCGGCGAGCTCTGGTGCGTATTCCCTCTTCATGGGATTACCGATGTCAGGGAGGCTCCATGGAGAGGAGAAGCGACAGGAAGAAGAATGAGGAAAGGCGAGTCGGTGAAAGTATATGTGCGATTTGTAGTTAGACGAAAAGGTAGTCACCGGAAGTTGGCAAGCGGCCGCCATGGTCACTGCGGAGAAAGTCGAAAGTGGAAAAGATGCGGAGAAAGTCGAAAGCAGAAAAGCTGGATAGGGCTAGCCTACGTGGAACTTGATTGTCGTCGTGATTTAGCCATTTCTTATATGGTGTTTAATCATTTGAAGTTGTAAGGTCATGCATTCTCTATAAGTAGAAGGAAGTTGAGGTGGTGTTATCGGTGATGAAGAAAAGCGTAGACACTCTCCCCCTTTCCTATTTACATCTCATAGAATAAAGTTGCTTACATATGACTATAAAGAATAAACAAGTGTTATATTGTAGGTTGTGTTGTATGGAGTTGGTTAAGGCTCATTGTTGATAGGATCCTAAGCGCGGACATCAAGCGGTCAATAAATAGGCATGGACGAGGATGGAACAGAGTCTTTTTTTTTTTTTGAGGGACAGTTTAACGAACTTGATATCGTAGCTTGATAGATGCAGCTAAGCTTAGAAGGAGGGCTCACTAGGTTCGGACAAGCTCAGTAGAAGAGCTTGAGGAGCATGAGCAAACTTGATCGAAGAAGCTCATTTGAATACTAAGTATTGGTAAGTTTAGTTGGAGGACTCACATAAGCATTGGCACACTCGAAAGGGGAGATCGCGAAGACTTTTTGAGAGGAAAGTCCGGTAATTGTCATCTCCATGGGTATTACAAGTGTGTACGACCGATTTGATCAAGGTCAACATTCCAAATGCATGATGAATGGACTTGATCTATAAGGCCCATAAAACCCAAATAATGTATAGGCTTTCCTATTATTTTGAAGATATATTTTTGGATGTACATCTCTCGATTCCCTTACTCTTCAGCAGAAAACTGCAAGAAGAATGAGAGAATGAAAGAAAATTGATCACTTTGAGCTGCTAAAGGAGTGACAAAGTCTCAACAAGTGCCATGATGGGTTAGTACTTCACAAGAAAGGAAATCATATTCAATCAAACTAGGATTTTGCAATACCATCAAACTTTATTAGCTTAGCCCCTGAGAATAGTTGCAAGAACTAGTTCCTTTGCTTGGACTTTCCTTCCTCCAGGAGCCTTACTGCTTCATATACGGAGAGTAGTCGTGAGTACTCTAGAGCAGGTATGAATTGTTTCTTGTTTAGTGGTCATAGCTTTCTAGGTGGCATAAGTTATTTATTCATATGTGATGACCTGCATGGTGTGTAAGAGAGATTTTCCTCACTGAGGTGAGGACATATGCTAGTGAATGGAGAATGAAGAATGTGAGTTGCTATAGTCATTGGAAGGATTGTGCTCCAAGGAGATGATGAGATGTAGGGTAAAAGAGTTCGAGAATTCCCTGTTATAAAGGACACGATGGTTTCGATCTTTTCCTTTGCTAGAGAATAATTTTCACATCATAGGAAAAAATTGCCATGTGGTTACTTCTATTGCTCATTGACATGGGTTACTCTGTTATAAGAGTAAAATTAGAATGTTACTAACGATATAATTAATTTTGATGATTACAAAAAAAGTATTTTGCGTTAAATTCATTTATGATATATAATAGTCACATGAATCTTATTGGAGTTGTAAGTTAGAGCTCACGTCTTTGCATTACTTAGCTTTCATAGAGATTTAAATATTACTTTGGCCTTTATTATGATGGGAAAGATCTCGAGGTAAGAAATGGACATTCTGGAGGATCGTTAAAAGAGATTCTTCAACGGAAGCAAAAGAGGGAAAGATGTTCTGAAAAACTTCCAAGATTGGAAAGGGAAAGATGAAGAGACGGAGATTTTAAAGCCCTTTAAGGTGAGAGAATTTTCAGTACATGTTGTGGAAAGTACTTTGATTCTATCTCTTTCTTTGGAGACTGTTGACCTCACTTTTGAGTGAGGATTTTGGGTATTTCTTTTAGTGACTAGGATCTAACCTTAGGATTTTCCTAATGATTATCTTAGCATCTTAGAAACGGTACCCACCTTTTTCCTAGACATTTCAACCAAATATATGTTCTCTATGTTGGTTTTATATGTGATCAATAATCTTTAATACAAAGATTAGAGATTACATAAGGGAACCCTGATGAGAATTCTTATAGGACCTATGGATCATAGAAAAGTTTTACACTGCTCTATACCTTTTTGGATTTCAATATATTGCATCATCATTCATAATCACCATGATCATCATAAACATTGTATTTTCATATCACAATATTGCAATCATTACACCCATGGGGCTGACCAAAATTTTTTAAACACAGTTTCCCCTAAGATTTTGGCTGTAATATTCTCATACTGTCATTGAATCACAAAACCCACTTCAAACCATTTGATGTTATCATTTAAACCATTTGAAACCCAACAATTGCAAAATACCCAATTTTCTCAAAAATTACCAAAATACCCCTGGACCCCCAAAATACCTAATTTTCCAAAATTTCCTAGAGTCACCAATAAGTCCTAAAAATCACACCAAATCATTTCTTATGTCTTCCTGAGATTTTGGCTGTAATATTTTCATACTTCCGGACAACTTTTTGGCACCTCGACACCAAAATAACGAATACTTAAAAAATATTTTGGGGATCATAAAACCTTCCACATTAATCGAAAATAACCCCAGACACTGTCGTTTGACTCCAAATTTCTTCCTAAACCACCTAGAGTCTTTCAATCAACTTTTTGACTACTTTGACCAAAATTGAACAAAATTACAAAAATGTCACTCATGGCTCAAAAAATCTCAAATCCTCCAAAATTATTTTAAACACCCCTAAAACTAATTCTTGACCATCCATTCGATCTAACCTGACCAAATTAACCTATTTTGACCAAAATCCTAATTTTACCCCGAAGTGCATAAACTCTGCAAATCACCCCAATTTGCCCCCAATTGAAGTCAAATTTCCTCACTATGATCAATTTCCAAAACGAACGATCGTGAACCAAAATTTTGACAAAAATTAAATTTGACGCACTTTTTGACCCGATCATCAGAAGGTCGCCCGAACGACTTCAGATAATGAAACAGACTGCGTGATTGTGTCCAGAATGTTGTTTTTTACCGAAGAGGGACGTTCATTTCATCATGATGTCACGTCTGGACAATAAATATGTAAATGATAATAAAAATAATAATAAATATTATAATATAATATTAAAAAACTATTATATCCTATTATTACAATTCAAGCATGCATCAGTCTTATCTTATCATATTTATTATTCATGCATGCATGGTTCTTAAAATATTATATATATATATATATATATATATATATATATACTATTCACGCATATCATGCATGCATGCATCCATGGGAAATATTATATACGAAAATTGGTTTATTGGAGGAGATTTCAATATGATTATGAAGCCGATGGAGAGGAAAGAAATAGATTTTCAAACTCTGTGTCTAACGCAGGTCTTTTTTATTTGAGCTGCACTGGTTCTCTTTTCACATGGAGGAGGGGTTTTCTATATCAGAGATTAGATCGTTTCTTGGCTAATTCGGCTATTATAAGGTACTTTCCTATTGTGAAAGTGCAACATTTGAATCATGTTACATCTGACCACAATTTTATATTGCTCACTTTGGTTTTTAATGTTAAGTCGGCCATCTCTAGATTCAAATTTCTTAATGTTTGGACTTCACATGCTACTTTTCTTGATTTGGTTGCACAAGCTTGGAAATATGATGGTGTTGGGAGTCCTTGGTTTGTCCTGTGGCAATTGCATAAAAAAGTGGCAGCTCACCTCAAGAAATGGAATTACCATATCTTTGGTAATGTTCATAAAAAAGTGATGGATGCGCAAAATATTGTTGATTCATTGGAAGCCCAACTTGAAATTTCTCCACACTTGATGGATAATGTTGCCCAAGCACATTTAGATCGTATGGACGTTATTGTTTTAGAGGAAAATTTACTTAAATAGAAAGCTAACGATTCTGCTTTTGTTGCAGGGGATCGAAACACTAATTATTTCCATGCAATTCTTAAGCATAAAAGAAACATCAATAGCATTTTAAAAATTAAAAAGCTGATGGGAGCATTGATGGGAGCATTATCACTATGGAAGAGATTGGAGACAGTGTTGTTAGCTTTTATATTGTATTATTTTATAACTCTTCACATACTATGCATGTTGATCCTACCTATTTTGAGAAGGATTATGACTATACTAATAATCTTAGTTTAGTTTATCCTCCTGATGAGCAGGAAATCTTGAATACTTTCAAATATATCTGTCCTGATAAAGCCCCGGGTCCTGATGAGTTTTCTTCTGCATTCTACATACATGCTTGGGAAATTATTAAGAAGGAGGTTACTCTTGCTATTCAAATCTTTTTCCTTGGAAATAATCCTGGTAAATATTTCACCTCGGCACTTATTGTTCTTATTCCTAAAGGTAATGATAAAGTCACTTGGGATAATTTTCGTCCGCTATCTCTCACTACGGTGATATCTAAAGCCCTGAGTAAGATTATTGTTAGCAAACTTCAGCCCCATCTCAATCATATCATTGTTGAACAGCAGTATGCCTTTATTAAGGGCAGGGAAATTACTGACAATATTCTCTTAGCACAAGAATTAATTGAGGAGTTGGATAAAAAGTGCAGAGGGGCAACATGGTTCTCAAGTTGGATATCAAGAAAGCTTTTGACACTATTAGTTGGGACTTTATTCTAAATATATTGCAAGCTAGAGGTTTTAAATAGGACTTCTATTCACTTATATAGAGAAGGTTGTCTAATAACAGCTATAGTGTGATGGTCAATGGTGAAGCCCGTGGTTTATTCTCTGCTTGAAGGGGCATCAAGTAGGGACACCCTCTTTCTCATACTATTTTTATAATTTCTTTTGATTATCTTTCCAGGCTTATTAACAAGTTGCATCAAGAGAGACCTTATCTTCAATTCTCTCATAAGTCTAAAACTGTTGTGAGCCACCTTGCTTATGCTAATGATGTCATTCTATTTTTAAATGCTAGTAAACGCACCATCAAAGCTACTATGAATTTGTTAAAAGACCTTCAAAACACCTTTGGGATGTTATTTAATTTGGCTAAGTGTTCTATGTACTTTGGCATAGGTGCTCCATCTAACACTGTTGCTTGGGCCCCTAATTTTACCGGCTGTAAAATCTCTAAGCTCCCTATTAAGTACCTTGGGGTTAACATTCTCAGAGGTAGAATCAAACAAACACAGATGGATGAGGTGATTGATAAGATTAAACTCAAAATTAATGACTGGAAAAATGTTTTCCTTTCTAATTGGGGAAGGCTCGCCTTATTGAAAAGTGTTCTTTGTACTCTCTCACTTTACATGATGCAGGTTCTCAAAACCAAAAAGAGCATTCAAAAGACGCTTGAGAATATTTTTAATAATTCCTTTGGCAAGGCACTAGAATCACCAAGAGCTGGACTACTTGGAACTATGCTTGTAAACCTCTGCACGTTGGTGGGCTTGGTTTTAAAATTTAAAACTTTGTGGTTTTAAAACTTTGAAACATACTATTGATATTAATATGTGTAAACTTTGGTTTAAATTTCTCCCGGGAGAGATGGGCCAAATTTATGAATCATAAATATTGTAAAAATTCACATCCTTCTACTGTTAATTGGAGAGTGGGTGATTCCAGACTCTGGAAAGGCATCATTGCTGCTCGTGATGTAGCTTCTCATTTTATGTTTTGGGATATTGGTGATGGCAGTATATCCTTTTGGAAAGATGATTGGGATCTCTCTACTTTCTCTAATTTGCATCCTCATGATAATGATGTTAACATTCTGGTCTCTGATTGTTGGATTAATGGTGAATGTAATCTTGATAAAATCTTGATATGTTGAATTCCTTAGTTTGTGAAATTGCTCCTGCCATAGCTAAAATTCCTGTTAAACCGCAAGATAAAGCTCTTCCTTTATGGAAAAACCACACTAATTCATCTGTCACAAAATGACTTTACTCAAATATTCACTCCTTTACTCCATGGAAGTGGCATGTTTTTATCTGGCATAAGCTCATTACTCCACCAATATCCTTTTTCTTTTGGAGATACTTTCATAAGTTGCTACCTCTTGATGATATACTCAAGTTGAAAGGGCTGAATCTTGCATCTTATTGTTATATTTGTAAAAAAGGTTCTAAATCACTGAATCATCTGCTTTTTTAGTGTCATTTTGCTAAAGAAGTCTGGCATCATATTGGGTGCTTTTTTGGGATACACTGGCCTGCAAATTTGAACTTTAAAACTGCTATGGAGATTTGGAAGGGTTTGGAACCCTCCTTTACCAAGTTTTTCTGTTCACCGGTAATTGTTTTATGGTTCATATGGATG
>NW_018164869.1:687388-696235 GCF_001263595.1 Phalaenopsis equestris | reverse complement strand
CTTTGGAGATACTTTCATAAGTTGCTACCTCTTGATGATATACTCAAGTTGAAAGGGCTGAAGCTTGCATCTTATTGTTATATTTGTAAAAAAGGCTCTGAATCACTGAATCATCTATTTTTTTAGTGTCATTTTGCTAAATAAGTCTGACATCGTATTGGGTGCTTTTTTTGGATACACTGGCCTGCTAATCTGAACTTTAAAACTACTATGGAGATTTGGAAGGGTTTGGAACCCTCTTTTATTTTTTTGTTTACCGGTAATTGTTTTATGATTCATATGGATGGCAAGAAACAATCATAAATATGAAGCGACTGGATACACCCTCTCTACCACTTACATCTTAGTGATTGCTTATTTCAATAAGGCATGGAAGTCCTTCTCTAGACATGATGTCACTCATACTGTGGCTAAGGGTAGGAAACCCATTTTGATTAAATGGGCACCACCCCCTCATGGTTGGTTTAAAATTAATGTCGATGGGAGCTTTTCTAATGCCTATACGGGTATGGGTGGAATTATAAGAGATGTGCATGGAAGATGTATAGCTTATTTTGCCTCCCCTTATATTGTTGCATCCTCTCTTGAAGCTGAGACTTCTGCTGTGCTTGTTGTGCTTCATGTGGTTATTGCTTTACAATTAAATTACATTGTGTTGGAAACTGACTCTGAAACCCTGCTTAATATACTTTTGGCAAAAGTTAAACCTCCTTGGTATATCAGTGTCTTAATGTCTTGCTGAAAAGAATAAGGATAAAAAGAATAAGGATCATAATTGATAGCCATCATTTAAATATTTCTTTTTCTTTCATTTATAAAGAAGGGAACCAAACCGCTGATTGGTTTGCCAAATGGAGGGTGCAAAATGCTATTGTTGGAAACACCCCTCCCTCTTTCTTGCATAAATTTATTGAAAATGATCTGGAGGCCCCATATGTTCGCTATTGAGATGTTGCCCCCTATCTTGGTTTTCTGGTTGAATGCCCTTTGATTTTCACATGGTTGTTGGACTTGGGTGTCTTGGATGCTGGTTACACATAATCGGTGGAGTCAACTGGAAATTAGCTTTCTACATTTTAAATTTGCTCAATTTCTTTTTAGTTTTGGGGTTTGTTATACATGACGTTTTGGGTATACTCTTTTTGCTGGTATACATTTTGGGTTATCACATGTACCTTTTGTTTTATTTTGCATGGTGTTGTAATGCGGATAGTGGAACCCCTAGGTCTTCATGTTTGTTTTGTTTCTAGATGGGGATCCACCTCAAATTTTATAATTTTTTTATGATTAACGCGTAAGGAGCCACAAGATGCTCTTTTAATAATAAAAAAAAACTTTACACTTATGTTCTTAAATCCCATGCCTACACATATAATAAAAGAATAATAAATAAAAATAACAAAAATCACTCGCGCAGTCCCTTTCCCCCCTCTCTCTCTTTGTCTCTCTCTCTCTCTCTCTCACTCCCACTCTTCTTCCTCCTATAAAAGCACACCACCCCCTCTTCTCCAAACACAACAGCCCCCACACTCCTTCATTCACTCTTCTCTACACATGACAGTAGTCCCCCACCTCCTTCATCGCTAGAAACCACCAACGTCGCCGAAAAAGCAGAAGTAGACCCAAATTCCGGCGAAACTCTAACCCGACGCAAAAATGATGTCAAATCGATGCCACGAGGAGTTGGATAAGCTCAATAAGACTTACTTATTCAAACCTAATTAAGGAAAAATCACTAAGACTCAGGTATATCTCTTAAATTGAAACGACAATTCCGAACTTTCCTCCATTTCAAATCGAAAAATAGGTCACAAAAAACCTAAGTATTCGTATGGATGTGATCTACTCTTCGATCTGAACAAAATGAGCCAAAACATGCAAAATTTGGTTGAGAATCGACAGAGAACGGACTCCAGAAAATTTCGGTCGTCGGCATCCCTCCTGTTCGTCGCGGGAGGGAGAAATACTGTAGCATTTTTTTTTAATTCCAATAATTATAACTAAACTTCAAAATTACATAACTTTTAGTAGAAAACTCAAAAAAATAAACCGTGATATGAACTCAAGAAAGTGAGAAGAAATTTTTAAAGTTAAAGTCAAGATTTTTCACCAATTAAATATTTTTAAATTAATTTTTTAAGTTTTGGCGTATTTAAATCATAAAAATTAAAATATAAATGAAAAAAATATTAAATTTGACAAACATATTAAATGACCTTGTGGGAAGCTTCTCTAATTTTTCGAAGCCATATTAATATCTCTATATTTGTATTTTGATTTTTGAACAAAACAACATATTTATGTAAATTAAAAATTAAAAAAATTATAAAGTTGTAAAACTCTCGCTGATTGAATATTTGACCATAAACAAAGGTTTCAAAATTTTAAAATCATGTTTAAAATAATTTTTATAATTAAAACACATTAATTAGGGTTCAGGTTTAATTTTGGCTAAGTTTACCTAGCCCGAGCTCAACCCAAGTTCAACCTAGCCAATTTTTTTTAAGTTCGGTTCAACTTGATTACAGACCTGGTCAGCCAACACAAGGATTGAGTCAGTCACCCATTAAGTTCAATTTTACTCATTTAGGGCTTTAGGCTAGCTAGTCTTTAGCCCGAGTCTAGCCTGGGTAAACTTAACCTTTAGCTGAGTACAATTTGAATAGTTTGACCATTTTAAACTTGAGATTTGAGTCATCTTATCATTTAATTCAAATTGAACTTCTTTGAGTTTAGGGTTAGTCAACATGAACTTTTGTTTAGTTTAATCTACATATTAGGTTCATCATAAACTAAACCTTAATCTTAGGTTAGCCTTAACCTTGACCATTAGGATTAGTGATCTTAACAACTAAAGATTAGTCAGTCTAAACACTAGGATTAGTTAACCTAAACCTCAGGTTAGTTAACCCTAAACCAATAGGATTAGTTAACCTAAGCCTTAGGTTAGTAAACCTTAAACCAATATGATTAGTTAACCCTAAACTAATAATATTAGTCAACCTAAGCATTAGGTTAGTTAATCCTAAACCAATAGGATTAGTCAACATAAACCTTAGATTAGTTAACTCTGATCCATAGGATTAGATAAGCCTAAACCTTAGGTTAGTTAACTCTAAAACCTTAGGTTAGTTAACTCTGGTTAGTTAACTCTAAACCAATAGAATTAGTTAACCTAAATCTTAAGTTAGTTAACCATAAATCAATAAGATTAATTAGCCTAAACCTTAGGTTAGTTAACCATAAACTAACATGATTAGTTAACCTAAACCTTAGGTTAGTTAACTCTAATCCATAGGATTAAACAAGCCTAAACCTTAGGTTAGTTAACCCTAAACCAATAAGATTAATGAAACTGAATCTTAGGTTAGTTAATCCTTAACCAATATGATTAATTAACCTAAACTTTATGTTAGTTAACCATAAACCAACAGGATTAGTTAACCTAAACTTTAGGACTAGTTAACTCTAATCCATAGGAATAGATAAGCTTAAACCTTATATTAGTTAACCCTAAACCAATAGGAATAATTAACTTAAACCTTAGGATAGTTAATCTTAAATCTCAGGTTAGTTAACCTTAAATCAATAGGATTAGTTAACCTAAACCTTAGGTTAGTTAACCCTAATCCAACCCTAATCTTTAGGTAAAACAAACCTGAATCATAGCTTAGTCTTAAGCTAAACCTACCCTAAACCTTAGGTTAGAACCTAACCCATAGGTTGAGCATAGGAGAACCTTTTAGGTATAACCTTAAACCTAAGTTAAACCTAAACCCCTCAACTTGAACATAAATTAAGAAATAAAATAAAACATATCGTGATAGGTAGAATTTACATAAAACATATTAAAACTTAAAGTTAAACCAAACCAAACACAACAAGGCTTTAAAGCATGGCTTTGAGGTTAAGTCATCTTTTGAGGTTAAGTCATCGGCTTTGAGGTTAAGTCATCTTCAAAGTCGTCAACCTCACATAAATAATAATAAGTGAACAAAAATAACTAAAATAAAATATTTAAAACTAGACAACAAGATTTAAACAACCTAAAGCATTTCAACCCCTAAAATTAATAAAGTAACTCAAGGATTAATCAAATCTTAATCACAAAGATCACATAACGCGACTTAAACCCCCTTTTTGTTCTAATTTACGAAGATTTTTTGGACGATGCATTATGTGGATGTTGACAAGAATCTTCCAGTTTTGGTGGGCAACCACCTTTCAGACTAAAAAACTAGGACATCCGACAACCCGGGACGACGGAGCCATATACATGTTAACTAGGTTATCACAAATTAAATAATTAAGATTTAATAAAAATTTGATAAAATATTATTTCTTTGTTTGTTCTATTTATTTCTTTATGCATCGCAATGCATGTTCTTTTACTGCTTTTATCAAACATAAAATGCATGTGTAAAGGACAAATAATGAAAAAATAAAAATTATTTAGATTAGAGAGAATCTAGAAATCATAACACTAGGGATTTACTTAGCTTAAGGGTCTGTTTGGGGCAGTTGTAGCTTATTAAATAATCTACTGATAAGCTTATAAAAAATAATCTGCTGATAATCCAGGTGCATTTTCAAAACGCCATCGCACTAAATAAGTTGCCCCAAACAGGCCCTAAGTGAACTTAGCCTTGACCTAGGTTTGAACTATACCTTCATTACCCTTTAATTAATTCACTGTAAAATTATAGAAACAAATAAAACTTTTAATAATAAGATTGGAGTACCTGAAGACTTGAAGACACTTCAACAAGGAGCTTGGAGTAGATCTCGTGGGCAGCTCGCTCAAGACCTTTCTTTAGCTTAAATAACAATTCATATGATTCTGAAGCTATTTTTTATGACACAAAACCTCTCTTTTTTTAGGCTCATGCATAGTCTCTATATGCAGCATGTTCTAACTTGTTTTAGGATTCTGAGGTAGTCACTCGACGTAAAATCTCCTATCTTGTTAGGCTTTTAGTGTAAATTATCATTACACAAACCTAAGCCCTAATTAATAAAAATGACAAGAGTTAACTTAAGTTAACTTAAATTAATATCACTTAAATTAATATCATCCTAAATTAAGCCAAACATTAGGATAGTTTGGGGGATTACCAAGAACCTATTCTGGATCTTTAATCTCCCATACTTTTTTTCCTTTAATTCTTAAAACAAAATCTTTCACCTTTAAACTAATCCCTATTGGAAATTCCACAACCATGTTCATTGAAAACCCTTCCTTTTGAACTCATGAAAACAAAATATTCCTGATTTTTATCGAGATTCCAAGATTCCTAATTTTTATCGAGAGTTTTCTTAAGTGATCCGTTCACTTAAGATGTAATTAACTATAGGGGCTTGCTCTTATAGGGAACTAAAAAGAACCCAGGCTTAAAATAAACCTTATTTGACTCCAATATCGAATAAAGGAATCTTTCGGTCATCATGCAAACTTGCAGATCAAACGGAATTCATTTATTTCTATAGTTTATTTAATTGAGTTTGTTATCAAGCTGTGTATTACCTTTAGAGGTGGTATATTACTCGTGGTTAGATTGATTATTCAAACTGTAGAAATCAATGGGATCAGTTTGAAACCATTTTCTTCAAATTAAAATACCTAATTTCTAAATACTATATTGTACTAAATTAAACTGCACCCAGCTGTATGACAACCGACAGAGACCAATCTGAATGAAGCAGCTCGAAAATAAATGCCTACACTGTCGGCATCAAATCTTGCTCCTAAGGATTTAGTAATGATTGATCCCAAAGACCACGACCATGGGGTAGATGTTTGAACCTTTAAATGACTGGAAAGTTTCCATTGTAGTAGCATTCCCAGAGCTTAGTTTTGGTAACTAAATATTTGTCTTTTATGTTTTCATTCATTTTTTATTTGTCTGATTGGATGTCCTTACCTTCCGATTTTTTACTGTAGAGATGCTCATTGATCAATGGCCAGATCGAGCAATTCTCCCAAAAGATTCCATTATCAAGGAAGTAAGAGAAATAAGAGATTTTGTTTCAGACTCGATAATTAAACCAAGATCGTCTATTGGTAAGATGCTCCTTGAAGGTGATATAAATTACCCAGTGATATATGATCAAGCAATTTTATGTTTCATGATGGTTTTATGTTCGTAAATGAATATATTGCAACGAAACTTAGTACATAGAATGATAAGACTATGAGAGTGGTGCTCATTGTCTCTATGGGATCATCGATGGAGGGCGAACCAATGGCCGTAATTGGAGGCAAATAGTTAGTGAAAGAAGTCTCGATTGAACCTCCAGTTGCTTAGGATGTCAATCGTCTTGATCAAGAAAAAAACTTGAGAGAGGAGTTGGCATCAGCTCGCGAGGGTTTGGAGAAAACAAAGGAAGAACTGGCGGTGGTTCAGGAGGAGCTAGTGACGATGAGACAAGTTGCTCAAACTATAAGACCTTGTCATAGACCTGGAAGATGATTCACAAAGAACCAAGGAACATATCTAATCTAGAAGATAAATTGATGGTGATCTCAGTAGACATCTAAAAAAGTTGTCAAGAGTTTAAAGAGGTGAATTTGATGCGGATGCTTCTTAGACAATGTCTCATATCATTTCACTCAAGGTAGTTTCTTGCAAAAGGACAATTAGTTTTAAGAAAACTTTAAATTCAAAAGGAGTGATATGAACAACGTTAAGAGCCACAATTTTGGGCTCTATTATGAAGGATTATAATACTATTTCTCTTGTACTCTTTTAGTAAATTATTTAGCTTCTGATATTTTTTATATTTTATTTTTTGTCTATTTGAAGATGATATTATGATAATTATAAATATTAAGTAATGTATGTGTTTATCTTGTCATTTTTTATTATTTACTTTGTGTCAGACACTTACATTATAATATTTTTGAAGTATCATATCTTATCGTTTCACCTTATATCTTCACTTTTTCCCTTTTAGTGCTATGAAACAATAGTTGGGCTTCTATTATATTCAGTTCTTTAGTTTTTCTTACTTATAAGTTTCATTTCATGCCCTAGCTTTTTTCTCTCGATTTCTTCGGGTCACTATTCCTTAGCAATCATACGACTCTCGATCATTCTTTGTTGGAGACAAAAAATGACCATCGTGATGGAGATTAGGAGCAAGAAGTTTCTTGCTGCAAAGATGCCCGTTGAGTCTAAGCTCGTAGTGAAGGGTCAATCCGCAATACATGACTACATTTTCCACTATTTATGTCTTTCAGCTGACCAAGGATGACAAGGTGCTACATACCATTTATGAGTATGAGATGTGCTGATATCAAGACTAATTCCAAGTAGAATTTTACTTTCAGTTGTGTGAGCAACTGATGGACATCCTCAAAATCTTTGGGTTAGTCCTACCCAAATCCATCTGAACTCAATAGTCAACGTGATGTTTGTGATATTGGATTTCAACTCTAAGAGGTTATCATGGACGGTAAATCTCTTCTGTAACTTGCTTCGCCCAAAAGAATTTGGAGATTGCAGGGATTTAAGAAAATTATGTGTTTGGTATGAAAATTTACAAATAAAATATAAACTTTGAATAAATTTGAAGTTTAAATCGTAGTGCATTTTGGCTGAATTTAGAATTTGGTCGAATTTAAATTACATCATTCATGTAAAATGTTATAGGCAAGTTGTTGCCCTCCGCCGCCAGCCGTTGACGCACTTAACCCCCCGACCACCGTCGTCGCAAGCCGCTGACAGCCATCCGCAATCACAATCGGCACCGACTGCCTGTTGTTTTCCACCAGCACCATCAGCAGTCACAGCCCATCGTCCGCCCACCATGTGTGGCTGTCAGTCGCCACCCCCACTGTTGTCGCCGACTTTTAGCCCGTTAACTTTCAGTTGTTGTCTGTCCTTGTCTCTCGTCGACACATGTCACCCAGCACCACAGCTGCCTCTTGCCACTCACGACTCGCCGTTTTTTGCTCATCGCCTTCCACCCCGTGCAGCCGCCTCTACCGCCCGTTGGTCGACCGCTGCCTTCTATCTAAGTATATTATTTTTAATTTACTTTAAACCAAAAATATATATATAAAGTCCTACATTTATTTTAAAGTGAACCAAATAATTTGAAAGTATTTCAAATACATTGTAACCTTATTAGTTTGCTCACATTTGCATTTGCTGTGTGCGTCTATAACATCAATTGGGTTACATGGAGGATATTTAGAGGTTAACCGTGTTATACCATATGTAACCTCTCTGTAACCTACCTGCACCTTCTACTAAGTTCTGCGCTTCTGTTTTCATATACAAATAGGTTACATGGATGTTATAGGGGGTATAACGCGGTTATAACCTCCGAATATCCTCCCTATAATCTATTTGCAGGTTTTACGTAGATGTACGCAAATTTTTTCCCTTTCGAAGGGAGATGTCAAAGCCCTCGCTCCTCCAACGCACTAGTTATGATTGTAGTCAGAGATGATGAGAAGAGCGAGCTGGTCGCTAGAGAAGGGGAAGATACTTGAGGATAAAATTCCTCTAACTCAAAAATAAGGGGCAACCAAAAAAAAAAAACAGGCATGGTAATTAAGGAGCCGACTGCAGTTTCCAGAGTCCCTAACCTAACCAAACTGAGCTTACAAGCCTAGGGTAAGGGGAAGGTTGTAATGTTGGAACACACCCACCGTCGCTATCCCTAAATATATAAAAATGGAGGGGAAGGTAGTGTTGGTATGACATCATCTGTCGTAGGGGGTTCCTTGTGGGAGGAAACTGATATGGGAGGCTGCATTGACATGACCAAAAAGTCTTAGATGCGAGTTTTTGTAGACCTAACCGAAGACTAAGGCCCTGTTTGGCACAGCTTTTTCAT
>NW_018164869.1:679449-687288 GCF_001263595.1 Phalaenopsis equestris | reverse complement strand
AATAATCCACAGCTGCGCCAAACAGACCCTAAATGATCTAATGAAACTCTAGTGAGAACCTTTTCCAATTGTGTCTGCTCATTCACTCTGCAAACTTGGAGAAGATAGTGAAGAAGGTGCGAAGGCGCTCCTTCCATGTTCAGCAAATGAAAAACATGGTCATTACTTGGCAGTGACGACATACTATGAGTGCATTGCATTGTGAACTTGATAAAGATAAGACTAGGTTAAAGCATGCTCGCTGGAAGCGGAGGAGAAGACAGTAGCCTTGAGGAAAGATAAGGAGCAACTGGAAGCTAAGTCTGTGGGAAATACAAAATAGCTCGCCTCCCTTCAAGTGCAAATAAAGTAGTTGGAGGAGGAAAAGATTAAGTTCCTTGATGAGCTGAAGGGCGTCATCTTCAGTTGGTCGATGCCATGGAAGAAAAAATTGTGGTTTTTGATGAGCTAGAGAAGAAGTTAGAAGAGTATGCCAAGCTGATCGAGGGACTTAAAGATGAGGTCATGGGCTTAAGAGAACAAGCCAAGGGGAAGAAAGCGCAAGGGGAGTTCCTCAAGGGGCTTAAGCAGATTCTTGAATATGAGGAGCTACCAGCATATTATTATGAATGAAAAATCAAAGCTTGCTTAAGCAGATTAGTAAAAAAAAGTCTTGCATTTGTCTTGGGACGATCTAGACTGTTATTTAAGACTTACTGGTGGAGCACAGTGAGGAAGAAGATGATGGAAGGCAATACCTTCAGAATGTTTGATTTTTCTCTTTTTCATTTGTATATCTTATTTACTATTTTGTTTGCTTACTATTTTATTAAAGGAAAATATTGAGCTTTGTTATGGTATGACTCATATACCATATAGGGACAGACGCTGGAACGAAGCGGAAGAATCTGTCCAAATCGGGAAATTACGTTATGTGGGTTGGGGATGCTGGGTCAACGCCCCGCTATACGGTACAGGGGTAATTTGGGAATTATATATTGTACTGTAGGGTTTACTCTAGGATTATAAATAGGCGTGTTTGTAATCCTAAGTCTTTGAGAGAGTTGGATCCTCTATTCTGTAACCCTTTTCTGAATATTGAAAGGAACTCGCCGCTCTGCTCCCGAGGACGTAGGCATCTTTGCCGAACCTCGTTAAATCTTTGTGTTCTTCTGGATTTGTGTCGATTACTGTTTTTTTTCGCCCTAATTTTCTCAACAAGCTTGTATTGGAACAAACTTATTTTCTTTTGCTAAATGCAAACAAATTACTTGGACAACTACTTTCTGAGCATGAATTTGAATCTGTATTATTTTGTTGTCTGGTTGTGTATATAACCAGCTGCTATGATTTGTACTAATTTTTTATGTGAATAATTTGGTTTGAGTCATATATCTTTATTAATCCAATATAAGTAGCAATTCCTAGTTAAATCCTCATCTTAGATAGGTCGCGCGAGGACATACAGGCTGATCTTATCACCATTATCTAGATTCTTATCTTGTCTTATCTTATGGGAGGACTTGCACACTACTCATTGCTCTTTTTTAGGCAAAGGGAGGAGTCAGTCCACCTAAGCTTGACCTGTGATCTAGGATCACTTTTACTTACAAGGAGGTTTCATATCTGCTTGAACGTTGAGGACGAGAGAAATATAAGAAGTATAAGTAACTCTCTTGAGTTTGTTCTAGTTCGCTTAAAAAAGTGACAATAAGTTTTGTCTGGCATTCATTGAAATAGTAAAAGAAATAATAATATCATGTTTCTTATCATGGAATCAGCTGGATGACCAGAAAAAATAGTCGGTGACCCGAAAGATTCATGTAAATATGCTTTACTAGATCACAATTAAGGCATATAAGGAACTTCCCAGATATGACAAATCAAGAATTTCACTAAAAAGATAAGCTTTAATATTCTCTTTTGAATTTAACTTATTGTTAAGTATAGGGGTGTAAACGAGCTGAGCATGGCTCAGCTCGTGTTCGGCTCGTTTATATTTCGAGCTCAAAAAGTGTGTTCGTGTTCGGCTCGTTTGCCTAACGAGCCGAACACGAGTTGTTCACGAACAAAGAGTCATTTTAACAACCCTAATCATGTAGTCATAAGACAATAAGGGTTTGAGCAAGATTTAAAAATTATTATTTATATTAAAACATCATTTGAATCTAATTTAATAATTTTTATTATAATTTCTTAATCAATATTTAATTGATTATAAATCTTTGTAGCTTTGTAGTCAATTAGATTTTTTTAAAATACTACTTTTTTTAAAAAAAGAAAAGGTACAAAAATTGGAGGGGGAGAGGATCCCCGTCTATAAAAGCAAAAAAATAAAATACTACTTTATATATATAACTTGATGAGTAGTATTTCGAGCCAAAACGAGCCGAACACGAACGAACTCGTCTTAGTTCGTGTTCGGCTCGTTAACTTATCGAACGAAATTAACGAGCCGAACACGAGCTTCTTAACGAGCCGAACACGAGCTGTTTGCGAACAACGAGCCGTTTTGACAGCCCTAGTTAAGTAATATCAGTAACATCAAATTTAATAAATGAGTATAAATCTGTAATGGGAGCTGGTAAAAAATCAACATATATTTTACAGCTCTTTTCATTATTATCGTGATAACTTTCTCTTAATAGGGCAAAAGAGAATCCTACAAAACTCATTCAAAAGAAATTCTTCTAGAGTGATTTTGCTGAATGAGAAAAATCTGACAAATAAAGATAAAGTTATTGAAGGAGATTGCAACGATATGGGAGGCAAGTCATCCTCACCAAATATATCATCCATGATGTGATCCTTCTATCGCTGATATATTAACAACTAGTCTTTTTCTTATTTAATATGAACATCGTGTTGTTCAAATTTATGAGGGCTACGACTCATTGTGTGGTCATTGGATGGCTCCTACTCGGTTGAGGAGCAATGTGAGAGAGTTTTTGCTAATATAACTTTCACCGGGCAAAAGCGAAGCTGATGACCCCAAATGCTTTCAACTAATTTTGGTGATGCTAGCTTTACTACTGCAAAAATCTTTGAGAAAGAAAAGCATTTGACATAATCTTTTTAGCTGTATTTTTCCCTTTTAGTTGGTAATCAGGGGACCTTATGACAACAATCTTGTGGAGAAACCACAATACTGTTATTAAAAAGCATTTTGATGTCCTAGAAGGTTGAAAATCTGGGACTTTCTATTTACTGGAAAGAGCGGGGAATGCATATCTTGCTTTCTTTATTTCTTGTATATTATGATTTGTAATGAAGAAGTTTAAGTCATGTTGTTTTTGTTGTAACTTGTTATTCATCAAAAGATAAAGTTGGAAGTTCAGTCATTTATTGTCTTCTTTTTTATACATGAATTAGCATGTAATTTTCAATATGTTGCTTTTGTAAGTTCTTTGCTTTGATCTTTGGACGACTTCTCTAAGCTGAGCACGTATTGAATTGATGGGGCTCGTTACTCTTCCAACCAACATTCGCTCCTGCTGTGTAAGATGTGTGAAAGAGAAAATGAGTCTTATGATGTCAAATACTATTATCCTAAGTATTTATATAATTTTTAGCGAGTTTTCTTAAAATAAAGTATGTCATAAGTCCTTAGTTTCTTGAAAGAAAATGATATTGCTTTAGGTGTAGACCAGCCTCCGCTCTGAAGATTTTCTTACTCTCTTATGGGTCTTACTTCTTTGGAGCTCAGAAGCTATTTCTACAGAGTTTTTTATTACAAGGGGGTCTTCAACCTTTACAAGAGAATAGCTGATTACTCCTTACCAAAGCTTCTAATCATTTTTTTATTGTGACATCATATTAAATTTTATTTTTTTAAGCAAGCTCTTCTTAGAAATAAAATTGTATTCTTGCTAAGTAAGGATATTATAGAGTAATCAAGATTGAGAAGTTGGTATACAAAGCTTTTTTTTCTTTTTGATACATCTATTTTAATATTCACTAAAGTTGGCGTGTGTTTTTGGTTCTTTTTAATTTCGGAGTTATCAGCCTGTCTAATCGTCTTAAAATTCTCTTTTACAAAAAAACCCTCATACTTGAACTGTCGAAACGATTCAGAGAAGAGGATTGATTGGAAAAAAGAGGGAAATAAGACGAAGACTATGCAGACAAATTTAAAGAGAATCATGTAGAGCTTATGTGCGGCAAACCATGTGCAATAGGTAAGGAGTGTACGCCTAAACAAGATCGGATCGAGACACCTTGAACTGAATATCCACGAAAGAATACATACATAAACTACTGATAACTAGAGAACCAAATTTGTGTGTTAGTTCTAGGTTCAAGAGCACACTCAAATGGACATATCCCATTTGATTAATTACAACTTAGGGAAGCCTAAGAATACTCTAGATTAAAGTAATCCTACTTACGTTCAAATGACGATTAGTGATGGGTGTCACAAATAATAGTTATAGCATAGAAGCATCTCGACGCTTTTAAAGCTCACACTAAGCCATGCAGACTGAGAATGGATCTCTCACAATTCTATAAGGATGACGGCTCATCAACAAACGAGTTCTATGAAATAACAAAGTCACCTCATATGGGCCACACTATGCTTTCAAGTCTAACTGAGCCATAAGGGTAGAGGGTGAATCACTGTATACCAAATCAGCTGCAACCTATCCGAAATCGGAGCCTACGACATGACATCATGAAACATCAAAGGAGCGACAGAGCTCGAATTGGGTATAACAAAGGAAGGGTAGAGTAATCTTCATCGGGTAGGGATATCCAAGTCAGGACACCGTGGATTCGTCATTCCAAGCTATTAGCACCCTAATTCTACCTGGTCATTGATCCCAATAAAATATAGTTGTGGAAAATTTATATAAGTTTGACTCCTCTATGTAACAGTGCCAAAAGCTTGATGCAATATTTATGATTAAGAAATTTAAACAATTACTGTTGGGATTCTACGCAATTATACGTATCGTTATCAAGTAATAAATGACTTTCTATTTAAGCTCCAAATATCGATCCTACGGGGAATGTTTAAATTTTAAATGATAAATTAACTAAGAAATTCACATAAATCAAACGAAATTACTGTCACTAATTTCGAATGTGTAAGATGCTAACAAAACTAAATTATTTAACTACTAGCAAAACTGAAATGTAAAGTTTAAAACAGTAACTACTAAACTATTAAACTATCTTTATGTGATGAAGATTTTTTATGTGAAGAAACATCTTTCCCACTACAATGAGATTTTGGTAAAATGATATGAGATAAATGGTTTTAATATGTATTGTGTCAAATAGGAGCAGTTTTAATTCTCTACCCTGATACAGTGTTAAACAAAATCATTGAATTTACTGAATCCGTGGTTAGGCTGGGAGGATGCCGGCTCTCACTTTGGAGCTCCCACATTCCTCTCGTCTGAGGGCTAACATCTCCGCTTTAGTTTTTAAACACTAAAACCGAATTGGAGATTTTAGTCTGTCACCCTAAAATCTCTAATTCTACACTCAACAATGTATATTTCTCTTTTTATTTGCACTTAATTCCATGAATGAAATGCTCCTTCATGGAATCAAATGTGATCCTCACTCTGTTGTAGAACTCATACTCTATTTCCCGGATCTTATGTTTTACAAAACATTTTAACAATTCAATTGGTTAGATCGAAAAGTAAATTTAGTTCGGAATTGAAAAGTCATCACAATTTATTTTATATTTTAATATTGACATTTTATATTTTGTTCGGAATTGAAAAGTCATCACAATTTATTTTATATTTTAATATTGACACATCAATATTATCTCTTCATTTCACCATATCTCAGAGTAGAGAGAAAAATAAAGAAAATTATTTAGATTTCATGAGAAAGATACAACAAAACACAAATGTCATAAATAAAAGAAAGTTCATACAAGACTAATAAACAAACAACACTAATAAACAAACAACACTTATCTAAAACTCATTCTCAAAACAAATCCCTTGTAGCCTCTCCTAGGAAATGTAGGAAGAAGAAATCTCTCACTTTTTCCTTCTTAAACTCTTAAAGAAAAATCACTAATAGACTCCTGAATGGTGGTGGAATGAAGATGGAAAAAAGTGTATGGGTGCGAGGTGTGGCGAAAATGAGCAAGTAGGAATGAGGAGTGTCTTTTCTAATCAATTTCAGCCTCAAATACAGCCTAGAGTCAGTCTTCCAATATGTGCATCCAAAAATTCTTCAAAAACCGTCCAAATTCGTCGAATCTTTTAGAAACAGGGTCTGAACCGACATTGGCGCCGTCGGCGCCAGAGACCATTTAATTAAATCCATCCTCTCTATCAAAAGGTGCCATCAGTGCTGCTTCTGACACCGTCGGCGCTAAGTAAAATCCATCAGCCGTTCTGTAAGTCTACGTCGTCGACGCTGAGTATTTCTTCAAAAACGCCATTTTGACTCCAAATTCCATCATTTTTGCTTTCTTTTTGTTTTTAGTCCTAAAAATCAACAATCTGCAAGAAAATATAAAAATATCTTCCGTTAAAGTGCAATATCACCAAAAAGAAGGACAAAATATGGGTCTAAAAATGCATATATTTTTGGTATATCAAAATCCCCCAAACTTACATGTTACTTGCCCTCAAGTAACTCCTCTATTGCATAAAAATATGGCTTATGGTAAATAATTTAACTTCTAGATTTCCATATTTTAGTCTACTAAACATAATAGCATAACTTAAGAAAAATTCAAAACAACTCCAGTTAATACTAAAGGTATAAGAATATTTAGCAATCAAGTCCAATTAAGTTTGAAAATTTTTAATGTTAAGAACTATGAAAATATGAGTTTTTATCTAATTTAGAAGAATTGTAAGTTCTCTAAATTTAGATTTTAGTTCTTTTATTTTCTCTACTTAAAATTTTTTATTAAGAATAATTTTACTTACTATATTATATTTATAAGCTTAAGATTTTATCAAGTCTTATACTTTAAAAAGATCAAATGTAGAACCAATGTATGATTAGGCACTAGTCCTTAAGCTTCTCCTCTTCAGGATCATTTTCAATCTTTTTTCTTTTCTTTTGTTTTTCTTTTCTTTTTTTTCTTTTTCTATGTGAGGATTATTATATTTGGACAGCCTTTAATAATTTTGAACTTCACTATCTATTTCTTAAAGTCAAAAACTTTTCACATTTCTTCACTTAACAAATTTATATTAGCTTAAGGATTTCATAAAGTTTAATTATTTTCTTCTTACATGAATCTTTAAGAGTTGTTAATTTTTAGGGCTTAAAGCAAAAAGAAAGCAAAAATGATGAAATTTGGAGTTAAAATGACATTTTTGAAGAAATGCTCAGCGCTGGCAGCGCTGACGACGCAAAACAAATTAAAGCAGAGATTTTTTACTCAGCGCCGACGGCGCCAAAAGTGGTGCAGACCCCATTTCTAGAAGGTTCGATGTGTTTAGACGATTTTTTGAAGAGTGTTTAGAGGTACCTCTTGGAGAACCGACCTTGGGCTCTATTTGGGGCCGAATTTCATCAGAAAAAGTGCTCTTCTACATCTTTCACTCATCTACTTTCATTTTTCGCACCACATCACTCCATTTCACTTCCATATTGGAGTCAATTAGTGATTTTTCTTTCATAGTTTAGAGTTTTTGTGGTGAGATTTAGTGTGAAAATTTCTATAAGAGTGTTGGAGAAGGAGAAAAGTGAGAGATATATTCTTCCTGCATTTCTAAGGAAATGCTACAAAGGATTTGCTTTGAGAAAGAGTTTTCAAATAAGTATTGTTTGTTTATCAGTGTTGTATGAGCTTTATTTTATATATGAAATTTGTGTTTTGTTATTTCTTTCTCATGAAGTCTGAGTAGTTCCCTCTATCTTTCTCCC
>NW_018164869.1:678882-679370 GCF_001263595.1 Phalaenopsis equestris | reverse complement strand
GATTTTTTAACTCCGAACTTAATTTACTTTTTGATTTGACCAATTGAATTGTTAAAATGTGTTGTGAAACATATGATCCGGGAAATGGAGTATGAGTTCTACAACAGAGTAAGGATCACATTTGATTCCATGAAGGAGAACATCACTTGTGAGGGAGTTATTTGCTAATTATAGTGCAAATAAATTGGGAAATATACTTTTTTGGGTTTATAATTGGAAAACCTTTAGGGTGACAGACTAAAATCTTCAATTCAGTCTTAGTGTTTAAAAACTGAAGTGAGAGCTAGCCTTCAGGTGAAGCTCTGGAGTGGGAGCCGGTATCCTCCTAGCCTAGCCACGAATTTAAGGACTAAACACTGAGATTAGCCAATGATTTTCTATGCACTGTATCAGGGTAGAGAATTAAAATTGCTCCTATTTGACACAATACATATTATGAACATTTATCTCATCTCATTTTAACATAGCCTCATTGTAGTGGGAATGAT
>NW_018164869.1:678014-678858 GCF_001263595.1 Phalaenopsis equestris | reverse complement strand
TGCTCCTACTTGGCACAATACATATTATGAACATTTATCTCATCTCATTTTATCATGGCCTCATTGTAGTGGGAAAGATGCTTTTTCACATAAGAATCTCTGTTACATAAACATAGTTAATAGATTAGTATTTACTGTTTTAAATTTTGCATATTTGATATGATAATAGTTTAGAAATTTAATTTTGATTACATCTCAACAATTAAAATTAGTGATAGTGATTTCAATTGATTTTCTGTGAATTTCCTAGTAAATTTGTCATTTTCAATTTAAACCTTCCCCGTAGGATCGATATTTGGGGCTTAAATAGAAAGCCCATTATTACTTGATAACGATACATATACATGCGTAGAATCCGAATATTAATTGATTATATTTAATTAAAATTTACACAATTTATTGCAACAAAAAAGTCGGATCAAGTTTTTTGTGCCATTGCGTGGGGAAGGTAACGATTGAATTAAATAGTTTTGATAAATTAGAAAATTTAGAGATAATATGTATACCATAAATAAATTATTATTATTAAAAAAAATTAAAAATAAAAAATCAAAAAAGAAATATTTTTATTAGAGTGTTTTACTTTGCTTGCTTTATTTGTTTATGTGAAATATTGGATCTGAAGGTTTAATACCTTACGATTCAGAATTAGAATGTAATATTAGAAAAATTCGAAAATAATAAAGAGAAATTACAAATTTACAAGAAATTACGAATAACTTAGATAATCTAATAAATGAAAATCAATAAATACCTTTAAAAGATTATGCTTATCCGACAGCAGATGAACTTCACTTGACTATTCAAAATCTTGATGTTGCTATGAATTCATTTGAGCTTAAAC
>NW_018164869.1:677676-677948 GCF_001263595.1 Phalaenopsis equestris | reverse complement strand
ATCACCTACAAGGATCACCTACTAAAGATCCTAACTTACATCTTGCTATTTTTCTTGAAATTTGTGCTACATTTAAATATGACAGAGTTTCTAATGATGGTGTTAGGCTTAAACTTTTTCCTTTTTCATTAAAGGATAAAACCAAGGCTTGGTTAAATTCGTTAGCACCTGGATCTATTAGAACTTGGGGAGAACTATCATAAAAATTTTTGGCTAAATATTTTCCACCCTCGAAAATCGCTAAGCTTAGAAATGATATTACATCTTTTTGT
>NW_018164869.1:657647-677608 GCF_001263595.1 Phalaenopsis equestris | reverse complement strand
AGATTGGTTAATAATTCAAACATTTTACAATAAATTAGTAGGATCACTGAGATCTATTATAGATGCTGTTGCGGGTGGTTCATTAATGTCAAAACCTTTTGATGAAACATATTCTTTAATTGAAGAAATGAATACTAATAATTTTCAATGGCCCTCTGAAAGTGTAAATCCTAAGAGAGTAGCTGGTATTCATGGTTCTGATGCAATGTCTATTTTGACATCTCAAATTGCTGCTATTTCTAAAAAGATTGATCAAATGAGAATGAATTATTCTCATACACTCAGTATTAGAGGAGAATTCACTATGACAGATTATTAATACTCAATCATCTTATGAAACTTTAAACGCTATAAATAATCAAAATAACAATCCCTATTCTAACTATTTTAACCCTAGTTGGAAAAATCACTCTAATTTTAGTTGGAATAATTATAATAATTCGGTGAATCTATCTAGAAATCTGAACAATCAAGGAAATCCTAATTTTCGACCTAATTATCCACTAGAATTTAACTCCAATCCTAAACCACAAGTTAAGTAAAAGAAGTTGATTATGGAAGAAGTGATGTTGAATATGGGAAATCAAATACAAAATCAAGGGGCTACTATTAGAAACATTGAAAATCAATTAGGACCTATTGCTATTGCACTTAGTAATAGACCTTCTGGAATACTTCCAAGTACTGTGAAAGTTAATCCAAATGATCAAAATAAAGAGCAAATTAAAGCTATCCACTTACAAAAACCATTACCTCCGTTTCCTCAAAGACTGAAATAGAAGAATAAAGATAAATAATTTACAAAATTTTTGGAAATCTTTAAGAAGTTAACGATAAATATTCCTTTTGTTGAAGCTTTAGAACAAATGCCAAGTTATGATAAATTTATGAAGGATGTATTAAACAAGAAAAGGAAGTTTACAGATCATGAGGTCGTTTCACTTAGTGAAGAGTGTAGTTCTATTATTCAGAAAAAGCCTCCTGAAAAATTAAAAGATCCTAGTAGTTTTACTATAGCTTGTGCAATTAGAGAAAAGCATTACGGAAAAGCTTTATGTGATTCAGAAGCGAGTATCAATCTTATGTCTTAATAACCCAAAATGCTTTATGCTCCAATTCTACTGATAAGTGACATGTTTTTTTCCAAAAATAAGTCTATATGGGGACATTCTTATAGGAGTCTTATAAGCAGTTCTGTATAATCATAATGTAGTTTCTAATCTAGCAGACCAATCCAATTTATAGGGATTTACAGCTTTTTCTAAAATTTGTTTAATTTCACGATTTGATATCTTTGCTAGACCGCTACTCTGAGGATGATAATCAGTAGAGAATATATGCATAATATCATATTTCTTAATTAATTTTTTGATTCTCTTATTTCTAAAATGAGATCCTCTATCAGTAATAATTACTCTCGACATTTCATATCTTGTAAAAATATTTTTAATTAAAAATTTAGAAACACTCTGAGCATCACATCTGGGTACATGAATAGCTTCAATCCATTTGGACATATAATCAACAACAAGTAATATATATAAATTTCTAAATAAAGACATAAATTGTCCCATAAAATCTAATCCCCACACGTCAAAAATTTCAACTTCTAATGTGTAATTTAGAGGCTTTTCATTTCTCCTAGAAATATTTCCTACCCTTTGACATCAATCACATATTTTAATATATTCATTACCATCTTTAAAAAAGTAGGCCGATAAAATCTAGCTTGCAAAATCTTATATGCAGTTCTATTTGTTCCAAAATGTCCTCCAAATTCAAAATCATTGTATCTTTCAATTATTTGTTGAGTTTCCTCATAAGACACATATCTTCTAATAATTAGATCTTTACATTGTTTATATAAATATGGGTCATAGAATTTTGAATCATATGAATCATATATGAATTTCTTTAATTGTGGATTTTTAATATCAGGTGGTAAGATATCACTTACAATAAAATTTACTATATCAGCATACATGGTGCATTCACTTCATCATTACTATAGAATTGTTCATCAGGAAAATTTTCTAAAATTTCATTTGCAAAATTAGTTAATATTTCTCTTTCAATTCTAGACAAATGATTAGCTTGATTATCATTTCTCTTTATAACAACTACAGTAAAATCAAACTCTTGCAATAGAAGTATCAATCTAATTAATCTTGGTTTAACATCCTTCTTTTGCATCAAGTATTTAATAGCAGAATGATATGTATGCACTATACATTTAGTTCTAATTAAGTAAGGTCTAAATTTATCAAAGACATAAACAACACCTAATAACTCTCTTTCAGTAGTAGCGTAGTTAATTTGAGCATCATTTAGAGTTTTACTAGCATAATATATTACTTTAAAAACTTTGTTATGCATTTGTCCTAAAACAACCCCAATAACATAATCACTAGCATCACACATTATTTCAAATGGTTTTTCCCAATCAGGTGAAACTATTATAAGTGTAGTGATTCATTTTTCTTTCAATAAATCAAATGCTTTTATGTATTCCTCATTAAAATCAATTTTCATTCTAAAAGTTAGCATAGTGACTTAGTTATTTTCAGAAAATTTTTGATATAGCGCCTGTAGAGTCCAGCATGTCCCAGAAAACTTCTTACCCCTCTAACATTAGTAGGAGGTGGTAATTTTTCAATAAATTAAATTTTTGCAAGATCTACTTCCATGTCATTTTCAGAAATTTTATGCCCAAGTACAATACTTCCTGCAACCATAAATTGACATTTTTCCCAATTTAGTACTAGGTTGATTTTTTCACATACTTCCAAAACTTTTTCTAAATTATTTAAACATAATTCAAACGAAGTTCCGAATACAGAAAAATCATCCATAAACACTTCCATTCCATGTTCAATAAAATCGCTAAATATTGACATCATACATCTTTGAAATGTTGCAGGTGCATTGCATAGTCCAAAAGATATTCTATGAAAAACAAATGTTCCATAGGGCTTGTAAATGTTGTTTTCTCTTGATCATCAGAAGAAATTGGAATTTGATGATACCTGGTATTTCCATCTAAAAAGCAATAATATTTATTTTCAACCAATCTATCCAACATTTGGTTTAGAAAGGATAAAGGAAAGTGATCTTTTCTGGTGGTCATATTTAATTTTTTTATAGTCAATACAAATTTGCCAACCAGTAACTTGTCTTATTGGAATTAATTCATTTTTCTCATTTTCTTCAACGGTCACTCCTCTTTTCTTCGAAACACAGTGAATTAGACTTACCCAAGCACTGCCTGAAATAGGATATATAATTCTAGCATCTGCCCATTTTAAAATTTCTTTTTTAACAACTTCTTTCATTATTGGGTTTAATCTCCTCTGAGGATCAGCTTTAGGTTCGTATTGTTCATCTAATAGAATTCTGTGCATACAAATAGAAAGACTAATTCCTTTAATATATACTAAAGTCCTTCCAAAAGCCTTTTTATGTCTTTTCAACATTTTCTATTAATTTTTGTTCATGAATTTCAGTTAACTTAGAAGATACAATAACAAGAAGATACAATAACAGACAATATAGATGACTCTCATAAAAATACATATTTTAAATGGGCAGATAATATCTTCAGTTCAAGTTCAAGCGATTTAATACTTGAAGGAATAAGATTTTTATTATTGTTTTCCATCAAATCTAAAGTTTCAAATTTGTCCTGAATATAATCTACATCTTATTCTATCATTTTGTCCTTGTTTTCCAAAAAATTCTCCTTGCTTTAATTTGTCTACAAACTCTTCCTTAAATTGCTCATTACTCAGATAAGCAGTTACTTACATCCTGAAACATTCATTATTTATTTCTATTACAGGATATTTCATAGTTTTTACAATATTAAATTTTACTTCTTAATCATTAACTCTCATTATTAATTCTCCTTTTTGCACATCAATCACAGCTCTCCCTGTTGCAAGAAATGGTCTCCCCAAAATAATAGGAATCTTTTTATCTTCTTCCATATCTAATACTATAAAGTTTACAGGGAAAATAAATTTATCCACTTTTACTAATACATCTTCTATAACTCCTTTTGGATAAGTTATTGATCGTACAGTGATACGTCTAAAATATATAGTATTTTTAGACACATTTTTATTCCTATTTTTGAGATATTGCACTTTAATGGAAGGTATTTTTGTGTTTTTCTTTTAGGTACAGGTAAAAAGGTTAAAAATGCTTAAAAGAGTGAAAAAGGATCAAATTTGTAGCAAATAGGTGAAAAATGTGCAAGAAAAATGTGCAAAAGTGTTTTGACACCTAAGCGCTAGAGGCCCCGCGCTTAAGCGCCAGTGTCAGTTATTGGACGAGTAAATTCCGGGTAAATAGAGAAGGCTGCGCCTAAGCGCCAGTGACAACTATTGGACAAGTAAATTTGGTTTTTGAGGCACCTATTGGCCTAATAGGTGGTTACAACCACCATGGATGAAAATTATTGTGAAAGGATTGAATCAAGACACATTTTGAAGAGATACCAACACACCTTTAGGAGAATTATAAAAGAAAGAAGATTGAGACTTTAAAAGAGGTACTGAAAGTACTGGAAAAGTTTTGAAAGTTCAAAAATTGAAGAGTTAGTTGGAGATATTTTCAGGCACCACATATTTATCTTTTTTTTATTTTAGTTTGAGAGTGTTGTAAAAGAGAAGAGATTCAAAGGAACATCAAGAGTTTGGTGGAGGACTTGAGATAAGTTTTTATATTTTGTTTTAGACTACTTTTGGTTTTAATTGAGACTTGTTGTTGGTTTGACAATGATTTATACTTTTAAACTAAAGTATGATTTTTTTTCCCCATGGATTCTGAGTAGTTTTCTTTATCTTTCTTCTTAAAATGATAAGTAATTAAGTGTTAGATGAAAGTTGTGGAGAGTATTGATCTTTAATGTTGGAAGAAGTTGTGATGATTTAAATCAATGTACTTTATTTACTTCTTGATTTGACCAATCCAGTAGTTAAAATTTGTTGTGAGAACATGTAAGAATCGAGATGGTATTGTCTCAGTCAACAATTGGAAAGAATCACATTAGGTTGTATGAATGAGAATATAGTTCATATGACTGAGTGCAAATAAATAGGGAAATATTCATTGAAGGATGTAGAGTTAAATGACTCTAAAGTGAAAGGTTAAAGCCCCTAACTTGGTTTGTTGTTTTAGGTTCTGATACGAGATGTTAGCCCCCAGGTGGAGGGAATCGAGGGAACTCTAGAGTGAGAGCTAGTATCTTCCCTACCTAGCCGGTCTTCAGAACTATTCAAACTTTAAATTAGCCAATGTTTGTTATAGCATCTCTAGTAAGGGTAAAGAATATTATTGCTCCTATTTGACACAACACAATATGCATATATCCTCAACAGAATTCCTATACTTATTACTGATTTATGATAAGGAGAAAGATATTTTCATATTTAGTGTTTTTCTTCTACAAAAAACTCAAGTTATCTTTTTAAGTTTGTACTGTTTTTGTCAAAACATTAAAATTACCAAAAATATTTAAACTTATTTTACTACGAAAACGTCTTTAGTTTAAATAATTATCTTTTTAAAAATAGAAAGTTTTTCAAAAAGTGCATATTGCATAGCTTCCCTGTGGGTTCGATATTCAGGTCTTAATAAAAAAGTCCTCTATTACTTGATAATAATACGTAAACTTGTGTAGTATCCCAATATAAATTAAAAGTTAAATTCTTATTTTTCTTCAGAATCAAGTTTTTGGTTTTGTTACGAAAATAAGGAAATATAAGTGAAAAATATAATTAAAATTATTGTTATAATGTTGCATATAAGCAGTTTCGGGATCAATTAGCTAACTAAAGAGTTACAGTAGTAGGAGAAATCTGTCCCAAATCTAAACGTTTAAAGATCGATAGAGGCATAAGATTGATACTCGCTCCTAAATCACATAAAGCTTTTCCAAAAAACTTTTCACCAATAGCACAAGGTATGGTAAAACTACTAGGATCTTTTAATTTTTCAGGAAGTTTTTTCTGAATAATAACACTACACTCCTCACAGAGTGCAACGATCTCATGATTTGTAAACTTCCTTTTCTTGTTTAGTATATTCTTAATAAATTTCACATAACTTGACATTTGCTCCAAAGCTTCAACAAAAAGGAATATTTATCGTTAATTTCTTAAAGATTTCCAAAAAAATTGTAAATTGTTTATCTTTATTTTTCTGCTTCAGTCTTTGAGGAAACATATGTAATGGTTTTTCTAAAGGATCTTGTGTTTGTTCATTTTCATTTTGGTCGCTTTCCATTTCTTCCTTCTCTTCATCAACTTAAGTTTCTCTTTGGACCCTTATTTCAACTTCTTTTCCATTTCGTAATTGAATAACTTTAATTTGCTCCTTATTTTGATCTTTTGGATTAAGTTCCACAGTACTTGGAAGAATTTCAGAAGGTCTGTTACTGAGTTTAGTAGTATTATGTTCTAATTGATTTTCAATATTTATAATAACAACCCCTTGATTATGTATTTGATTTTCCATGTTCAACATTACTTCTTCCATTACCAACTTCTTCCAACTTCCTTCTTCCATTACCAACTTCTTTTTCTTAACTTGTGGGTTAGGGTTAAAGTTAAATCCCAGAGGATAATAAGGTCGATAATTAGGATTTCCTTGGTTGCTCAAATTTATGGAGGGATTCACTGAATTATTATAATTATTCCAACTAAAATTAGGGTGATTTTTCCATCCAAGGTTAAAATAATTAGAATAGGGATTATTATTTTGATTATTTATAGCATTTAAAGTTTCATAAGATGATTGAGTATCAATTATCTACCCTAGTGAATTTTCCTCTAATACTGGGGGTATTTGAGAATAATTCACTCCAATTTGATCAATCTTTTTCGAAATAGCAACAATTTGAGATGCTAAAATAGACATTGCATCAGAATCATAAATAGTAGCTACTCTCTTAAGATTTAACCTTTCAGAGGGTCATTAAAAATTGTTAGTAGTCATTTCTTCGATTAAAGAGTATGCTTCATCAAAAGGTTTTGACATTAGTGATCTACCTACGAGAGCATCTATAATAGATCTAAGTGATCCCACTAATCCATTGTCAAATGTTTGAATTAACCAATCTGGTAAAACATGGTGTGGACATTTTCTAAGAAGATCTTTAAATCTTTCCCAGGCTTCATATATCGATTCCCCTTCAAACTGACAAAAAGATGTAATATCGTTTCTAAGCTTAGCGGTTTTCGAGGGTGGGAAATATTTAGCAAAGAATTTTTATGATGGTTCTCCTCAAGTTCTGATAGATCTAGGTGTTAATGAATTTAACCAAGCTTTGGTCCCTTAATTAAAAAGGAAAAAATCTAAGCCTAACAACATCATTAGACACTTTGTCATATTTAAAAGTAGCACAAATTTCAAGAAAACTGGCAAGATGTAAGTTAGGATCTTCGCCGAGAAGCCTGGAGCTAGCTTTGTGGGCAGCCTTCTACAACTGCGATCTACAACAGCAAGCTTTGTGGGCTTGCTTTATGAATGTTACTTTGCCGAGATCTTAGACTTTATGAATGTTACTTCGTTGAGATCCTGCGTTGAGAAGCCTGGAGCTAGCTTTGTGGGCAGCCTTCTACAACTGCGATCTACAGCAATAAAAAGATCTGTAATAGCACATATTTCCTTAGAATTAAACAACAAGCTATAAGATTTCGAGGTTTTCCACCTAGTGCGACATAACTCATCAACTTCTCCTCACTATTCCTATAGGACTTTGTATATCCCTGCTATACAATTTAAGCCCTAACTCACTTTAGGATTTTGAGGTTGTCGTTCATCACGACCTAAATTCTCACATTTTCTAGGATCCTCACAACTTCCAAGCTATCTGTGCAACTTTCTTGCATAAATGTAAGCCCTAAATAATAAAATTGACAAGATGAAACACTTAATTCTTCTCGAAATTGAAGTCGAACCATAAGATAGCTTGAGAAGTCATTGAGGTTCTTCACCGAGGTTCTCCTCCGGATCTATGACATCCCCTAGTTCTTCCTCCTTTGAAATTAAAAATAAATGTTCCAAATTTGATCCATTCCCATTTCACACCTCTTTGTCCGATCTTTTGAAAAGTCCTATCCTTTTGAACTCTTTGAAAACAATATCCGCTGATTTTTATCAATAATTTTCTTAGGTGACTTTTCTTAGGTGACTTCGGCTAGTGACTTCGGCTATCTAAGATGTAATGAACTATAGGGGCTTACCCTTATAGGAAACTTTAAAGAACCTAACTTAATATAATCTCAATTTAATTTTTTGTATTAAATAGATAAACTTGTCGGTCGACATAAAAGTGTTTTTTGTAGACTTAAACGGATGTCATAAATTCTTTAGTTTATTAATCGAGCCTTACAAGTAAGTAGTGTGTCTACCCTTTGGGATAGATGCATTGCTTGTGGTATTAGTCTCGTTTATTTAAACTACTGAGGATATGAGATCAGTCCGGTCTCGTATTTTTAAAATCTAAAATACTACTTTTTCTCAATTTATATATACATAATTAAATTCAATCGGGCATCAGGATTCCTATTCCGACAACCGACGACTCCCAATTTGGCGACCGACAATATCACTATAATGAGTTGTAAAATCACCATGCATGAAGCATTGGGGTTTATTGAATCGCCCGACCTTTTGACATAACCTAAGCTAGATTTTAATAAATATATACATAAATTAAATTCAATCGGGCGTCAAGATTCCTGTTCCGGCAACCGACAACTCCCAATTTGGCGACCGAAAATATCACTGTAATGAGTTATAAAAATCACCATGCATGAAGCATTGGGCTTATTGAAACCTAAGCTAGATTTTTCCCCTGGGGTTCCGTTCTGCCACATAGCCTTGCATAGTTTGGCTTGGCGAACAGACCACTTTTTGGATAGTAACCCATTGTTCAAAAGCTTAAAAATGGGAGGTGAATAATAATAAGAATGAAGGATGTCCTCTATTTACTCATTATCATCACTTTAAAACATTACAATATCATTGATTAAATGAGAAGAAACTTTGTAAAATAAAATGCCTTTTTTTTAAGACTTGGGTCTTAGTGGTAGATAAAAGGCCTTGAGATCTTTTACTATGGAAGCATTTGCAATCATCAAACCTTTGTGATGGTCTTGTGGTACCAAATCGATAGTCAATACTTCATCTGCCAAAGATAAATTGGACAAACAAGGGATCATGATTTTTGCATAGTATTTCCTCATCGGTATCTACTTGATTATCGTGGTGAGAGCCCATGGAGTTTTTTCACCGGCAGGGCCTCTTCTACCTTAGAGTTAGTGTCTGATTCAACACTTATCCTTATCTTAGAATCTAACATAGTAAGGAGCTTTCCAACTTGCTCCGGTATCGTGGGGCACAACGTCTTTCCTCCCACTTCACTATTTCTTTATCTTTGACCAAGTGAGAGCTAGGTAGAGGAGGGGCCCGTGGACATCCCACAACACTTAAAGTTGGTAGAGATGCTCTTTTATGAGGAACCTTGTTGATGGAGAATGGTTAAACATCACCCGAGATGAAGAACAGTTCTCCTCTGCACATATACTTGATGCACTGATGTAGAGTTGAAGATACCATCCCATACTCATAAATCCAGAGGTGTTCAAGCAAGTCTCTGAAAGACGTTTTCCCATCAATGATGTGGAACTTGGCTACAATTTGAACTCTATAAATTGTAGAGGAAGGGTTATGGGCCTTAGAAATTTTTGCCTCTTCTCGTTGAATCCATTCAACATGATCATGTTGGAACATAGCTTCATGTGCTTAATGAAAGTAACTCAAGGGTGCACACTCTAATAATATTAATGGATGCACCAGGATCAAGTAATATACTGTTGAAATATGTTCTGTATATCAAGATTAGTTGTTTCTCCAAGACATTTTTCATATCATATAGGAATGCTAGATTTAGTAGCTCAAACCAAATTAATTAAATCACTTGTTCTAAGAATCACTACCAAGTTTTCTTTTAAACCTACTTTAATAAAAAACAAAGGCTAGGGAAATAGTCTGTTGTTTCCATCCAATGAATTAGTAGATTAAATAATGCCAAGATACTTTGATTTCAAATAGGAAACATCAATCCAAATTAAATGTATACACCTTATTAGAAATGCTTTTATGAAAAACATTAAAACTAACATAAAATATTCTCAAGGAGAAATCATGCTTTCTACAAGTGTATTAAATACATGATCCAAGGTTTCTACTCATAAGTTTTGCTTATGATGCAGGAAACTCTTGTAATTATCATAAACTAATCCAAAGATGATATTACCTGCTTGCTCTTTTGACCTCCACAACTTCATATATGGTAATGATAACTCTATATAAATTTTCCAAAGTATTAATAATTTTCTTTGGAGGGATATCAATATTCTTTTTCATAATTTCATATATTTTTCAAGCTACCTAATATGGTGTTGTTTATTTATTTCCTTCTCTATTCACACTATGGTATGAATGCATCAATTCTATTTTTTTTTTTTATCTTAAGAGAATATATATCACCACATATTATGGCTCATACTCTCCAAGAGCATACTTGATGTGAACATACAACAACCATATAGATTTTATTTCCATGCTTGAACTTCAACCTAAAATTATTTATCATTGCATTAGATTGGATAAATTTCATGAAATGTTTCAGATTAAAAATACATGCACCAAATTTTAAATCACAATCAAATCGAAATTATGTAATAAAATACTTCTCATTATAAACTTCTAGGCCAAAGTTCTCGTTACAAATGGAATTAAATTGTGGATAATAACTACACAACATGGTATCACTAACCTTAAATTGTCGACCTTCTGCGTACATATTAATTTATCTTTGATTTTGTGTGATAACCATTACTTTGGCTTGGCCACATATACTAGATTAAGCAATCATTTGTATAACTTCAATATTATTTGTGATAAGAATATATTATTTTGGGTGATGTTCCACATTTATAATATTGTGAGTCAAAGTTATAACTTTTAAGCCAAGGACAAACCACATCTATCTCATTTTTTAACACTTGTAAATTACACGTTGTCTTTTTCAATTCTAATAGTTTTTGTTTCACATCATCATATTTCTTTCTTTATTGGTTCTTAACTTGCCTCTAATATCCATCATATTTAAATGTGATTAGCAATGACTCATCTAGATAAAAAATTAAATCAATTCTTACAATAGAATCACATGAGTTATGCATAACAAATTAATAAATTGTTAGACACAATAAACACTTTGAATTGTGTTTATAATTCATTAATCATTCTCACGCTATTTCAATTTATGAATGTAAACAAACTATACAATGCATATATAAAATATCAATCAATTGACGTTGTTTAGTGATCAATTCAACAAATTGAAGTTAAATCAAATGACAAATCTATCTGAGTTGCACCAAAATGCATGTTCCATGTGAAAGGAAATGCTTAAATAAATGAGAAATTTTTGTGACCCAAGTAGAAGTCAACATAGATAAACAAAGCGAAAAATGTAAAAAAAAAACACGTGTCAGTAAACAAACTTAATTCTTTTTTTATATAATTCAAAAAGTGTCATGTAAAGATTCATCTTTCAATTATGAAAGCAACTATCAGAAAAAAAACATAATTGCTATAAGTTTATATTTAATATTTGATAGTGTTTATAAAGTTTAATTGACATATATACATACCCATTTGGCTTGTTTCTATAATGGAGAAGATGAGTATTATTAAATTCTTACATTAAAAATCATAGTTAGCACACACTCTACTTGCTCTCCTGTGATCATAGAACAAATTCATGAATCTATAGAAACATGTATAGTTACTTGCAAGAGTGGATCTTTTCCTCAGATGCTAATCAACCTTTTTAGTAAAGTGATTATACTCAACTGAAAGGGTTGTTATATTTAAGACTTTTCACTTAACTTCATTAACTCCATTTCTTTTTTGATTTCTTTAGCCAAAAGGTAGGTAGGTGTGAAAAGCCATCCTAAAGGGAGTTCTTTTAAAAGCATGAGAGATTGAAAATAGATGGAGAAAAGCCATCAAGAACAACTTTGACTTGGGTGGAGCAATGAGAGCTAATGCAGCTTATGGCAGAGGAAGAGAAAGTTGCTACAATTTTGGAAAAAGCAGGAGAATAATTATAGCTTCGCTCTGGCTTCAGACTGAACAAGACAAGTTGAGGTTTCAATTCCCAGATTGGTGAAACAGAGAAGACTTTTTCGTGCAAGTTTTCTAACAAACCAAACAAATAAAGACAGCTGAGGGCTATATGTATGATTGCTGAATACACAATATTAAAGTTTGGGATATAAGATAGATAATTAGATATATTTGATTTACTCTGCATGTAAAATAACCTATAATACAATATAATATAAGACCCAGCATGCAAATTTGATTGCCTCGTCAGTTGTTCAACATATTTATATTAATGGGATTAAGTTAGTTTTTGTGGGTCACTTAACTTTTTTGTCTCAACTTCAGTGTTTTTTTCGTGTCAGCATCCCACACATCAAGACGAGATTTTTAAAATCGACATATCAAAGTATTTTTCGCCTTCTCCTTTCTCCGGAGGCGTAGATTCTCTGCGACTAAACTGCTATCGTTTTGTCTTCCTCGGATCCAGGACGCGAAGAAGACGAGATACATGGTAGGGCACGGTCACCAGATTCCTCTGGAGGTGGTGGGAACGATGATAGAGATGGCCGATGTTGCTTGGAATGCCATTGAGCATCGCAGGGAGCGGAAGGTTCCACCTAAGGGGGAAGAGGAGGTTGCTCGGATACGCTCCGAGAACCAGCGGCTTAAGACCCTCCTCGCCGAGAATCTCTCTATCCTACAAGGCATCTCACAGGCGTCTTCTCTGGCCAGAGACTGCCCTCCTGATGTGAGTTCTTTCCACCTACCTTTCCTTCATCGGACGTTGTCGTATGATTTACACGCACTTCGGCTAGGGTTTAAATTTGTGATTTGAGGGGAGGGATGAAGGTTTGACCAGGAAGAGAGAATTGTTCATCTATTTATTATTTGTTACTTGTGTTCAAACTGAAGGAGGATTGACCAAATATTTTCCTATTTCTGCTGTATTACATCAGGGATCGGCTCCATATCTTTTTGCTTTAGTTATGGATGGTCTTACTGGACATCTACAGGAGGATGTACCTTGGTGTATTTTTTTTTGCTGATGATATCCTTCTCGTGGATAAAATGAGAGAAAAAACCTAGGAAAAACTTGAATTATGGAGGTCTACATTGGAGTCTAAAGGCCTTCATTTAAGTAGAATTAAAACTGAATACATGGACTGTAATTTTAGTAGCAGTAGCTCTAGTGACAAAAGTGTGAATTTGGGTGATCAAATTATTAAAATGTGTGAATGATTTAGATATTATGGGTCCTTTGTTCAAAGCGATGGTGATATAGATGGGGATGTTAATAGTAGAATTCAAGTTGGTTGGTTGAAGTGGAGGAATGCTTCGGGCCTTTTGTGTGATAGAAAATCTGAACGGAAAATTTTATAAGTTGGTGGTGAGACATGCAATGATCTATGTCGCTAAATGTTGGCCTTTAAAAGAGAAGCATAATAATAAGTTAAGTGTTGCCGAGATGAGAATGATTAGGTGGATGAGTGGTTTTACACTTAGAGACAAAATGCGAAATGAATATATCCGTGATAGGGTTGGTGTAGCTCCTGTGAAAGAAAAAATTAGAGAAAGTCGTCTTAGATGGTTTGGTCACATTAAATGTCGACCATCCGATGATCCGATTAGGAGAGTAGATGTTATTAGATTCGACTGGTGTTAAGAAAGGCTGAGGTAGACCTAGGATGACTTGGGCTTATTGTATAAAAAATGATCTTAATTTACTAGAAATAAATGAGATAAATGAAGAATATGACACTAAATAGGACGCAATGGAGAAAAAGGATTTATGTAGCTGAACACACGTAGTGGGATTAAGGCTTTGTTGTTGTTGTTGTTGCACTTTGATGAGATTGTTTGTTAGTTTGGACATGAGGGCAATAGAGTTTGCATTTCCGCTTATGCAATAAAAGCATGCAATTGTTGCCGTTGTGGTATGTATCCTTATGGTTGAAAATACACGAGTGAACATATGGCCCTTATAAATGACACTTGAAGTTCTTAGTGCTTGATCATCCATTCTTTTTTGTGAGGATTGAGAGGTTTTTGATATTATATAACTACAAATTTTACATGCTCTCCATCTAGATTACTTTGCGTTGGTTGAAAAAAATCTCTTATTGTTCATCTAACAATTCCTCTCATTTAAAAGTTCTATTTTTTATGCATCTAATACTTGAAGGTAATAGCATCTTCTCAGAAAATATTCAACTCATCAATTAAAGGTATTAAAATTATATCTATTTTTTTTTCTTCCTAGAATTTGGGGACCTAATATTAGCAATGGAAAGAAAATAAATTGCGGTATCATGTACATTCAAGGTGGCATATTATAAACAACAAAAGAATTAATCATATAAAATGTTGACTCACAATTTTTGATAGCTGACTGAATGAACAAATTGCAATTGGTAGATTTTGTGGTTTTGCTCGAAAAGAAGGACATGCATTATTGAAATGCTTTCAAGCCTCACATTGATGGGAGGAGCCATTGGGTCTTCATCGAGCTTATATTTTTAGTATGTTAATGGCATTACATTTGCAATTTTTTTAGACAGTCTTTGAAATCAAGGTGTCAGTGGAAGATAACACAACAATGTATAGGAACAACTGCTAAAGTTCTTCCTCTATCATTTTTCATAAGCATAAACTATGGATGACTACATATCAAACAATCCAACAGACCACTATTATCTTTATAGGATAGAACACATTCATTTTTTATTGCATCTATTTTTTTACCTTTTTTTGTTTTTAAAGACCAAGGGTCTTAATCATTTTTTTATTTGATATATATTTGCAGGTAAGTTGTTTTCTTCAGGTAGAATTGATTGAATTGCATACAAATATTGATTGCGACATGTATTAGTTACATTGAACTCAGACGTAACATTTAGAATTTGAAAACTGACTAATAGCTTTAATGTCTTATTACCAAATCATAAGGGTTCTTTTGCATCTTCAAGAAGTGTATAAAATTCTGTTGCTTTTTTTTTTTTGGTTTCTCCTCGGTGTCTTCTCTTTAAAGTTCATTCTTTCATTTTTAGAATTCTAAATCTATTGCATCCATCACTAGAAATGATCATGATTCAGTATGACTTATCATTAGTTTACTAATTCAAGATTTCGTATATTTTCATTGTGGTTATGCCATTCATTATAATTTTCTATAATTATTTTTTATGAATGAATAGTAATATTATCATAAAAGGAAGCTTTCTATTTCTGCATTTAAACAATGGTCATGTAATTTTCTTACCATCTATATTATTTGTCTGCATAAATTTGAACTCTATAAACACATAGACACCAGGCATGAAGTCTTCATTGACATAACCACAGCTTGCTTGATGATACTTCCGTTTGCAAGAAATAGACATTATTTCTATTCATGTTATGAGGACATACTTAGAATCAGACTTTTTTAATCATTTAATGTTTGAACTTAATCTGATCATGCATTTACTAACATAAAATAGCATTCCACTGGATCAATTTTTAATAATCAGGATATTATTTTAAATTAGTGAGAAATTCTTAAAATTTATTAAATAAAATAGCATTTTTTAGGTAATGGATTGATTGACTAAACTAATTTGCCTAACTAAATTGTATATAATGGTTTAAAGCAAAGCAATGGATTGACTTTTGGTTGAATGCCTCAATTGCATGAATGTTTCATAAGATTAATAATAGTGGAATAATTGGACATGTTAGGGCTACCGATGAGCTAGATATTACCCTCTCTGCTCTCCTTTCCTTTATTGATCATAATTTAGTTCCTTGTTTTTAATATTAAGATATATTAGTAGAGCTTTTTTGTTTGTCATTAGATGTTGTCTATAAATATCTATCCATATGTGTTCACATGATCATCATCAGTATGTTATCATTATCTTTATCCCAAATATTTGGGGCATTGTTAATTTTCATTTTCCACTTGTCCTTGTTGAGTGTTGTTTGAGGTGTCAAACTTCTTCTTTATAAATATTTTAAACAAGTTTTTAATTGTGTAATCATAGTTGTATTCATTTCATCATCCTCCGAGCTAATTTATCAACTTGTCTAGCAGCCACTTTTTCTACCCCTCCATAGATGTTGAACACCTATGTTTATTATTAGTCATTTTATTTTCAATACATGTCACTATTCTTTCTAATACGGAACTCTATGAAGAAAAATATTAAAAAAAAGCTTGAACTATAAAATGTAACAAATAGAAACTTAGAGAATTCTTCACCTAAAGTTATAAACAACACAGAAAACTCATGGAGAGAGAAAAATCCAAAAACTTGTGGTCCGGTGGCTATTAGTGTTTAAAGAAGTAGTGAGAAAGGAAAGATGTGTTGTCTAATATTTGGGGATTTGAGCCAAAATTATTTAGTTACAAAACCATCACAATTTTATGTAAAATAAATTTGTCCCAAAAAGGTAACAAGTTCCCACATTTTTTTTCTTGTTGTCTTTATTTTTTGACATTTAAATAATTATCATAACTCTCTTGCTAAATTGTGATGGATGATTGTGATAAAATGGTTTTGTTTCAAATTTAATAAGTTTGTGATGAAAAATCACATCACATTATTGCAATTTAGCTATAAAAAATCTGTCTCAAAGGAGCTATTTATATGATGAAAGCACATTTTTTTTATTGAAGCACATATATTATAAGAAATATTACATAATATTAGATTATGTGGTAAATCAAAGAAATTATTTGTATTTCCCTACCTCTCTTGAATTGATCATACAAGGTATTATATAGGAGATTAAAAGGAGAAAAACTAGGAAACTATTTAATTATTTCCCTTATTTTAAAGGATTAAAAATTTATTCCAATTTCCTTAATTTAAGGGATTTACCAATTAATTCTAATTTCCTTAATTAAGGAAATTAGAATTAATTCTCACAACTTTGTTTCCATCTCAGTCACATCTCGACACTCCCCCTCAAGCTGAAGAATAGATGTCTTCCATTCCTAGCTTGGATACAAGATCATGGAAACTTGAACTGTTCAGCCCCTTTGTTAGAACATCGGCTAATTGTCTTTATGGTGGAACATAGGACATACACACTAACCCTTCCTCCAGTTTTTCTTTGATGAAATGTCTATCAATCTCAATATGTTTTGTCCTATCATGTTGTATAGGATTATGAACTATATTAATGACAGACTTGTTGTCATAGTAGAGCTTCATAGGACCCTCCCATGGGATTCTTAAATCATCCAAGATGTTTCTCAGCCATAGTAATTCACATAATCCTTGAGCAATAGCCCTGAACTCTGATTCTGCAGATGACATTGCCACTACATTCTGGTTCTTGCTTCTCCATGTCAATAGGTTACCTCTAAGAAAAGTACAATATCCTGTAGTTGATCTTCTATCCATTATGGAGCCAGCATAGTCAGCGTCGGTGTAGGCTTCCAGAGTAAGAGTGTCATTCCTTTTGAACAAGATTCCTTTCCCCGGATTGCCTTTCAAGTAATGCAATACCCTGTAGGCAGCCTGAAGATGAGGTTCTCTAGGATCATGCATGAATTGACTGATCATACTTACAAAATATGCTATGTCTGGTCGAGTGTGAGCACGGTATATGAGTTTGCCAACCAATCTCTGGTACATTCTTTTATCCACAGTTGGTTCTTCTTTAGCTTCTCCCAACTTATAGTTTGGATCTATTGGAGTAGTGATTGGCTTACACCCAGTCTTCCTTGTTTCTGTCAATAAATCAATCACGTACTTCTGCTGAGATATGAAGATTCCCTGTGTGGAATATGCCACCTCAAGACCGAGGAAATACTTCAATTTCCCCAGTTCCTTGATTTCAAATTTTTTTACTAGTTCCAGCTTCAATTCATGCTTCTCTTTCTCATCATTTCCAGTGATTATGATGTCGTCCTTATAGACTAAAAGAGCGGTCACTCCCCCTGCAGCTGAATGTTTAATGAAAAGAGTGTGGTCATCTTAGCTTTGATTATACTCGGATTCCTTCATGACTTTTGCAAATCTGCCAAACCATGCTCTAGGAGATTGTTTTAACCCATAAATGACTTTTTTCAGCTTGCACACCTTGTTACCTGTGTCTCCTTCAACTCCCGGAGGGATGTTCATGTAGACATTCTTTACATCATACTGTAGCAGTTGCCAATTGAAGTGAGCAACCAATGATAACAGGATTCTCACAGTGTTCATTTTTGCAACTTGAGCAAAGGTTTCCTGATAATCCACCTCGTAAGTCTGAGTGTACCCTTTGACTACTAACCTTGCCTTATATCTTTCAAGGGATCCATCAGCCTTGTACTTTAATGTAAAAATCCACTTGCAATCAACAATGTTTTTTCCCTTTGGTTTGTCAACGATCTCCCATGTTTTATTCTTTTCTAAAGCACTCATTTCTTCTTTCATAGCATCTCTCCATTCCTTTTTTGTCAATGCCTCAGACGCATTGTTAGGAATGGCAATGGTGTTCAAACTCACAATGAATCTTTTGTAGCCTGGTGATAGGCGCTTGAGAGATATATAGTGAGATAGTGGATAGAGTGGATTGGATTCTTGGACTTGTGGTGTCAGTTCAGGATCGGCCTTTCTCCTTGAATATACCCGAGGAAATCTCGGGAAATCATTAGTGACACTGGTTGGAGTAGGAGATGATAAGGGTTCAGGATCAAGTGACTCAGATGTGATTGGTTCAGAGGACTCGTGTTTAGCTGGAATAGAAGGAGAGTTTGATCTAGGTTCAACAACCCGGGCTGGCACATGTGGAAGGTCAAGGGTTTTAAGTGGTTCAAAGGGATCACAAGTACTATCTTTCTTAATGGAAATCTCCTCCTGAAGAGAGGACTTGGAAAAAAAGGATTTATTTTCTGTGAAAGTGACATCTGTAGAGATGTAAAATTTTCTGGTAGAGGGATTGTAACACTTATATCCCTTTTGAGTGGAGGAGTAACCTAGGAAAACACATTTGATGGCTTTGGGATCTAGCTTCTCTCTATGTTTTTTGTGGACATGAACAAAGGCAGTACACCCAAATACCCTGGGAGTGAGGCCATTTGAGGTTCTGAAGTGAGGGTAGAAGCTATTTAGGACCTCTATGGGGCTATTGTCTTCTAACACACGGGAGGGAAGCCTATTGATCATGTGTGTGGCAGTAAGAACGGTTTATCTCCAATAGGACTTAGGAACATTCCCTTGAAAGAGTAAGGCTCGGGTGGTGTTGAGTAAATGTCCATTCTTTCTTTCAGCTACCCCATTTTGTTGGGGTGTGTCCACACATGATAATTCATGAATAATCCCCTGTGATTGAAAATAAGGTGAAAGAATTTGATTGAAGTAATCTCTAGCATTGTCAGTTCTAAAGCTTTTTATTTTGACCCCAAATTGATTTTGAACCATTGAATGGAAGTTAGGTATAACTGAGCTTACATCAGATTTTTGTTTAAGAAGAAAGAGCCATGTAACCTGGGTGCAATAATCAATTAAAGATACAAACCAACTAGCCCCAGAAACATTAGGTATAGTGGAAGGAACCCATATGTCACTATGAATTAGATGAAAAGGATGAGAACTTCTTTTATTGTTAATATGAAAACATACACGGTTATGTTTTGTCAATTCACAAATATCACAATGAAACTCAGAAATATTTAATCTTTGGAATAAATGAAGAAATATTATATTTAGAACTCTAAAAGATGGATGACCAATTGAAGTGAGTAGCCAATGATAACAGGATTCTTATTATATTTAGAACTCTAAAAGATGGATGACCAA